>NW_023304503.1:0-13505 GCF_011077185.1 Oxyura jamaicensis
TTCCACCAGTTCAGGGTACTGGGTATCCAGAGAACAACCGGTATTGCTGCTAAAGACTGAGGCGAAGAAGGCATTAAGCACCTCCACCTTTTCCTCATCTCTTGTAACTTGATGCTGCACTAAATATATATTCAGTTGTGCAAATGGCTGAAAGGCTGTGACCTTCTTCAGTCCTTAAATTCCATTTCCTGCTCTACTTATTTTTTGTTCTGGGATCTGAGCTCAACAACTCAGTTTTTCTTAAATTCCTTAAACTAAGCACACAGAGATTGCATTGGCACTACTGGGAACACAAGTATTGGTTGGATTCTGACAGAGGACCAAGAAAAAGTCACCTGAAATCTCTTTCTGATGGAGTCTGTGGTCTCCGGGGATGCCTTATAACACAGGAGGGAGCAGGAGTTTGGATTTCAATTTGCCTGGTTTGTAATGATTCTTGTATTTATGTTCAATGACATTAATAGGCTCAAGTGCCTGATATATTTAGAGCTCTTTGTCATCTGGGTCAAAACTTTCTGTGTAACTTCAATATATGGACACCAGTTTGGACTCATACTTATCAAGCAGCACAACAGTTTTATCTTTAAGCTTAAACAACGATGGGAAATTTAGGTAATTGATGACTCCTTGAGATCTCCTCTTTCCCTTCCTGTGTTGGAGTTTCAGGGATCAGTCACACCTTTGGTATCTTCAGTAGTTACTGCTGGTAAACCAATCTAGATCACATCTTGGGAACAACCCAAATTACACCAAGTACCTCAGAGAAGAAATAGGGATGAATGAACCTGCTCTGATGGCCTCCAGCAAAGTATTTGTTGTACAAAAGGGAAATGCCAAGTTAGGGGTTGGCAGGAAATAGGAAAGCCAGGATCCAACAAGAAGATATAAGTAAGTTTCCAAGAGTTGCAAGAAACTTTTTATTTTTATTTTTTTATTTTTATTTTATTTTTATCCTACTAATATAAGAAGAATATGAAAGTGTCTTTAACTTTTCAGAGGTTACTTTCAGAAGCTAGCTAAAACTTTGTGTTTATTGCAAATTAACTTTTTTGCCCACTGTACACAATTCACTATCACCTGAATCCCCAATTGCCTTGATAATTTATGCTTGCTCTGGAGTTGGTGACTTTCAAGTCCTAGTCTGACTTCAAAGGTCTGATCTCGTTTTACTCGAGTGGGCAGCCGAGCTCCACCACAATCGCTCTCTCACTCCTCCCCTCCTCAAAGAGGAAGGGGGAGAAAAGTCAACACAAAGAGCTCGAGGTTTGAGATGAGAATGATTTAATTAAAGGGAAGGGGAATGGGGAGAAAAAGAAACAAAAGAAACAAGGCCGCGCGGAAGCACAGAGAGAAAGGAAAAAAAGTTATTCTCTACTTCCCATCAACAAGCGATGTTCGGCCACGTCTCGGGAAGCAGGGCCTCAAAAAGTGTACCGGTTGTTCAGGAGAGCCCCTCCCCCATGACAGCCCCCCTTTTATTGCTGAGTGTGACATCAGGTGTTATGGAATATCCCTTTGGTTGGTTTAGGTCAGCTGCCCTGGTGATGTCCCCTCCCCATCAATTGCCCACTCCCAGCCTGCTGGCTCTTGGGGGCTTGGAGGGAGTTCTGATGTTGTGCCAGCACTATGCAGCAATAGACACAACACTGGAGTGATACCAGTGCTGTTCCAGCTACGAGTGCAGAGCACAGCACTGTGTGGGCTGCTGCAGGGAAAGGTGACTCCATCCCAGACAGACCCAACACAGACCTCCTGATGGTGACAGGGCTTTTTGAAAGCCCAGCTCTTTGCTTCAGAGCTCTGCAGAAACTTCATGTTCAAGGATGATGCCCACAAACAAAATTTCAGGGTAGTTAATGTTCTCTCACACTGGCCTTCCATGAGAAAACAGCAGCATGAGTTTCTGGAGGGAAGGATATTTTTTTTAGTCTATAATCATATATTATCTACTATGGTGAGATCATTTGAGATCATGAACTATCACCGGAACTGATAAAGGCCACAGTAATATCCTGAGTAATAATAAAGTCTATAACTTTAAAGGGAAATCCTACCCATCTTAATTCCTTCTGCTAATTCTATTAAACAGACAGATGAGGAAGTTGCAACCCACTCTGTGACTTTTTAAATTCGATATGTGTTAATATTTATGTGCAATCACCATAATAAATTTTCATGCATGCAATAACTCACAGTGGGTCATCCTAGAACAGTGGGGCATCACTCAGAGCCTCAGACACCCCAGACATGAGATATGCTTCCAATGAGAGAAAGTGAAACCTCTTCTACATATTCTGAGGAGTTGCAGCTCTGGCTCTTCACACTTCTATTTTTTTTTTCTAATGAAGTTTGTTCTTATTATCATTTTTAAATAATTACATCTGTACTGTGGACTTTTCCTCTTCATTAAGCCCTCTCTGACATTATCCAGGGACAGATAATTGAGAAAATCCACAGAGGACGATTACAAATAACTAATATATTCTGTCAGGGTCTTTCTTCTGTCTGTCATGCCCTTTATAGCCTCTGTTTACTCTCTACATGTCTTTATTTATCCCTTTGCATGACTAGGTCTTGTCTTGAAGGGCCTGTTGCCCTTATCAGTTTTACAAGTTAATGAAAAACATAAATACTTCTTTCTCTTCTTTTTTTTTTCCTTTTTTTTTGCCTCCCACCTTTATCAAATATACCCCCTTTTTGCATTAAAACTGAAGAGTTCTGTACTGTTCTTTATTTGTACAAGGTTAGTCCTCTTTTCCTAATTTTAGTTTTGATTCAGAATCAATTGAAGAGCATGAGAAGAGAACTAAATGCCACCGAGGTCAGTACATATTCATACCCTGTAAACTGCAGATTGTAGCAACCTGTGTAACTCAATGTATCAATACTTGATTTCTCTGTTGTCACTTTCAGACCTCTGTATTTTACTTGACAGCATTACCTATACAATTTAATTGCAATAGCTGAATACCATTAGGAGTTGCATGGCATAGCACTTACGAGGTTTAAAGATTTCCTCTTCCACTGCAGAAAAAGTTAATTACAATGAGACTGTGCTTTGCCAGCACTGATTAATACAAAAGCTGAAATTGTAGCTTAACATTTTGGCTATGTGCATGTAGTCTGATTCATGGCACCCCTTCAAGTACCTGCCCTCCAGCATTCCTTGTTCCTTCCTGAAGCTCCATAAGCATTGTTACAACAGTTTGAAAACACCAGAGTTTTGCTTTACTGCTATGAAGTAAAAGCTTTGCAACTAGACGGAGATTTTAGAGGTTCTATGTATGTTACAAGAAGCTCTACCCAATTCAGTCATATTTGAGATTGCAACCCCAGTTCCCTGGCTTGCATGAACCTGCAGATATGTATCTATTTACTCTGGTTTGCAGAAAACAAAACAGCAAGCTTTCAACATTTGCAGCTCTAGAATTAAAAGATTTTAAGAAAACTAATCATGTCTTTGTTATTTTAGTAACTGATAATCATTTTCTAAACAAGAGACCAAAGGAAATGGCAGGAAGGAAAATGGAAGAGTGTTAAGATCTCTTAACTTGATACTCAAAGTGTAGCTGACAGTTTTTCAACTCTGAAATATAGAAACCCTTGAAGCAAATGGAGTGGCAAAAAACAACAGCATCACTTCTGACTGAAATGACTGTCAGAATCCATACCCTAGTGGTATGGATCTTATAACTGTTATTATTGTTATTTGTTCAATAACTGTTACCTAACTATCACCATAGCTATACTTCCAACTCCAAGGACAAACATTAACATTATCACACCATTTGCCCCTGTGACACTTTCATGGATTTTATCTTTTCTTGTTGTTTAACTTACATTTTCTTCAGTCCAATATTTTTGAAATACCTGCCACAAAGTCAGATTCAATTATACCTGTTTAACTCCTTAAGTGTTTTTATAGTTTCCTAATATTATGTATCTACGTTTCTTTGCATTCACCATCCAGATTCACCACCTATTAAACCTCATCTCACCAGTGAACTAGGAAAGTATTGCATGTTTTGAGAAAGAGGCTAATGATGTACCTTATTTCACAGTGCAAATTAAAATGGCATGAAGAATCAGGAAATTTGGCAACAGTGTCTTTGCTTACCCTGTGAGACCATTCTTTGGGAAAAGGTGTGTAAAGTGAAATAGCTCCATGAAATAAGAACACAGACTAAATTGGCTGGGGTTAACAGTTAGGAAAAAGCAGGACATAGAAAGGACAAGTCTGTATGCAAATGCTCATAAAACTTAGTGGAATCAGATACCTAACTCTCACTTTAGCTTTTGTAAATATTCCTCCAAACTTCTCCATAGTGTAAGCAGCAGCATGTCAGATAGCTTGGATGCATCAGATTCAGGATAATGCCAACTGGGCAATTACAGCATTTCAGTATCATAAACCTGGGGTAGAATATAGGTCTTCTGAGTTCATTACAGGATGTAACACTGATGTTTCCACTAAGCAAGTCATAGTTTCTCCATTCACACCTAAAACAGTGAAAGAATAAGAAAAAAATAAGGCTGCAGAACTAAAGGGATGCTGTGGACAGAGAAGGCATATGGGTTGTTGAGGACTCCTTTATGATTAACAATTACTGGACAGACCCAAAACCTGAAATGACCAGACAGACCACTGTCCAGTAAGTGACAGACCATTTAATTACCAAATTACAGAGTATAAAACTCACTGACTGCTTCCAATTATAATGTGAAAGGGCAACTTCACAGTTGTACCACTTAGTAGTGCTGGGGAAAGGCAAAGGAAAATGTGTTAAAGGCCTAATGAGGTGTGTGGGTGGAAGTTACTGCCATAGTTTATGGCTGTTCAGGTTGTTAGTTCCTACAATGTGTCACTATCCAAGAGGGAAGGAGAGGGAGGCAGAGATGGGAGGATTTGTGGGGGAAGGCAATTTCTCACTGGGCTCACAGAAATAAGTGCAAGTAGAGATTTGCTTTCCTGCTACGTGGTGGCTCTGGGACTTATAGAGACAGGGCTGCAATACCAAATGAGACCCCATGTTCAACAAGGTCAAACTACTCACACGCTCTCGGACTATATAACCTCTTAATCTTGCATGACCCCACACATTCTCCACTTCTGTGCAGACTGAAACACCTTGTCACACATAGCTGACTAGACAACTGAGAGGCAGTGAATGAAGTGCAATGTTGTACTGGGTCTGGCTGGGATGTTAACTTTCCCTGCAGCAGCCCATACAGTACTGCGCTCTGCACTTGTAGCTAGAACAGCAGTGGTATCACACCAGTGCTGTGTCTGCTGCTGAGAAGTGCTGGCACAGCATCAGGACTCTCTCTAAACCTCCTAGGGAGTGGGCAAAAAAGTGAGAAAGAAACATCACCAGGGCAGCTGACCTAAACCAACCAAAGGGATATTCCATACCATATGATGTCACACTCAGCAATAAAAGGTGGAAAAAGGAAGAAGAGGGGAGGGGTGGGCTCTCATTGTGAAAACATCTGTCCTCCTCCCAAACACCGGCTACGTGCGTTGAGGCCCTGCTTCAAGGACGTGGTCAAGCATCGCTCATTTGTGGGAAGTAGAGAGTAATTTCTTTCCTCTGCACTTCCACACAGCCTTACAAGGGGAGAGGGCGAGCACAGTCCCCCACTACCACAAGTTACTTGTTTTGTTTTGTGTTTTGGATGTGAGAGAGTGTCATTCTTTTATTTTTGAGCAGAAGTATTACAGAACTTCTGCTTCTTGGGAAATGACACATACTGGTTTGTTTCTGGTTTGGACTTAAAATAATAAAGTTTCTGCAAGATGAGTATTCAAGGGAGGAAAGTATTGAAATAACACATGCTTCTCAAAGACAAGACAAGAAGGTGAACAGTCAGTGCTAGAGCCAAGAAAAGAAGTAGGTACCCTGCAAAGAACTTAGGTGACATTCAGATACAATAGTAATTCAAAAAATTCTATCACAACCGTCATACAGTCTCTATTGCTGACTGTCTCCTTGCTCTTACAATCCTTCCAGCCCACACTGACCCCAAGAAAATAACTCAGAAGGTTTCTAAAGGGAAATCCAGGTGTTAGACCTTCCCTTCCCCTACACCACCAAAAACAGGATCCAGAAGCATTCTCAAATCAGTGTTAACTGTCAGGATCTGAGCCCTGGGAAGTGCAATTATGGTCACTTTTCTTTGTGGGAGATATGAGAGTGCTCCTTGTGTGCACTGTAGACAAGGATTACAGCATTGACCTCTCAGCTCCTCTACCAGATTAGAACATGTTTCCACCACTTTACAACATGGTCTCTTAAACACATGGGTATATAATCTTCTATAGTTGGAAACCTCTAGATCTCTTGTTTTCTACTACACAGGGAAAAGCACAAAATTCACTGGATTCCAAATACCTCACAAGATTTCTCACCCAGGGAGGCTCCAGGGGCCAGTGCCTGCTTCAAGAACACTTATTTCATTGTGTCACGTGACTACTGAATTTCCAATGTATTAAAAATTCCCCCACCTCCAGAGAGTGCCTAAATCACTGCAGCAGCTAATTAGACTCTTATTTAGTCTTTCTGTAGTGGAACAGCTCCCAGTCCTTCCCATGAGCTGTAGGAGGAACCATTGTATAACACAGAGTTCAGAAGTCCAGAAAAAAATGCTAACCCTGCATCTTCCAAGGCCTTTTCTGTGCCTTTCCATCAATCAAGGATACTTTTTATTTCTCTTGAATAGAAAAACAAACAAACAAACAAACAAACAAAAAAAAACTGTTTCCCTAATTACTGTATTAACTGAATATTCCTTCTCATGTTCAGTGTCACAGCTTCATTCCTACACAGAGATTTTTTGATCTTGAAAAATTAGATTTTCTGTTGACAATAAGCATGTCAATACAAGCCTTCCCTGCTTGTACTATTTCACAGTATGTTATGGCACATCATTTTGTGCACTACAGCTATTGGTATGCCGTGTTGTGACACCAGGAAAGGTACTGGAACAGCTGCTTATATATCAAGAAATCATGTCAAAACAAAACCATCAGGTGAAAAAGAAAGCTAAAGTGAATTATAGAAGTTCTGTTAGGTTATGCTTTTATTTGTTTGTTTGTTTGCTTTCTCCAGGTTATTGTTTTCCTCATGGAAAACTCTTACACACAGGCATGAAATGTCTCTCATTCTTGCTTTGATGATATACCCGCTTCTGACAGAAAACTATTATAAAACAATAATATAAGGTTCTCTCAGCATAAGAAGCTCATGTGAAGCAAGAAGGCTTGATCCTGTGCCGAGACCCTGAACAAGAAGCAGAAAACCTACACCAATGCCAGCTGCAGCCCACTGGTTTCTCTGGAAACTAGCGTGGAGGCAAATGGGAAGAATAACAAGTCACAGGAAAGTTGCTAAATATAATCTGGAGAAGTGAATGAGTTAAGGGAAATGTTTTGCCCATGGAATAAATCCTTCAGATATAGCTGAGTTTGGGTTGTTTTTAGACCCCGATGAAGCCTGAGACTTTTGTTTGTCTTGGCTTTGGTGACAGAGGTTAGCTAGACACTTCTACTTGCCGTGACATACAGGGGTCTGGGAACTGTTTCTTCACCTGAGGAGAGCGTGCTTTGCAAATAGTAAGTCACACTTTCAGTTAAAGCAACTGTGTAAGACTTTTATTTTTCCCCCCTCATTTGACTGACCTCCTTAAAGTACAGGACATTGTAATTGTTAACTGAAGCCAGGGAGGTGGTCCCATGCCACATATTTGCCTCTTGCCGCTTACATGTATGTTCTGAGAACAGAGAGGAGACTTTCAGTTGTCTAAACATCCTGAAGAAGCATATGCTCTGTTTTGCAGTGTTTTCAGCATAGGTGAGAATTTTGAGGTAAAGGGATGAAAAGGCAAAACCCATTACAGATGTGAAGGAATGGTGTTATCATGAGACTTGAATCACACAGGGGCAGCATTATAGGTCACTCTTTCCTTTTTTTTTTTTTTTTTTCCTTTTGTAAATGCTGTAATGCCTGAAGGAGGCTGGTATAGGGAACGGAAGTGACTCTTCTGTCCTGAAATCTGTTTTACTGGATAAAGGAATAAAATTTTCATAAGGGAGTGTCTTCAAGAGAAATTTTTTGGACACTTTGAACCACATCAAACCTCATTATTTTTTTTTTTCCACAAGGAACAAAAGCAGCTGCATGCATGAGTTACTCTGCTGTGACTATTGCTTCCACTAGAAATTCTCCTGTTCAGTGTTTCAAAGGACCTGGATATGGCAATACTCCACACTGGAACTTCACAGAAGAATGCTAATACTTTCCTCAAACCAGAAATCCACCAGAAAAGTGCTCGGATAATATTTTTTCCTCTCTCTTACCAAAACTTCTGAAGGCTCACTTTGACAATGGAGGAATATATCATGATGTTCACTTTCTAGCATTTATTGTTCTTTAGTGTAATACTCCTTGCAATTTCCTCACTATTGAAACACACAGCTCAGATGCCATAAATAGCATCATGTGGAAGAGGAAATCATGCCATAGCTATGGATGTGGAGGACAGGATTTTCCCAGATCACAAGCCAGAGCAAGGTCTGGGGCTTGACATTTGAAACAAGTCCTGGATGTCAAAGAGTCTCAAATATTGAGCTTTTTAAAGTTAGGGAAAATATTGCCTATTTAAGTATGTTTACCTTCCTCTTACAGATGAAAATTGTATGTGTGCCTTTAAGACAGGCTATTATCTGCTTTAAGCCACAGATAATAAGATTGTCTAAAAAGCACATGTGTAAACTCCACTGTGGTATTAATTCTTCTTAAACTCAGAGACAGAGCATATGCTTTCCAAAACAAAAAGCTTTTTTTTGTGAGGCATCCACACTTCTGTGCCTTTAACACATGGATTGCACTAGTAGTCAAATATTTTGGCCCCAGTGTGCCAGGGCAAGCTCTAGCAGTCCTGTCAAAAGAGATAAAATTATCTTTGCCACTTTCTCCATATTTATATAGCTATGATAAAGCAAAAGATCCTCAAGACAATGTTTTTGCAAAATGCTATTTCTACCATAGACATAAGAGAATTTATATCTATTTTCTGTTTCTCATTGGTGTAGGAGAAGATTAAACAGTTCTTTCTTGACCTATATGTAACATGTCTTTAGATACATGGGAAATGATAAACTCTGTCCATAACAGATATTTAGACAGAAGGAATTGTAATGTGTTTTTTTTCCCCTCATATACAACTTCTTCTAATGACTCTCAAGAAGCCATGGTCTAAAATGTGGGTATATCTAGATTCATTGCTGCTGAAGCAGTGCCTAGTTCATACTTAATTATTTTGGTGGGATGCAATTTTAATTTCATATGTGACATAAAAATTAGACTTGGAAAAGCCTCATTATACTATTCAGACACCCTTTTATTACAAGCAAGAAAAGAAAGGAACCAAAATAAACTACATGAATTTTCCACAGGAAGCAAAGAACAATCCAAAAGGCAGCAAGCCTGCCAGAAAAGGCTCAAAATATTTGAAACAAAATAAAGATAAAACAAAAGGGGAAAATTCATTTAAAGGCGTGCACCAATTAGTTTCTAAGAAGTCTCCTTGAGCGTACCTAAACATGATTAAAAGGAATGGCAAATACAAACCACTGCACTGTGGGTGGGCTTAGAGAAAATGCATTTGAACAATGCTTATGTCAAAGAATACGTTAAAAAACAACGTTTGTTTTTTTGTTTGTTTCAAGAATATGTTTAGAACTGAAGCTATAAAAAAAGAGGAGGAAGATCTTAAAGGTATTAGGCCTAGACATGGGAAAAGTAGTCTGTTTCCATCTCTGTTAAACATACCCTTTGAGTTTGTGGTTGAAGAATTAACTCTCACTATGCCTCACTTTCCCACATTATAAGTAGATAATTTTGTTTTTAACATCTGGCTTTAAAGAATATGGACTCTGAGTCATTTGTAGTAATATATGTTGTTTACACTGCAACTGTACAGTGTCAGGGACACTGAGGAAGCTAAGCATGGCTATTGAATCTATGTGCTACCAAACTGAAAGCAAAATATATGTTCAAATTTCTCAAGTCCAAATCTGTATTATCAATATAGACCATTCTGTTTCCTAAGGCAATGCATCACTTCTACAGTCATCAACAACTGCTTTTGAGCTATCACCCCCAGGAGAAAAGACTGCCTCTGTGTTTGCTGGGATTTTTTACAGTTTTCAGATAAAATTATCAGGAGTACTATCAGGAATTCTGTAAGAGGTCCAGCAAAGATGAAAAAAAAATAATAATTTTTAAAAATCTTAAAATTTCTGAATCTGACAAATTTGAAATAATGTCATCACCTTCTACAAATATACACTTGTTCTAAATAAGCTGTGTTTGTTTCACAGAGCTCTTCAGCATATTAGCATTTCTTATGCTGTTTGCATATTTGCATAGATGATACTTCCCATCCTAAGAGAGCGATCCCACCAGCACAGTCTGGTCTGCTGAAAAGATGCATTGTATAATGGAAACACCTACCCCTCTTTCACTTCCAGGCAGAAATCCAGCTCCTCATAAACACTGGGTTACTTTTGGGGGTGTGATTCCTCTATCTTTCTGCATTCTCTTTTCCACACATTCTCACTTCCAAGAACACAGTGGAAAATGAAGTGGATGAGTAAGATGACAAATAGAGCAAACTTGCCTCAAGGCACTCAGTCATGCTTGAGATCCTCATCTCTCCCTAGCTTAATGGTTTCTAGCATCCTTCGTTTCTGCACAGTTTCATCAGGGGACAGTAATCATCCCCTCTAGCCAGTACCAAAGGCTTTTAGGTCATTCTCCTGGGGTAAAGGAACTGACAGTCTGGGATGAAACACTGATCTATTCCTCTGCTTGGGATCTTTGAAATTAATACAAAGGAGGGCTGTTCTCACCACCTTCTCTACCAGTCCTGTTCTAAAAGAAAAGCCCTATCCTCACTCAGGTCTTTGGAAGAGATGTGAACACCTGAAGAATAAGCCTGAGCTCTGAACCCAGAGCAAAGGGAGACACTAATCTGCAAGCCTGAGCCAGGCACCTGCACCCTGCACCCAGCCCAGTACTAGCACCGAGTGAGGGTTGCTCCCCTGTCCCTTACTGCAGCCATTGTACTGAAGGACCTAAACCTCCCAGGCACCATGTAGGCAATGCATGGCCATGATTTAATGCTCTGTGTGGTTGCATGATACTCATTATGTTAATTTATGGTCTGAATTGCAGGGTCAATATTGCATCTCTCCTTCCAATAAATTTATGCATAAGGTCTATTTCCAGGTTTAAAACCTTTCTCTAGGTGTCCTGGGACTGAAATATGAGTCTTGCATAGCATCAGGTGTCTAATTCTACAAAATGGGAATTAAGTTTATAACACTACACAGCCATTGAAAATATTGTCCTTGGGTTTTGGTTTATACATGAGATTTATTTGCAAATGCTGGCAATGTATTTACACTTGAATTACATTCTCCTTCATGAGTTGTGCCATTTGAGCTGCCTAAGTTTCAGCCTTTTAGAACTGCATGTATAAAAATGCTTGACTATAATATGCTCTTCTTTACTACAGGAATTACACAGGCAAATAATCAGCTGGAGCACTAACGAGGTATTTGCATGCATAATTAGATCAATTGTATGCACAGTTTCATAAGCAGCTTGAACCTGAGCCTGACAACTGAAGCACCAGGTAATGCCATTTGGGTTGAATTCCTCAGGACTGGTATCAGCTCTTCTGTGTTTCTGGAGATAAGATTGATCTCTGCACATCAATCTTTTTAGGAAAGATCAATACAGACACAAAGCTGTATTCAAGCTGACTTCCAGCTACATGCCTGTATCTGGTGCTTTCCTCTGATGGGGTCTGGGAGACTCCTAAACCAAGGACATCAATTAAACCTTTGAATTCTCAGACGTGCCTGTATTCTCCTCTGACTAAGCCTAGGGGTTAAAGCAGACATTAAACTGTCTGACTGTGGCCTTTTAAAGTGTAACCTTTAGTGTAATGCCCTGAAATAGACTGAACATATGCTCTGTATGTTTTTCTTTCCTGCTAACGCTCCCCATAAAGGATTCACTCTCCATAGGAAAGCTTGCACTTCAATGCAATGTTAAGTTTTCCAGTGTGTCTTTCTGGGAACTGACCCTTTTCATTTGGAAACAGCCTTTTAACAGCTTCTTCACAAACAGCTATGGTATCTGCTCAATTTATTTATTTTAGACATTCTTTATATTTGTTTCCCATCCCTTTATCCTTCTGATTTCTTAAGAAATGGCACAGGTTGGCTCAGTGAAGTGATGCAGCCTACTGTGCATCATTAGTGTTAGGACTGAACACTTAACTGTCCCACTAACTTGGGACAAGTAAATGACTGGCTGGGGGAAGGTGTCTGGACCAAGGCTTTGGGTATTTTGATCTTGGGCAGGCCTTTGAGAAGCTGGGTACATGGGCTGCTGACCAACTCCAACTCAGCAAGTGGGGCACAAGTATGTTGGGGAGCAAGCTCTCTGGGCTGATTACCAGGGCTTTAAACTAGATTTGACGGGGGAAGGGAGGGGAGCTAAAAGTGACAGCGAAGGGCTGGGGGAAGTTGTCACTGCTGTCACTGTTGAAGATAGTAGGGAAAAACCTCTGAGTTGTCCCATAGGATTGTCCAAGGGCTCCTCAGAGAAGGTAATATTCCCAATACCTGTCTGTAATCTTCTTCTTGCATCGCTCTAGGGGTAAGTGAGCCTGCTGCTTCCCTAAAATGCCTGTATACCAATGTGTGAAGCATGGGAAATAAACAGGATGAGCTCGAGATCTGTGTACAGTAGCGGGGCCACAATCTCGTTGCAATAACAGAGACATGGTGGGACAGCTCACATGACTGGAACGCTGTTGTGGAGGGCTATGTCCTTTTTAGGAAAGACAGGCTGGGGAAGCAAGGGGATGGGGTTGTCCTTTATGTGAGGGAGCAATTAAAATGTACCCAGCTCCACCTCCGGCAGGGTGAAGTGGAGAACTTGTTGGTGAGAACTAAGGGGCAGGCTAATATGGGTGACACTGTTGTGGGGGTGTACCAGATCAGGAGGAGGAGATCGACAAGGCCTTCTACAAGCAGCTGGAAGTAGCCTTGTGGTCCCAGGTGCTGGTTCTCATGGGGGACTTCAATTATCCAGATTGGAAAAGCAAGTCAGACAGGCACACGCAGTCCAAACGGTTCCTACAGTACATTGAAGATAATTATCTGATGCAGGTGGTGGAGGAGCCGACGAGGCAGGGGGTGCTTCTGGACCTTGTTCTTACCAACAGGGATGGGCTTATTAGGCATGTGAAGGTTGGGGGCAGCTTGGGATGCAGCGACCATGAGATCATGGAGTTCAACATGAAACTTGGTGGAAGAAGTAAGGCTAAAAGCAGGATTGCTGCCCTGGATTTTCGGAGAGCCAACTTTGACCTCCTCCAGGACCTACTTGGGGGTATCTCATGGGCTAGATTGCTAGAAGGCAAGG
>NW_023304503.1:28505-52284 GCF_011077185.1 Oxyura jamaicensis
GACCTGCTGGAGAGGAGCTCTGCGGAGAAGGACCTGGGGGTCCTGGTAGACAACAGCCAGCAGTGTGCCCTAGTGGCCGAGAAGGCCAATGGGATCCTAGCGTGCATTAAAAGGAGCATGGCCAGCAGGTCAAGGGAGGTGATCCCCCCCCTCTACTCTCAATTATCATTATAAGTACAAGAATTTCATGATCAACTATTGCTTTCCATCGTCTGTAAGGGAGAAATATTTTGCTCTTGATGCACTTCCACTGCAGAAACTTGAGATTTTGTCAAATCTGTCCATAGCATTTGCACATTACGCTCATGAAATAAAAGGCCTACCATTTGACTTGAAACCTCTGACTTGAAATCCTGCCAAAAAATCAGACCACAGTTTTGAGTTTTGTGTCTTTTGTCTTGTGCAAAAGTCTTTTAGGTAACCAAGAAACCCCCACATAATATAAAGGTTGTCCTCAACTTGGAAAACAAAGATGTCCTTTCCACAATCGTTATGATATGTACTGAGAGGCTGCAAATAGATCTACAAATACATCTGTAGATAAAGTAACTCAAATCTGTTAGTAGTAAAGAGCTGTTTGGATTTTCTTTCATTTATTAAGTAAGCCAGCAAAGCTTTGATCACTTGCTCTTCTGATAGATTGTAGACTTCATTCCTTTAGACTTCATTTACTCTAATGAATTTTGTGGACTAGAAATTGTAGGTTTATGCAAAAGACGTCATTGCTTTGACATTTATAAAGGAGCTTGTACTCAGGTGGAAGCAGTGTACTTCTTGTCTCTATGTTGGTTTAATAGATAAAACCCTAACAATTAAATTATATAATTACTCCTTATTATGCTGGTATCCTTACAAGGGGAATTCACTTAATTCACTTTTGTGATTCATTCAGTTAAAGCACTGGATATGTATGCCATTCCAGGTTTTGGCATAAAAAAAAAAAAAAAAAAAAGGATAATAACAGTATTTTTTTTTCTAATTCTGATAAGTATTTTAAAAGCTAAAATCATGACTGTTTTATGTCTAGATAATGCAGGAATGAGACAACATGATACTGATAGAGGTGCTAACCTTAATATGAAATTCCAAAGATTTCTAAAAATTGTATTTTTATACTTCATTAAAACCAGTTAAATCTCTCTCTTCTTGGAGGTCCAATGTTGCATAGAAATAAATCCGTATTTGTTGATCCAGACTGTTTCTGCAGTGGGGTGAAATCCTCTGGAAAGAGGGGGAGCAGGAACTTTGTTTTCCTGTACAATGAAAAAGTTCCAGACCAATTTGCTATTTTGCAGGGATTTTGCTTGTGCTCTATCCAGCTTTACTATCATGGTAATTAGCACAGATAGACTTTCAGCTGAGATGGCTCTGTATAGCTCCAGTGAGCACTGAAATTTGGTTGTTTGCCAGCTTACATCAGCTTGAAGATAGGGCCTTCAGGTGATAAGTTGTTAGTGGCAACTTATTCCCATGGTACAAGGAGTTCTGGCCATTAGGAGAAGCTTTACTGCTATTGACTGGTATTATATTTCCAAAATGATATTCCTGTTACAACATTAGTTATAGTAAATCATTTGAAACAACCATAGAAATATGTCTGAAGTGGTATGCTCTGAAAACTTAATCGATATGGTGTCACATTAAACAGTGAGGAACAGAGGAGTAAAGGGAATCTCTAATTACCAGGAAAAGATAAATAATTCTGTGCAAACATGGAAATGTGTGATGAGTGACACATAAATAATCCAATTCTAGGTATAAAATGGTAATATTTTTCTTCCCAGTTAAGAAGCTGTGCTGGCCATGGAGCTGGCCTAATTTTCACCCCTCTTCTTGTCTGCCAACTTATTAGACCTTGTAGACTATTACTGTTTGGTGGTGGTGGTAGTTTGGTTTTGTCGTTTGTTTTCACAAGCCACTGAGCTTTCTTGTATTTATTAGAGGCCATTTGTAAGGTTAGTACCTGCTTTATCTGCCTTTCATCAGACATCTCACTTATGCTGATTGTCTTGTACCAGCTGCAGACAAGGTGGCAAGTACTCTGCAGGTCACTTCATCCTGCATCTCCATCAGTCACAGAAAACACCAGATGTTTTATATTGATATGGCTGGTAAAATTTAGATGGCAAGGGGATATATCACCTGAACACGGGTTAGATTCAACTCTTGTGTAAATTTAAGAGTGGGATAGGCCTGAGGATTGGGAAGCAAGAGTGACCAGAACCACTTTTGAACTATGGCAGAAAACTGCTACTTGCTATCTACACCCAGCAGTGATCTTTGTTCGTTTTGGGCACTCACCCCATGTACATATATATACACCAAATGTCTATAATATATATTCACAGTTTAAGACATTTTTTTACAGCTTTGAAACCTGCAAATAGAAATCATAAGATCATAAAATCATAAAGATCATAAAATCATAAGACAAAGAGAGTCAGAAAGAAAAGAGATACCAGGAGTTATGACAGGAGTTTATTCTTTGGAGGAAGACTGAATGGACACAGGCAAACAAAAAGTAAAGTAAAACAAATAGTTGATTTGCAGAAATCAGACTCTATAACCTCGGAATGGTTATAAAGCAGGTATGTTTATTCGGCACTGCACACACATGCCGGACACAAGGGGGATAGCTCCACCTAACTTGCGCACCAACGGTTACTGGCAGTGTGCTTATATTAGTGGGACAAAAGCATATTCATTTCATTTCCAGTAATTCTTTTACATATTCATCAGGTCTCCAAAGAATCATTAACGTAGGTTCCCGTCTCTATTTGTATGTATACTGGAGTCCTTGGGTGGTCCTCCGGCATACTCTGGTGGTCTTCTCCTGAAGGCCAGAAGTCTTCCTTGCTGCTTATCTTCTGGCCTTTCCTGTCTTTGACAGACTTCAGCAGTCAAGCCAGTTCTTTCTGGTTCATTATATATGCATAGTCTTTTGTTCCCTTATCTTTGGGTCGTTAACATGCAATTGTGCTAGGTAAGACCTAGGAATCACCATCCTTTATCTTGTTCAGTGTCTCACTTTTCCCTTTTGCCAGCTCAAGAACTCTTACCAAGGTGATGATTTCCGCCTTTTGGACTGATGTTTGTTACCGCATACCCTGTGAGACAAAGTCCCCGGTGGACGAAGCTGCTGCCATCTATATACCAATCCTCCGCATCTTCTAGGGTTTTTTCCTTTAAGTCTGGTTGGCTGGAGTACACCGTGTCCATGGTCTTGATGCAATCATGTAGGGGTTGTTAGCGTAGCAGACACATAACCACAATGTGATTATATGAAGGTGCTTTATTCAGTGCTGGAAACCAGGGGCAGGTGCCCAAATCTGGCTTCAAATCCCGTTACATCCCGACCACAATTTATACTATTGTGATTACGTAAGATGATGCATATTCATTATAGATTGCAACATCAGCCTCGCATTCCATTCTAATTATCTCTCCTCCCCTTTGCACATGCTCAGTGCCATCTGGTGGTCTTTTAGGTGGTCTTCATGATGAAGTAAAGAGTCTTCCTCTCTTCTGAACTCTTCACCCTTCTCCCCGGCGCATGCTCTCTTCTGTTCCTGGTGCTTATTCAACAGGTTAATCCATCTTCGGCTCCTTATCAAAGGTCGAATTGTACCCGTTATTCTTCAAATGTCCTCCCTATACGTTTTCTCTTAGATATATTGGTTACACCTGCACTCGATCCCTCACCAAGCAGCACGAGACAAGCAGCACAAGACACAAGACAAAGACAAGCAGTACAAGATACAAAATATATGTCAATGCCAACATTTCCCCCCTTTGAAAATACTTCACTTATTCTAAAGGCAAGTATTTTCATTTCCGTAGGTTAGTAATATACTTAAAGGTTAGTAAGCAATAATCATAACAGTTCAGATATATTAATTCCTGCTTATTAATGCATTTGTACTGTTGTATGGCGGTGGTGGAGTAGCCGGAACGGGGTGTTCTTCATGATTTTTAGCGAGGACCGACATTATCCGGCGATTCCATGCACTACTTCTGGTTATTTCTGCTTTTATACATGAATATACCAAGCCGATTACTAGAAATACAATCAACAATAACACAATAATTTGCAAGAGAGATTTAAGCCAGCCCTCCAAATGGAGGCCTAATCCCTCGAAAATTGCTCCTAACCAGTTCTGTTCAGCCTCTCGCTTTTCTTCTTCTAACTTACACTCTACCTGGGCTATTTGGGATATGTCATATTCCACATCGACAGTTACATTCGGAATGTGTACACAGCAATGGTCAACCTTATCTTTCAGATATCCACAGACACCATGCTCCTTTAACAGAAGCATATCCAAGGCCATTCTATTCTGCAGGGTCATCTTTGTTGTAGCTTGTAACTGTATATTTAAGTCTTTAAACCCCTTTTTGATTATTTTGGCCAATCTGTTCACTTGTCCCATCAAATTGTATATCAGTTCTCTGTTCCGGTAGGTCGCTATCGGGGCAAACAACGATTCTACCACCCACCCTATTTTAGTCCCAGCGGATGGCTCTTGCCATTCGTCATTCTCCTGGCTTATTTCTCTTTTTGATCTTGGTTTTCCTATAAAAGGAGATTGTTTCCAAAGTGGGCATAGGGTGGGTAATCCTAAGGTTATTTCTCTTACTGGGCCATCCAAGCTTAAATGGGTTGTCCAAGTTCCATCACTGGCGGCCCATACAAAATGTCCCATGCTTCGTATAGTTGAATATTTACAATTCACCAAAATCCTCTTCCCACTTTTCTGGTTGGTTATGTTTCCGTTGACTCGTAATCCTCTGCACGCACATCTGGTTGCTAAGGCTATCTTTACCGGAAGCAGAGGTATTGTCTTTAAATCTGTGTCACAATCGAGTATTTGTGTGCAATTCCACCACGGGACCGCTCTTACTCGCTCCTGACTGCTAGTTTCCCTCTGATCCGTCCTATATAGTAAGCTTTGGCTATCGTTCATTTTCCCTACCCATCGCATACACCAAGGAGTATCCCCTCCGTATTGGTATTTCTGCAATATGCTCATTGCCCATGCCGAATCCCAACCTTCTAATTCTCCTGAATCATTTTCCTCTTTGCACTTCCATATAATCTTTTCCTTTTGTCGTGTACGTTGTTCATCATATTCACACCATCCTAACCGTCTACTCATGGTGTTCCCTAGATCCGTAAATTGGTAATTTCTTTTCTTTTCACACTGAGAGTAATAGGCAACTACTTTCTCCCTATAATACCCCTCCAACTTTTCTGTCTCCACCACTTTTTCTGCTTCGCATTGGATTGTTTTATTTCCTTCGATCTGGGGTAGCGGTGATGTAATTATGCTCCAGGGTATAGGGTCGCCTGCTGATTTAGGTATAGGTAAACAAGCGGTTACTCGACTTACGTTCTGCATTTTTGCAAAATCTCTAATTAATCCTATCATTAAATTTTCTTCTCGATCCCTTACTGCCCACTGTGTTCCTAATGTTATAGGTCAGATCGACCTTTTCTTCCTTGTTTCGGAAACCTTAATCTTACTGAATCCTGCCGCAGTTTCATTATTATATGAACATTGGTAGTCTCCTAAGTCTTCCCTGGTAACTTCTTTAATTGTTAAGGTCATTAAACCTCCCAGCCTCACTTCTGTTTTATGCTTTTCATCCTCTTTCACCGGTTCATTATCTTTTGCCCAACTAGTATTGGCCTTACTACTACTTTGTAACTTGCAATAGATAAGCAAGTCCCTTCCCAAAGGGGTTGGATAATTTCGATGACCAGGTCTAATTCCATAATCCTCTTTTCCTTTTACGGTTAGGTTCCACTGCCCATAATCTGAACTCTCATTAATTTTCACCAAGCATCTGTACTTTCCTTGGTCCTCAAGGGTCAGGCTCTGGAGGTGTAACTTTATATTCCCTTCTACCCATCCTTTCTTTCTCCAGTGTTCCCATAATCCATCATATCCGTCCTTATTGTCATAGATCGTATCAGGATTCTGAAGGGGGTCCCAGATCCTTTCCCACACAACCCGGGCTTTTAACAAATCCACAGGGGAGTCGTTTCTGACCGTGCAAATTAGAGTGGCATTATTCCCAACATATTCAGTTCTATTCCCTTTTTTTCTGGGGTATCTCTAAAAAGGTCGCCTCTGTTTTACTATAATACAATGATACCCACCAAACCCAAAACACTAATACCCACCAGACCCAAAACATTACTAAGACTTGGTACCAATATCCTGCCATATTATACTTCGGAATTTTATCTTCGTTGGGCCCAGTGATTGTGCTTCCCAAAGTCTCGGTACTCACTTCACTCGAGTATAATGTATCCAAGCGTCCACCCCTTCTACCTTAACAGCGGTGAAGGTCACCAGTAGTACTTGATACGGTCCATCCCATCATTCCTTCAAAGGTTCTTCATTCCAATTTTTAATGTAGACTTTGTCCCCCGGCTGTATGTCGTGTACCGGGTTTTCCAAACCCAAAGGTCGATTCCACGCCAGGATGCTGCGTAGCCGGGCTAGAGTCTTGCCAAGGGATAAAACATAGTTATACACATCCTGTTTACCAGTAACATGCATATTCGGATTTGGTTCAGGGGATTCATAAGGTTTCCCATATAATATCTCATAAGGGCTTATGGACATCCCACTCTTTGGCTTTATTCTGATCCTTAATAGAGCTATTGGTAAGGCTTGCGGCCATTGTATCTTAGTTTCCTGACAAATTTTGCTTAATTGTCCTTTCAGAGTTTGATTCATCCTTTCTACCTGACCGCTGGATTGCAGTCTCCATGGAGTATGTAAATTCCAAGTAATTCCTAACAACCTACTAACTTCTTTAACCACATTGGCAATAAAATGGGGTCCCCTATCTGAGGAGATACCTAACGGTACACCAAATCTAGGAATAATTTCCTGTAATAACCATCTTACTGTTACTTTTGCCTGATTGGTACGACAGGGAAGAGCCTCCGGCCATCCAGAAAAAGTGTCAACCCCTACTAATAAGTATTTGTAGCCACGGGCTTTTGGTAATTCTACAAAGTCAATTTGCCAATAATCCCCAGGCTCTATTCCAGTTCTAGTCCTACCCATTTCGGCATGTTTCCTTGCTACTGGATTATTTTTTAGACAGAGCTCGCACTTTGACATTACAGATTTTGCCATTGTCAACATGTGTACTGAGATGACACCTCGTTTCAAATAAGTCACCATCGCTTCTGCTCCCCAGTGGCTTTCATTATGCTTCTCCTGTAGGATTTCTCGCATTACTATTGGGGGCACTACAACTTGTCCTGTTGTTGTTACATACCATCCATCAGAATTCTTCTGGGCCCTCATCAAATTGGCAAGCCGTTCATCCTCTGGGGAATACTTTGGATCCTTGGGCAATCTAGAGCAAGATAGGCCTACCTTTGACGGAATTAGTGCCATCATCTTCCATATTTCCCGTGCAACCTTTCGAGCTGTTGAGTCTGCTAATCTATTTCCTTCCGCAACCTCTGATGTTCCTCCCTGGTGAGCTTTACAATGCATTATGGCCACCTGTTGGGGTTTCTGCATGGCTGTTATTAATTTCAATATTTCTTCTTGATATTTTATATTAGTCCCTTGTGAGGATAACATTCCTCGTTCCTTCCATAATGCTCCGTGCACATGAACTACCCCAAACGCATATTTTGAGTCTGTCCAAATGTTAACGTTCTTACCCTCGCTTAATTCCAAAGCTCGAGTCAGAGCAATTATCTCCGCCCCTTGAGCTGATGTTCCTGGAGGAAGAGAATTTGCCTCAATCACCACTTTTGATGTTGTTACCGCATATCCTGCGTAACGAGTCCCATTGTCCACAAAGCTGCTTCCATCTGTGAAAAGTTCCCAATCTGGTTCCATCAGCGGCTGATCCTTCAGATCCGTTCTACTGGCATAAGTATGTTCAATAATTTCCACACAGTCATGATTGAGGTCTTCTTCCGTCGTTGTTCCTAAAAATACTGCTGGATTTAATAGGTTAGTCGTTTTCAAAATTACATCATCTTGTTCAGTTAATATAGCTTGATATTTCATCATTCGGCTGGGTGATAGCCAATGGCCCCCCTTTTGTTCCAATACCGTAGTTACCATGTGTGGTACAAATACTTCGATTCGTTTTCCTAACGTAAGCTTTCTAGCTTCCTGCATTAAAAGAATGGTAGCTGCCACAGCTCTTAAACAGGAGGGCCACCCAGCACTTACCGCATCCAGCTGTTTAGAAAAGTATCCTACTGGTCTTTTCCAGCTCCCTAATCATTGAGTCAATACTCCTAATGCCAATCGTTGTCTCTCATGTACAAACAGTTGGAAGTCCTTTGATAAATCTGGCAGACCCAGGGCAGGCGCTTTCGTTAAGGCTTCTTTTAATTTTTTAAAAGCCTCCTGTTGCGACTTTCCCCATGTAAATGTGCAGGCTTTCTGTGCTTCATAGAGAGGTTTTGCTATAAGTCCATAGTCCATTACCAACAGTCTGCATCACCCAGCCATACCCAGGAAGGCTCGTAATTCATGTAGGTTCCGTGGTTCCGGAACTCCACAAATGGCCTGAATCCAATTAATTCCCAATTTCCTTTGTCCCTGGGATATTTCCGTGGTGCATGCAATTTGTGCCTTTTGTTTGGAGACCTTATACCCATTCAGCCCCAGCTGATTTAGAATATCAATAGTTACCTGAATACATTCTGATTCTTCTTCAGTAGCTATAAGTATATCATCCACGTATTGCAATAACAGATACCGCCTTCTTGGTACCTGGATTTGTCCTTGATTGGTCCAATTCTCTATCTCCTTGGCAAGCTGGCCTCCAAAAAGGGTTGGGCTATTCTTAAATCCTTGGGGTAGTCTGGTCCAAGTTAATTGCATTTTCCGTCCTGTTCGTGGGTTCTCCCATTCTAAGGTGAAAAGCTTCCTACTATTGTCATCAATGGGTATACAAAAGAAAGCATCCTTCAAATCAATCAGTGTAAACCATTTATATTTTTCTTTTATGGTCGTTAGTAACGTATAAGGATTGGCCACCACCGGGTGAATGTCTTTCGTTATTTCATTTATTGCTCTAAGATCTTGTACCAGCCTGTATTCCCCGTTGGGTTTCTTTACCGGGAAGATTGGAGTGTTATATTTGGATTTACATTCTTCCAGGATATGATAATTAAGACACTTATCTATAATCTTTACTGTTCCTAGCCTAGCTTCCAATTTTAATGGATACTGCTTAATCCGTACTGGTCACGCCCCTTCCTTAAGCTCAATTTTTACTGGGTGAGCCACTTTAGATTTCCCAGGAACATCTATTTCCCAAACTGTAGGTATTACTGCATTTTCCACTTCCTTCGGAATGTGGGGGACAGCTTTTTCTTTAATCATTAGTATCTGTCCTATTTTTGATTCCGGGATTTTCATGATTAGTTCTCCATCCTCAAATGTTATAGTAGCATTTAATTTAGTCAATAAGTCTCGCCCCAGCAGACGGATAGGGCATTCTGTTATGTATAAAAATTCATGCGTAATCTCTTTACCTCCAAACCGTAAATCGAGGGGTTGTAAGAATGGCCGTATTTCCTCCTTCCCGGTGGCACCTACGATAGTTGTATTTCTTTCCCCTATTTTGCTGTCTAATCTATTAAGTACTGAGTACGTTGCCCCTGTATCAACTAGAAACTTCACTTCCCTATTTCCTATATGAATTGTCACTAGGGGCTCTCCTGTTTTTCCCTGGTTTTCTAGTCAGCTACTATAATCCCCTAGGACCATTGCCTTAGCTGTTTCCTGATTTCTGAATGGATTCCCTCTACCAATCATTGACTGTTCTCGAAGAGGACATTCATTTCTCCAGTGACCTTCCCTTTTACAATGGGCACATTGGTTAAGACCCAGCCGATTTCCTCCCAAACCTGGATAACCTCTCTCTGCTCCTCTACCTCGGCTGTTCATATTCCCTCGACCTCTTCCTCTTAATCCCACACGTTCCTTTCCTTGGATTACTGCCAATAAATTCTGTTGTTGCCTTTTTGCTGTTTCCTTTTCTCTATTGTTATATACTTTCCAAGCAATTTCCAACAGTCTATCCAGATTTCTCAAATCTGCACCTTCCAGTTTCTGCAATTTCTTCCTAATGTCCTCCTGGGCCTGTCCTAAGAAAATAAGAGCTAGCTGGGTCTTAGCTTGTTCAGTTTCCACATCCAAATCTGTGTACTTTTTGGCTGTTTCTTTTAATCTTTCCAGAAAGGCAGATGGTGATTCCGCCCTTTCTTGCCTAACATTGTATAATTTTGACCAATTTATAGTTCTGGGCATAGCATTTTGTACCCCGATCTGGACCCAGTCCTGATACCTCTTTAGCCTCCTTATTCCGTCCCCTGTATTATAATCCCACTGGGGATCTTCAGTGGGGAAATTCTGGTCTAGATTTCCGGGTACTAGCCTATTTCGTATATCTTCTTGAGCTCTTTCCCTGGCTGCCCGCAAAACCATATCTTTTTCCATTGAATCCATTAGGGTATCTAAAATTACCTGTAAATCATCCCAATCCGGATTCTGAGTTTTAATTATCATTTTCACCACTCTTGCAACTTTGTCTGGGTTTTCCCTATAAGTTCCGGCTGCCTTTCCTACCCAAATTACTAAATCTCCAGCCGAAAAAGGTACCTTAACATATACCGGTCCTTCCGTTCCTACTCCTTGCCTGAGGGGTGCAATTATCTTTCTTCCCTGTTCGTCCATAGTCCCTCCTACTCTCTGCCGTTGTCGAGTTCTACGTGAGACAGGAGAGGCTAAAGTCGGGGACTCTCCCTCATTTTCCTCTTCCTCCTCTGCCGGTTCCCCCGGGGCTAACGGCGCAATTTCCAAATCTACATTTCCACCATTCATTTCTCGATTATGGTTACTATTTTCTATTGCCTGATGCTGTATGCAACGTCCCTCCTTAGTACACGCACAGCAACGATTCTCATTTGGGGTATTAAATACCATTATTCCGCAGGCATGCTGCCATTCAGGTTTTCGGCACAGATAAAAGAACAATTCTACATACGGAAGCTTATCATACTTTCCTTCCCTTTTACAAAATAGCATTAACTGTAAAATTGTATTGTACTGCAGTGTCCCATTCTCGGGCCAAGTCTCTTGGTCCTCTAACTCATACTGTGGCCACTAGACGTTAAAATAGTCAATCAATTTCCCTTTCCGCATTTCTTGACCAAAACCACCCTCTTTCCAATGTGCTAATAAGCACCCGAGTGGGGATGTCCGTGGAATGGGAGCATCCTGACCCAAAATCTTCTTTAGCGCTTTCATAACAATCTTATGACAGTAATTACAGTAACAAAAATTTGAAAATCACTTATAGCAGCAAGGGTTGCCGAAGCAACGAGGTGCCGCCTAAGCGGCAGCACACTACCCTAAAGGCTGTCGGAACAGCGGTGTGCTTTACCCGATATCGTGCCGACCCCCCTTTCGACACAAACCCACACAATTACCAGTACCAAACACCAATGCTGAACCTGCGGAGCTTTCACTCCGTCTGACGGACAGCGCCTAGGCTTACCCCGGGAGCTCCCTGCCCAACCGAGCGTGGCTTTCGCCGCGTCTGACCTGCAGGCTTTCCAAACCAAATCGGTACCGAAAACCAGAAAGCACCTTTGCTTACCTATCCAGTGATACGTTGTGAGCAGCGGAAGTCGGTCATGGGTCGATGGCTCCCCGAGAAACTCCTCGGTGCCGGCTGGAGCGTAATCGAGACACGATCCGCCTCAGCAGTGCCCACGCTGTCCCATCTGGGTCACCAAAATGTTAGCGTAGCAGACACATAACCACAATGTGATTATATGAAGGTGCTTTATTCAACAGGGTGATCTGGAAACTCTGTTACTAAGGAAAGAGGCTGGGTTCACAGTATTAGTGCCAAAAAAAAAAAATAGTAATATAATAGTCCATTCTATACATTCTTTTTCTTCTTCGGTAGCTATCAACAGGTCATCTACGTATTGCAGCAGTGTCCCCTTTTCCTGAAGGGGTTTTCCAAGATTCAAGATCACAGGCTCGTTGGTTCCTGAATATGGTGGGGGCTATTCTTGAACCCCTGTAGTAACACAGTCCAAGTAAGTTGAGTTTTTCATCCTCTATTAGGATTTTCCCATTCAAAGGCAAAGAGTTTCTGGCTTTCAGTCACCACAGGCAGGCAGAAAAAGGCATACTTTAAATCTAGTACCGTGAACCAAACTTGACTGTTTTCTAATTTTGTCAAAAAGTTATAGGGGTTGGCTACTACAGGGTATAAATATTTTGTGATCCTATTGATGGCCCTTAAATCCTGAACTATACGATAGGTTCCATCTGCCTTTCTAACTGGGCCTATATAGAGTATTATATTCTGACTCACATTCTACTAATAGTCCATATTTAATAAAGTTATTGATTATTCCTTCCATTCCCCTTCTGTCTTTCACCTTTAGTGGGTATTGCACTTTTGGCATACCTTGGGAGCATTTTCCTTTAAATCAATTTTTTTTTTCAGGTACTACATTCTTTGCTCTCCTGGGTATTCCTGTAGCCCAAAATCCCGGATACACTTGGTTCATAATTGCATCCATTCAGGGAGTCCTGTCTGGAGCTTCATTTGGACTCGCCAAGGATAAAGTTTAATATGTTATTTTTATTTCTATTTTCCCTTGTTCAAAAGAAATTTTTGCATTCAATTTTTCCAGCAAGTCCCTTCTTAATAAAGGCCTTGGCAAATTGGGTAAGTATAAAAATTGATGTATTCCAATTACTTTTTCCCAATTTAAATTTCAAGCATTGCAAAAAAAAAAAAACTTTTTCCTGTTGGCCAGTTGCTCCTATTACATTTAGAGACTCAGTACTTTTCTAGAATCAAAGAAAGAAGCTCCCGTAACCAAGAAAAAAATCCAAGTCTCTCTCTTTGTTCCCTAGCTTTATTTCAGCCAGTGGACCTGTGAAGGGAACAAACGACACGACTCCAGGCTGGTGTGTAGCTGAAGCACTTTATTGTCTAACCCATCTACTTATATAGGCTTAGCATATCTACATGCTTTTATCACACAACTTGGCAAAGTTTGCTTGTTAGCCGTTATTATTGTTCACAAGGCGGTTGCACAGCAGCCATATCTCCCTTATGTGTACTGATGAGCAACAGGCCGGACTGCACCTGTTGCTTTTTGATCTTCTTGTCTCCCAATTATATCTCCTTTATCTTCAGTCTACATGACTTTCGCCTCATTCTGCATTTTCCTTTTCTCACTTCATCTCTGTGTCTAACATACTTCACATACTTTCTGACCAATTTCCCACAATTCCCCCTCTTTTTATTTCTAACAGCCAAGCTGATTGCATTGAGCACAAAAGCATTCTTTCTAAGCATTGAAACAAGCATGGTACAACTAGCAACAGGGTGAAAGTCACATGCAGAATTATGATTGTAAAATAGCATGCCTACTAGAATCTACATCAGTCAACAAGCCACTAAGCACTAGAGATGGTGCTTTGGTTTGGTTTTTGCCCATGTAATTGAACCTTACACATGATATGGCCGTTACACTTCCCAGGATATCTAATTCCTGTGGCTCTAGGGGCACTCGCGGCAAGGAGACAGTCCAGTCTTTGTTATCTGCCAGGATCCCCACCAGACATGTCGTAAACGGGTCGTTAGCACTAGCCAGGGACAGGCACATCGCTTCTTGTCCTGTCATGTTGGCGAGGGTGACCCCGATGTTGCGGCATGTTTGGATGGAGACCCAGGGCTGGCAATAACTGATGACAGCGGCAATTGTGAGGAGGAGGCCAACCATGGCCTTACCCCCGTGCTGGTACCCATCTTGGTCCGTGACCTGTGGAGACACAAGCATACCCTCGACCCCAAGTTATCAGAGGCTGGGGTCCCTCCCAAAGACCTTTAATTTTTTTTATTTTTATTTTTATTTTTTTTACCATCACTAAGGCCTGCTCTGATTGTGGCACCCATGACAACGCGGAATTCATACTTTTCTAGTGTGTACTATGTGCAGTACCTCTTTGTGAGGAAATGGTAATGCTAGGTGATTCATTATGTAAAGTGCCTTTCCCAACCTGTTCTGTGGTGTTTCCTAGGTGTCTCCCCCTTTTTGTTTATTTAGCAGTGCTTTCAAGGTACGATGTGTGAGCTCAACAATGGCTTGAACCGTGGGAGAATGTGGAATTCCTGTGATGTGTCAGTTACCCCAAGTTTGAAAAAAGGTTTGAAGGGAGTCGATAGTGAATAGGCGGGGCCATTGTCAATTTTTATTTCCTTTGGGGTGCCTAGCACTGGAAAAGCAACATGGAAGTGAACCTGGATGTGGCGACTAGTTTTACCCACTGCAGCTGTCGCCCAAATAGCAAGAGAGAAAGTATCTACCGATATGTGAACATATTTCAAGCGACCAAATTCTGGAATATGCGTTACGTCGGTCTGCCATCACTGTAAGGACTGTAGACCTCTATGGTTTACTGTTAAAGACGAGGTCAAAACATGTTGTTGACAGTCAGGACATGTTTGGACGATCAATTTGGCGTCAGTGATCGATGTAGCGAATTGTTTTGCCAAGACTTTGGCAGCTTGATGGAAAAAAAAGGCATGGGATAACTGTGCTTGCTCCAGCACCTTAGGCACCAGGGCAGTCAGGGTCATATTAGTTAACTGGTCAGCGTGTGCGTTACCCTCTGCAAAAATACCAGGTAACATGGTGTGGTTCTGCATGTGAATAATACAATACAGGTGCACTCACTGCTCTACCAAAAATAACAGCTCCTTAAATTTTAGAAAGAAGTTTTATTTTGGCATGTGACTCAAATGTGCCCTTTCAATGAGTTGAGCAACACCTACAGCATATTGCAAGTCCGATCCACTATGCAAAGGTACTAGTTTGTTTGTTTCCTTTTTTATTTTCTTTTTTTTTCATTTTTTTTCTTTTTTTTTCAATTTTTTCATTTTTTTCTATTTTTTCTTTTCTTTCCCTTATTTTTTCTTTTTTATTTATTTTTTTCTTTCTTTTTTTCATTTTTTCTCTTTTTTCCTTTGTTTCTTTCTTTTTTCCTTTCCTTTTCTATTTTTTTCTATTTTTTCTTTCCTTTTTTCTTTTTCTTTCTTTTTTCCTCTTTCTTTCTTTTTTCTTTCATTCCCTTTTTTCTTTTTTTTCTCTTTCCTTTCTTTTTTTCTTTCTTTTTTCCTTTTTTTTCTCTTTTTCCCTCTTTTTTTTTCTTTCCCATTTTTCTATTTCCTTTTTTTCTTCTTTTTTCTTTCTTTCTTTTTTTTTCCTTTTTTTCTTTTTTCCCCTTGTTTTCCTTTTTTCTTTTTTCCTTTTTTTATTTCTTGTTTTTTCCTTCCTTTTTTTTTCTTTCTTTCTTTCCTTTTTTTTCTTTTATTTTTCTTTCCCTTTTTTTCTTTCTTTTTTTTCCTTTTTTATTTTCTTTTCTTTTTCCTTTTTTTCTTTTCTTTTTTTTTTTTGGCTGCAATGTCCTTGATCACTGCATTGATTCATCACAAATCATGCAGTAATCTCCATTTCCTGCTCTTCTTGATGACAAACACTGGTGAATTCCATGGGCTGTTTGTCAGAACAATATGTAAACCCACTACATGCCACCCCTCACCTCTCTGGAAGGCATATTTAAGAATAATCACAATATACTCTTACTTTACAATTATCACAGTCTTCACAAGCTTCACTTACATCAAAAAGAAAAAGAATTCCCCACTCAAAAATAAACATAACATCATCACTACACTGACGAGGTGGACAATTTGCACACACACCACCCCTCGTCCCTTCACCACACTAATATGAAACAGATTCCTTACAATTACAACTTTCTTGAATTCTTCACAACTTTTACATTCACAAAAACATTCAATCCATGTTTTGCCCGTTGCTTCTCTCAGCTGTCATCCTTATCTCAACTTCCTTGAGCCCCACATTGGGCGAGTAAAAACCTAAAGAAGTTATCACAGATTTGGGGTAGGAGGTTTAAGGAAACCAATCTTCCAGCAGTATGGGACAATAAATGGCACAGAAACTATAGTAATGCTGATTCGTACTGGAGCAAACAATTTGTGAATAGCATATGCCAACAGAAATGTGCCTGTACCAGCAGCCCTTTTAGATTGCAGCGATGAATCACGGAAACCAAGTTTGAAGAGAACTGAAGTCATATGCACACCACTTGACACAGCCAGGTAGAAGATTCCTAGAGATACCAATGAAAATCCAACGTGGAATGAAACCCCTACAGCACCACATTCTTTGAAAACTTCTTTCAGCTGCTGGGATTTATTGCGTTTCTTGTGTTCACTGCTGAGATCTGTGGCTACCTTTTCAGGGAATCCACTCACATCCTTGGCCGAGCTGCCGGCGGCGGCCCGTAGCGCCAGCAGAGGGGCCGGCGGGCTGATGGGGGGCTGGCCCGGGGGTGGGGGGCGGTGGGGGGACAGCAGCTGTGGCGGCGGCGGGCGGCGGTGAGTAGGGGCCCACGGGGCAGCGGGCCCGGGCGCAGCAGCAAGTGGAACATGGCAGCACCCGGTGCGGGCGGGTGGGTGGGCGCTCAAACCGGAGAAACGCAGCAGCCGGCAGCAGGGTGGGCAAGCGGGCGCCCAGAGCTGACAGCGGTGATAGCCGCAATTGCATCGAGCGCAGAGTGGCCACTATGGGTTGGGATATCGTCTCTGCCTCTATTCCCAAGTCTGTCAGGTTTGCTTTTTCTGGCGGTACGCAGTCACCGCTTTTTATTTCGCCCGCCTGCGTAGCCTGTGCGGCCCTTTTTTCCACTTGCCATGATCTCAGTGTCTCAGTTGCGAAGCGCCAGGTAGTCATCACCTCAGCAGCTGTTATATCTCCCCCAGAGACAGCATCCCATAGAGTTGTCCCAGCATTTTCCCAAGTTTGTAAATCAAACACCACTGAAAATATTGACGAGGCACCATTTTTTTGTAAAAACTTTAACAGTAGTTTCAGCTTATAGGAGTCATATTTTGTTCCTCTTCTTTCTAAGAGTTTGCTTATCAATTTCACTATTGCCTCTAGCCCGGCCGATAGATTTGCCCCCATTTTTGGGGGGGTAGGCGTGGATCCGGATGGGGAAGCTGCAGTCCAGCTGTCAGCTTGATTCGTTCAGCGGGGTTCCCTTAGGATGCTATGCCTGCGTTGTCTGTCCTTATCTATCCGTATCACGTCAGGGTCACCATTTGAAGGGAACGAACGACACGACTCCAGGCTGGTGTGTAGCTGAAGCACTTTATTGTCTAACCCATCTACTTATATAGGCTTAGCGTATCTACATGCTTTTATCACACAACTTGGCAAAGTTTGCTTGTTAGCCGTTATTATTGTTCACAAGGCAGTAGCACAGCAGCCATATCTCCCTTATGTGTACTGATGAGCAACAGGCCGGACTGCACCTGTTGTTTTTTGATCTTCTTGTCTCCCAATTATACCTCCTTTATCTTCAGTCTACATGACTTTCACCTCATTCTGCATTTTCCTTTTCTCACTTCATCTCTGTGTCTAACATACTCCACATACTTTCTGACTGATTTCCCACAGACCTGCTAGGGTAGATGCCCCAGGTCCCCATCATTCCTGCTCTGAGTGTTGCAAGCTTATCCTGCAACCTAAGGTAATCCTTCTTTCTTTCTTTCTTTCTTTCTTTCTTTCTTTCTTTCTTTCTTTCTTTTTCCCAATGTCCTTCTTGCAGTATGCACACTGGTTCTGTCCTCTAAACCCTCATAAAGTCCTTTCTTTACCTTTTTCAGTTCCCCCTTTGCCCACCTCCTTCTTTCTTTCTGTTCTAGTGCAGCCACTGTTTGCCATGACTATCACCTTAGATAACTTCCATCCTTCGCGTCTTCCCTATTCCTAAGTGCTTGCCACGCTGCATTCAATAACCTTTCTGGGTTTCCTAATTCTTGTCCCTCCAATTTCTGTAATTTCTTTTTGCTATCAGGCTGATTGCCCTAGAAAGAGGCTCGCCAATTGCCTCTATTTGTCTTCCGAAGCCAGGTCCAAATTGCTTTTTTTTTTTTTCATTGCATTTCAAAGTTGGTCCAAAAATTCCATAGGGGTTCCTTTTGGACCTTGTTGGATACTATACAGGTTTGAATAATTTAGAGCTTTTGGAACCGGTTCTCCATTCCCAATTTAATGAGATTTTGGTATTTACATAACCGTTCATAATTTACGGGGTGATTAGGGTCTCAGTGGGGGTTGGTCAGGGGAATGCAATTGTCTATACAGTTTCCTGAGCAGTCACATTGGCAATCTGAGCTCATACATGAACTCAGGCTGTTTTAAAAATTAGCTGCTTTTCTGTTTTCATAATCTCCCCCAATATTAGATCAATGTCTCCCCAGTCTGGGTCCTGATTTTTTATTTATTTATTTATTTTTCTCTCTGTTAATTCCACCAGTGGTTACAATACTTAATTAAGGTCTTACGATTAACATTTCTTCCAGGTGGCCCACCAATGTCTTTCCAATAGGCCAAGATACAACCCAGAGGGGTCTTTTTATCAATAGTACTCAAAATTCTTCCCATTATGATGCCTTTTCTCAATCTCTTACACTTTGTCTGTCTCCGGCTGTATTTTTCGTGGAATAGCGGAACTGTGGATCAGGACTCCATACTTGCTTCGCAGCGATGCTGCGTCTCACTCACACAGCACAATCATGCAATCACACAAAGAGGCCTCTTACACCTTTCACTCTAGCAACATAAAACAGCAGTCACTACTACAAATAGTATCACTTATTATAACAGATTTCCCAGTTTAAATTGTGATCCATTATTCAATGTCAAGAACACATCCAAAGTCAAAGTGCCAGAACAAATCCAAAATGAAAACAAAGTACTGACCAAATCACATGGATACCCAGTGACTAGTAGTACAGCACCCAGCATACAACATCTTCTACACTTTATGGGTACCTTCCAAAACAACAGTATACCAACCAAACAAAATTCCAAAAAGAATACCTTTGCAAAAGATGGTCCTTGTCTGTCTCTGCGGTGAGCCAGCTGAAGCGAGGAGTGCCTCTGAGAATCTCCCAGGGCACACCTAGAGAGTCCCATGTTTCAGCGGCTCCCACAGCTGGACAGAGAGTGTCCCATCTGGGTCACCAAACTGACACAGTGAAAACTCAGTAACCAAAGTTATTAAGCAGGTATTCTTTATTATGGCACTGGGTGTGTGGGGGATCGCTCCACCTAACACACACACACCAGGAGTTACTGGCAGTGTGCTTATATTAGTGGGATCAATACATATTCATTTAATTTCCCGTAAGTCTCTTGCATATTCATCAGGTTTCCAAAGACTTGTTAACATAGGTTACATAGGTTCCCGACCCTATTCACACACGTACCGGAGTCCTTGGGTGGTCCTCCGGTGTACTCTGGTGGTCTTTTGATGAAGGCCAGAAGTCTTCCTCTCTGCTAAATTCCTGACCCTTCCTTTTTTTGACAGACTTCAGCAGACAAGCCTGTTCTTTCTGGTTCCATTATCTATGCATACAGTCTTTTACTCCCTTATCTTTGGGTTGTTAACATACAGTTGTGCTAGCTAAGACCTAGGAATCACCATCCTTTATCTCATTCCCTGTCTCAATACCTAAATGAAAACAAGGAATTATCCAGCCTGATTTAGAGTTGACCCCCTCAGGCTATTGCTTACTAACTCTGCACTGCAAAGGAAAAATAAAATAATAATAATAATAATAAAAAAATCCCTTGTTCATCCTGGAAAGTAGTTTTATGTTCTTATAATAAACTACTTTTCCAACAGTCCAAACACTCACCTACTGGGAAACATTATCACCTGAAACAAATTTTGTTCCATGCCTGTGAGTCAAACCTTCAAAGCTTTACATGGGTGACCCTCTAATGGGGTGAACAAAAAGCTGACAGAGTAAGCAAAGTACTCAACTTCCAAATGAACAATACACAAAAGGCATATAAAAGAGGTAGTAACTAAAGACAAAACTAACAAACACAGAACAGCTCACTCCAGACAGCCAGGGTTGTTTTCAGGCATTGTCTACCCTAGACATAGCAACTGACTGTAATGTCCTTCAACTGTTGGTAAGCACTCTTGATTCCAAACAAACTTGCTACAATCAACTTTTCAGTGGCCATCAGTGGTAGTTCTCAAGAATTTGAGTGCCTGGGAGAGCTCATTCCACCACTGGGGTAGATAATACACATCCCACAGATTTACCGTCTGCAGTGGCAGAACTAGCCCATCTTTCATCTATTCTCTTTGCCTAGCCTAAAGCCATCTAACCATAGTTTATCACTTATTTTGCAGAAAGTATTTTGGGAGGGTTTTTTTTGTTTGTTTGGTTGGTTGTGTTTTTTTGTTTTGTTTTGTTTTGTTTTTTAATAAGCAGTTTCTGGTACAGAAGTGCCCTTTTTCCTTCTCTGAAACGATCTTGTTCCTTCCAGTTGTCCCTTCCTTCATCTCTGAGAGATGAGAAGTTTTGCCAGTTTTTTGAGTGTATGATACCTCAGCTGTGCTAAGGAATTTAGACATTTTTTCCCCATTAGCTACCCATGACTGAGAATCAAAGGCTGAAAAGGGGAAAGAAGTTGAGACAAAGCCACACACTTCTAAAAACCTAGAGAAGTTATAATAAAAAAGGTATAATACCAGAGTGAGACCATCCTTCCCTGAAAATCGATGGCTTCTTGAAATCACACCACCAATTCAACATACAGGCAGCTTGTGATAACTGAAATGCAGGACTGAGCAATTTGAATGTAACAAGACCATTTACACTGGTGCTGTATATTGAGCCTATAGCTTTCCAGAAACAGCTCTTCAAGAGATGCTGCTGCTTCTGCCATTTGTGCAAGGTATAAGTACAGATTTTTAGAAGGGGTTGTACACATTGGAGCAAGTCCAAAGGAGGGCCATGAGGATGTTCAGAGGGCTGGAGCACCTCTCCTATGAGGACAGGCTGGGGGAGTTGGGGTTGTTCTGCTTGGAGAAGACTCCGGGGAGACCTTATAGATGCCTTCCAGTACCTAAAGGAGGTCTACAGGAAATCTGGGGAGGGACTCTTTGTCAGGGAGTGGAGTGATAGGACAAGTGGGAATGGCTTTAAACTACGAAAGGGTAGATTTAGGTTAGATATTAGGAAGAACATCTTTACTCAGAGGCTGGCAAAGCACTGGAACAGGTTGCCCAGGGAAGCTGTGGATGCCCCATCCTTGGAGGTGTTCAAGGTCAGATTGGATGGATCTTTGGGCAACCTGGTCTGGTGGGAGGTGTCCCTGAAAATGGTGGTGAAGTTGGAATTTAAGGTCCCTTCCAATCCAAATCATTCTGTGATTCTGTGCATCTCTTCCTCACTTTCATGGTTTTACAGAGGCTAAAAAATGGACCAGAAGTTGCTGGTAAATGGTACTGGTTCTTCAGCCATGCATTCCTAGATTTTCATAGGTGGACTGTAGCATGAATAGGATGTAATGTGGTTTCTGATTTGTCATCTCAGACAATGAGTGCACTAAATAGAAAAAAAAAAGTTATTTAAATTTCCGAAGTGAATATCTGATTTTGTTTTCATATTACATGAGCGAGGCACATATCCATTGATATGCGTATTGTAGAATGGCTGAGTCCTTGTAGTACTTACCATGCCATTTCTACAGAGAACACAGGCCTCAGAGCAATGCAACTGTCACATTTTTTCATAAAAGTAGGAAGGCAGGAACTGTACCTTTGCTTATTTTCACTGCTATCTTCAACACCATTTATAAATCTTTAAAAAAAAAATTATAACTATAACTTAGACATTTATAACTATAACTTGAATTTCCTGAAGAAAGGGGAACAACACAGGATCTCAACAAGAGCCTAAGCCATCTTCTGTACTATCCTGAAAGGACAGGAATACAATGGGGCAGTTTTCCTGCAGCTATTTCTAATTTTAACTTTTCCTGCCAGCCAGAAAGGTGAACAGAAAGTTGTAGCTCATGGGTTTCAGTGTAGCCTGTGCTTCAACCATAGGCGGTAGCTAGTGTGTTGTAAATTCATACGCTAATCTAACTTCCCCATGTAGACAAGCTGTGAAAGCAAAACCCACTAGGAAAGTGTATGTGTATATGGCCACATTGAATTGAGGCCAAACTGGCTGCTTCGCTCTTCGGAAAGCAGAGCACTTACAGTACGTTAAGGCAGAGTACAGCAAAACATTGTACATATAATGACAGTTCCTCCATTAACAGTAGAGCTACCTGGGCCTGACAGCAGGAAACACGAAAAAATAACAGTGACTAAATCTAAATCACTATTATTATTATTAATTTGGAACTTCATAGTGGTGAAAGGGGAAGTGACCAGTTTTGATTTTGATCCAGAACAAGTTTCCGTGATGTTAAGACTGTACTTTTGCACCCAAGAAATGCAGTTATAGGATGGACTCAGTCAAAGAAAAATCATTTTATTTATGCTATGCTCCAGCCTCTTTGTTGTCACTCCACAGAGATGCTGCAGGCCCTTTATATGAGTAATTCACTCACTGCAACCCTAAGACAGGACAGCTGTCATATCTGAAAAAAATCTGTGGTCTTTACATGAGCCTTGATTTCAGGCTTCCCCTATAAGAGAAATTGTCACATACATCTGTGCTCAACTATAGTTCACGTCCTCTGCGAAAAATCATTATGATGTTTCCCCAGTATGGGTTTTCAGGAGAGCTTGAACCTACACATTTCAGCTTCAAAGAGTTTTCTAAAATTTGGAGGGACCAAATCACTTCCACATCAGTTACTTTTATTGGGAAATTATGAGCTTCTACTGTACCCCAACAACACAGTGTTATTTTGTTATTTGGGGGGGGGGGGGGGAATATCTTGCAGGTACACACTTTTCATTTGTTGCTTTTGCTCAACAGCTAGTTTGATCAACAGCTAGACGGTAGAAGTACCCTCACAGGCACAGAGAAGAGTTACTTCCAACATGTGGTTGTGAGAAAACCTAATCAAACTTGATATTGCTGCACATGGATATATAAAAAAAAGTATGAGTGATCTTTCCTATTGAAACTATAAAGAAGTAAAACATAAGTTAACCTGTATTCTTTGTTATTCTGGAAAGTGCTGGCAGCAGATAAGAGTGACTGAAGGAAATGAGCAGCTCCCCTGATTGCCAAAGTGTAGGCTCACTATTAGTGTTGATAGGGCTTGTAGACAGGGAAACAAACTTAATGCCTGTAGATTTAAAAGCTATCAGGTGAAATCTTATCTCACTTGAAATCACAGTGTGTTTTGTTACCAACTAGAGCACCAGAATTTTTCCCACCCTTCATATAGCTGACCACTGTTTTTCCATGATGGATCTGAAAAGTCTTTCTAAAGGTGACTTGTAAAAGAACCAGACATCCTGGAAAGTAGGGCTGGAGGCCAGCAGTAAGCAGAAGTCCCCAGGGACTTGGTGAAGACGTCTGTTAGTTCCCTCAGGTTCTTGACAACTTGTAGCAAGAGGTGCTCATAGAACTGCAGCATTGATTTTCCCATTTTTTTGGGGAGCATAGGTTTACTGCTGATTTTGAATAAGACCAACCAAGAACCATCACATTTGTTTAGCAACCTACCATTCCCATGTTATCACACTCAAAGGAATTCAGCAGTACACGCTAACAATGCCTTTCATTAAAAACAGCATCTAGTTTATGCTTTTTTAACACATGGAAAGGAAAGGAAAGGAAAGGAAAGGAAAGGAAAGGAAAGGAAAGG
>NW_023304503.1:52294-54864 GCF_011077185.1 Oxyura jamaicensis
GGAAAGGAAAGGAAAGGAAAGGAAAGGAAAGGAAAGGAAAGGAAAGGAAAGGCATTTTTCTGAAGAGATGAGTACTTTTCATCAAGGATAAAATGTTGAATTGTGCAAAGTGGAAGAAATAGCAGAGTACATGAAGCAAATAGGCTTGGTCAGCAAACAAGAAAACACTTGCTATTTAAAGGCAGAAAAAAATGTCTAGTCAGAAGCTATAACATGTCTAAATATTTTCACTCAAACTTCTTTCTTGTTGACTTCTGCAGAGAATTGTATTCATCTGCTGTATTCACCAGCTCTCTACAAATTTGGCATTTGGTGTCACCAGTCCTCAAATTCATCAACACATGTGAAATGTGTTAATCTGATTTGTGTCAGTATGGAACAATGCTAGGGCCACATGATGAAATATAACCTTCTATTTAAGAAAAACAGAGTGATTAGTGTACATAGTTCTTATATCATGCAAAGGAACGGTCCAGCAATTTGTGTAAATAGAGGGTTTGAAGGGCAAACATTGAGACTCTGGTCTGGGAGATAAGAGGACCAAGGAGTTTTTTTAGGAAACTGCAGACTTTTGCATGGGACGCTGCCCAAGCCTCTGATATCCGGCAAAGAGATCCACCAAATAAGGAGAAAGGGGGAGTTGAAGGACAACCAAAGGACAAAGCCTGGGAGGAAGACTACGAGCCTTCAGCACAAGAGACCCCCAGAAAGACCACCAGAGACTGATACGCATGCGTCCGGAGAGGGTTTGGATTCCGGGAACTAATTATAATAACCCTGCCTTTTCTAGGAATAATGATGAATATGTATTAGTCTAGGAGCATAAAAATCAGCCGCCTAATGTAATAGGTGTGCGTCCTGGTGGAGCAGAGACTCCCGGCGCACCCAGTGCTGTTTGCTTGCCTCTATTCGCTTAATAAATTACAAACTTTAATTATAATCCTATTTGGGACTCAATCATTTATCATACTTGCAGCTATGACTTGCCTTCCTAATGCGAGAGCTTCAAAATCCTCACAGTAATAAAAAAATACATTATCAGAGAGACCATTCCATCAGGGAACTGAAAAGAAATTTAGACAGTTCCTATACCTTTAACAAAACTGCTTTGTCTAAGTGTATCCAGTACAACTGCGGTTACATAGCTTTTGCTTTCATAGTTTGTGTATGAATGATTTTTCCATTGATGATCATACTTTTGCTTTTAATACCAGTTTTGCAAATTGTTGATAGTTATTGTCTTAGGGCAGATAGTGTAATAGATATCAAGGAGCTACTTGGTGAACTAATCAGATTAAAAAAAAAATTATTTAAGGCACAAATGTGAATCAGGTCCCCGTGGTGGAATTTATGAATCACACAGTGAAAAACACAGTCCTTATATTCATGACTAAGCACTGTTTATTATGTCATCCAGGATAAAAAAGGATACAAATGGCAAAAGTACTGGAAAACATACAGAAAACACTGTGCTGGTAAAACAATAGGGAATAACAGAGACATATTCTTCTCATTTTTATGAATAGGATAAATGGTTAAAAAATCAGTGCATGAAACTGCCATCTGATAGAAGAAAGCAGTTAAGATTATGAAATAAAAGATAATAATTGGAGGAAAAATGAAGGAGTTCAGTCATTTAAATACATATTAAAAACTTTTGTACTACAGTTTAAATCAGCTTACATTATGATATTCTTCTAAACAAGTTGAGTTAGTGGTACTACTTATGAGCAAATGAAAAGGATCCTCATTCGCAGAACAAGAAAACAGTTGATATATTATTGTAATTGAAAAAATAATAAGTAATAAAAAGGATTGATAGCTCTATCCATCTATCCATCAAAGAAATCCAAATGTGCTATACAGTGCATCAGGATAAAAAGGAACCTGCTTAAACTAAGACTACAAATTATTTCATCAAAAGCACAATACAAAACAATTATAGAGCATTTCTAAACAATTCAGTCAAAATGGAAGTGCACAGGAAGTGGAGCAATGGATAATGACCAAATGTCCATAAAGTCAGATCTATGAGGGAAGAATGAAAGAGCTGAGGTTGTCTTAGCCTAACAAAGTCTGAAGAGAAACATTGCACATATTTTGAAGTATGTAGGAAGTTATTCAAAAGAAGATATACTCTGATCTCTTGTCCTTCATACACATGAAGTAACAGGTTTGAAAAAAAGGTAATATGTAGGAATGGTCCCTGCCCATGACAATACTAGATTGCTGGAATAGGCCACAAAGGAGAATGGGAACCTCCATTATCAGAGAGTAGCATAGATTAAAGAGATTAGACAGACACCATCCAAGAGACAGAAGCACTATGATCCTACCTTGGGGCATGGTGAAGGATTAGATAACAATTCTGATCTGTCAGCCAGACCTACTTATTTTCTATGACTCTTTTTTATTAATTGAAAGCATGTTAAATTTTTAAATGTCCTATATATCTTCAGAACGCTTTTCAGATCGAACGATTGGCCAAAGTTAAATCATGAAATCTGTTAGACTTTATATGATGAAGGTATTTATTAGCTTGGGACTTCAAGGAAAAAAAAAAAAAAAAA
>NW_023304503.1:99864-114972 GCF_011077185.1 Oxyura jamaicensis
CTTCTCACCTAGTTTAAAGCCCTCTCAATGAGCCCTGCCAGCTCCTGAGCCAGGATCCATTTTCCCCTTGTGGACAGTTGGGACCCATCTGCGGCCATCAGGCCAGGTGCCGAGTAGAGTGCCCCGTGGTCAAAGAACCCAAAACTTCTGCGTTGGCACCAGCCTCTGAGCCACGTGTTTATCAGGTGGGCTTTTTGTGTCCTCTCTGAACCATTCCCTGCCACAGTAGGGATGGACGAAAACACCACCTGTACTCCCACTCCGTCCACTAACCCTCCCAGCCCGCTAAAGTCCCGTTTGATAGCCTTCAGGCTTCTCTCATCAGTGGTATCACTGCCAGCCTGGACTATCAGTAGCGGGTAGTAATCAGAGGGGCGAACCAGGCTGGGAAGCTTTCTGGCGACATCCCTGACCCCGGCCCCAGGGAGGCAGCAGACTTCCCTATGGGTAGGGTCAGGCCGACAGATAGGGCCCTCCATTCCTCTGAGAAGGGAGTCGCCCACCACGATCACCCTTCTCTCCTTGGTGGGAGCAGTCTTGAGGCACGGAGCAGACTTCCTCGCCCTGGGCTTCCTGGTTAACTTTTCTGCCACACCCTCATCCACCACTCTCTCGAGCTCCAGGGCCTCAAACCTGTTGCATAACCCAACAAAGTGTACGCCAGTCCAAGCCATGAGCAGCCAGTTTCCTGAGGAGATTAAGACGAACTAAAACACAGAGAAAAACTACCAGGCATACTAATTCTATCTTTAACAAACTTTGTAACCACATCCCTGGGAAAGGCAGGGACTGAGTGCTGCCCAGCCAGGGGGGACTCTGGCTGCCCCTCCAACTCCTGGAGTCCTTGTTTGTGGGTCCTGCATATGCCAGTGGGACCCTCCCATACGTTGTTTTTTGTTTGAGCTGGATTCCAAACCGCAGAGGAGAGTGCTGTGATCATGTTACGGCAGATGATGAGACGGCAAGATGGACCCATCGTGCTGACACCCATCTAGGACGGGCTCCTGTTAAAACACAAGCACAACCTCGGCGCCAAGTTATTAGAGTGTAGGGCCATTCCCAATGATTGGTGCTGTAATTTTTTTACCATGACTTGTGCCCTTTCTTTAACTGAGTTTCTCCCAGATCTCTCTCCCAGATCTGCCTGTCACCTTTTCTCCTGCACGGACAGATGCAAGGACCTTCGTCTGTCCATTGATTTAAAAGTTTAAGAACATTGCATGCTTTAGCTATCTTTTCCTGGGGGTCACACCCCTACTCCCCCTTTTTTGTTTTAGAAGCATAGCTTTTAGGGTATCATAGGCCTGTTCAATAATTGCCTGACCTGTGGGGAGAATGAGGTATATCCGTCAGATATTGACTACCCCACTGCTGAAAAATAAGTGGGTTGCATGGGCCCCATATCCTGGCCCATTATCTGTTTTAATCATTTTTGGCACTCCTAATTTTGCAAAAGCTGACAGAAGATGTTTACACACAGCCTTTGCCTTTTCTCCTGCATGAACAAATGCAAAAATACAATTAGAGAAGGTATCAATTGAAACATAAACATGTAACAGTCTCAATTTTCCATTCCTTTTCTTGATTACAAACACCGGAGAGTTCCAGGGCTAGTCATGTGTACAATATGTCTTGCTTTAAGTTGTTAAGCAACTCAGCCTTCGGGCCTTATGTATCTTATTCCTCCTGCATCGAAGGGAAACAGATCCGGCTCCTTTTCAGGTCCTATAGGGCCTGGATCAAAAGGAACGTTCAGGTCACTGGGGGCAGAACAGCAAAGGCCTGCAATGGCAGTAGCGGCCGGGGGGGGGGGGGGGTGCGATGGTGTCACAGAAGGATCATTGGACGAGACTGCAGCTCCTTACTAAGCTGTAAGGTTACCAGGACAGTCTTTGTTTCTAAGGACATATGATTCCCCATAGCGTGCAACTGCTTACCTTTGGCCAGTGAGGGGCAGTTTTGTGCCCGGATCCGCTTCTCTCAGCTTGAGCTTTTTGCCAGCTCCGGTGCGCCTATTTCCAGCACCTTTCTATACAAGCCTTTTATCCAGCTCCAGTGCACCAATTTCCAGCGACTTTTTATATGAGCCTTTTTTCCAGCTCCGGTGTGCCAATTTCCAATGACTTTCTATACAAGCCTCTTTCCAGCTCTGGTGCGCCAATTTCCAGCAACTTTCTATACGAGCTTCTTTGAGCAGTTTGCTGAGTTTGGTCAAACATATCTTAATGAGGCAATCAATGTCCTTGTTTCTGTCCTGATACCTGTTCTGCTAGCTTGTCCCCATTCATTTTTATTTTATTTTATTTTATTTTATTTTGTCCCTGTACTGTTAAGGTGTCTCTGTTCGTTCCTGTTCTTCATGTTTCTATTTGTTTTCTTCATGTTCCTGTTCAGGCGCCATTTGTGGCATTAAGACAACACAGACACCAGGGTTCTTTTAGGATCAGTAACTGCTGCTAGTTTATTGATGACATAACTTCATTATATATCTGTTGCCTCCCCATATTGAGGACAAGCTCCCTTCTTATATCATTCCCCCACTGCAGTACTTTCCCACTCAATATTCATTGGTCAACAACTTTGCCCGGCAACCACAAACACCCAGCAACCCCCATGCCCCAAAGGCCGGAGAACAAGCAACAGGAGAAGGCAAGGCGTCTCCTGAATCATCCTTCTTTGTTCCCTCTAAACTCTTTACATTCCTGATGGCCTCATAGTTAAGAGTCTGATGTTATCACCAACCATGGGGCTTGTCGACCCCCATGGCCACAGTCCCACAAGGTACTGATGTTTTTAATGCATATTTTTTTTCTATCATCTATATTATGTCAAACCCTATTACTTCGATAATGACAACCTCTCTGAATAGGTTGAATGGTCCTTTCCCATGACCACCTCACTGTGTTTGAAGTAAAGAAAAGCCCAAACCTGCAAAGCTTAATTTTCTTAGATGTTTAGCCACCAAATGCTTTGGAGAGGTTTGGTCAGCCGGTACATATCTTCTCTCCTGAACAGAGTGTACTGGGTCTGGCTGGGATGTTAACTTTCCCTGCAGCAGCCCATACAGTGCTGCGCTCTGCACTTGTAGCTAGAACAGCAGTGGTATCACACCGGTGTTGTGTCTGCTGCTGAGAAGTGCTGGCACAGCATCAGGACTCTCTCTGACCCTCCTAGGGGGTGGGCAAAAAAAGTGAGAAAGAAACATCACCAGGGCAGCTGACCTAAACCAACCAAAGGGATATTCCATACCATATGATGTTGCACTCAGCCATAAAAGGTGGAAAAAGGAAGAAGAGGGGAGGGGTGGGCTCTCGTTGTGAAGACGTCTGTCCTCCTCCCGAACACCGGCTATGTGCGTTGAGTCCCTGCTTCAAGGACGTGGTCAAGCATCGCTCATTTGTAGGAAGTAGAGAGTAATTTCTTTCCTCTACACTTCCACAGGGCCTTTACTTGTTTTGTTTTGTTATTCCCTTTCCCCCTCCCTCTTCCCCTTTCCCTTTTTTCCCTTTAGTTGAATTGTTTAATTAATAATAATATTTCCTTAATAATATATATATATATATATTCCTCTTTAATTAAATTATCCTTATCTCAACCTGTGAGTTGTTCTTTCCTGAGGAGGGGGAGTGAGAGAGTGGTTGTGGTGTTCAGCTGCCTAGCACGGTAAAACCACAACACAGAGCCGAACAGAGGTCAGTGTTTTCAATAAAAATAATATTTAAATAAAATATTTGATTCCTGTAGAAAGTCTGTCTTGATAAAAAACACATTTTTCACTAAAAGCAACATTTCAAATGAAAATATACACAGAACATATGTGTTGTTGTGTAGAGTTAAGTCTGAGCACACAGGAAGATAAATGATTGCTTTTGTAGAGTGAGGGAACAAACTGAAAGACCAACAAGGGAGGCACAATAGTAATCAATGGAAGCAATGACTAAGCCAGTTTTATTTCTAGCAATAGAGGTAGAGAGGAAAAAAAGATGCATTTAGGAGATATTAAACAGGCAGAAGTGACAGGATTTAGAGTCTGAATATGGAGTTCTTCCTGAAGAATAAACTGGCTTTTGAATTAAACCATCCAGTAGCATAGTGTCTTCAAAAGAAAATGAAGCAAAAGGTGCCTCATATGCATCTTCCCACTAACAAAATTATAGAACATTACAATCCAGGAAAAAGATTGTTTGCTGACAGATTATTTATGAGGAAAGTTTCCAATAGCACTAACTATGATCAAGGAAAGCATTTAAACCTATGCTTAAGTACATCCATCCATCAAAGAAACAGAAGTAAATAAACCTCAGTGTGATAGTAACTTAGTAGCTCCCAAGTTTTAATGTATTTATTCTTGTCATCGTGAAGTTGAAATTTCTATTTATTATCCCTGATTTACAGGAGGGGTCTTAAACACATTTAGAGCAAGTTTCTAATTCCCACTGGCTTCAGTTCTTTGGAGGATCTGGGGCTGTAGGTTTGCATGGTGCAATGAAGAGAGAGATCTGAATCACTGCCAAGCCTGCTTGGAAGCTGAGCACAGCACCATCCTAATGCCACAGTGTTGCTTCCAGCCCTGTAATAGAACTCCTGCATGGCATTGTCTTTCCATGGGCACATCAGCTCAGAATAATGCTAGCTTGGAGGGTGCTGTGCTCCATTAAGCAGTATAGATTTAAATATCTTTGCATCGGTCACCCCTCAGTTCCCCAGCATATAGCAGGTCTGAATCCAGCTTTATGACTGGCACTATTATCCTAATGGATAGACTATTTTTCTCTAAGGAGCTGGATAGTTCCTTTAGCTTATCTGTATATTTACTTAGAGATAAGCACTTTCTTAGGTGCTTCCCAGAACTGGGGCTGAAACATTACTACAGAGCAGGATTCCTGGGAAACAGGAAAAAATACTTGCTAAATTTCCAGGGAAATGGCATTCTCAATCACACACACACATTTTATCTTCCTATTTCTTTAAAACTTCTGAATAATTCTCAACACAGTTTCTAGAAAATAATGTATTTATTATTTTTAAAGTGAAACTTTACATTGCAAGCTTTAGTACTCAACAACTGACTTAAGCATTAATGAACTAACTTTTTTTAGGTAACAGCCAATAAATTGCTGCAGTCTTATATCGTCTCTGTGCTCGTGTCCTAGTTTTCTCCAACTGCTAATTTAAAATGCTTTTCACTGTTGCAAAGAGCACAATTAACTGCTAAAGAACAATTTTATTGCCCTAAAACAGTAATATATTTGCATATGAGTCTTAAAACCTATTGCTGATATAAAAGAGAGGATAACAACATGAAGGGTTTGAAGGGCAGTAGATAATAGTCTGAAAAAGACTTTGAAATGCCTCAAGTATCAGACTTAAAATAGGAATGATAAACAAGTTCATTATTTGTTAGTGACAGTTATGCTGGAGGGAACATTTTTTATATTATTTTTTTTCCTTTTTAAAGTTTTATGGAGAATATATATCAGTCCTAAGCTGGGCATAAATTAAACATGTTTTACCCAGCAGAAATAGCAAGAACTAATGAGTTGTACAGTGATAAAGCTGTTAAGCCAATGTGAAAGGACTATATGGGGCAATCTATGACAAATACATGAGAGAAAAGTCCCCTTTTTGTAGCTATTTGCTCCTGAACACATATTTGGGTTGAACTCAGCTCTACACTACCTTGAGGTATATGTGGAGACAATCCTACCTTGACTGTTTGGTGACCATAAAGGAAAAAATAGCTATAATGTGAAGGGACCTTAAATAAAAAATTGACTTCCAAATCCTTCATTCTGACAGGTTTTAAAGCAGTGCCTGATTTCTTCAGTGGGACGTGGTAACCCTGGCTATACATACAGACTGGGAGACGAGATGCTGGAGAGCAGCCCTGAAGAGAGGGATCTGGGGGTTGTGGTTGACAGCAAGCTGACTATGAGCCAGCAGTGTGCCCTGGAAGCCAGGAGGGCCAACCGTATCCTGGGGTGCATCAAGCACAGCATTGCTAGTCAGTCAAGGGAAGTGATTGTCCTGCTCTACTCTGCACTGATGCGGCCTCACCTCGAGTACTGTGTGCAGTTCTGGGCACCACAGTACAAAAGGACGTGAAACTGCTGGAGAGTGTCCAGAGGAGGGCGACAAAGATGGTGAAGGGCCTAGAGGGGAAGATGTATGAGGAGTGGCTGAGGTCACTGGGCCTGTTCAGCCTGAAGAAGAGTAGGCTGAGGGGAGACCTCATAGCAGTCTGCAGCTTCCTCGTGAGGGGGAGTGGAGGGGCAGGTGTCGACCTATTGTCCTTAATCACCAGTGATAGGACCCGCGGGAATGGTGTCAAGCTGAGGCAGGGGAGGTTTAGGCTAGACATCAGGAAGAGGTTCTTCACCGAGAGGGTGGTCGCACACTGGAACAGGCTCCCCAGGGAAGTAGTCACTGCACCAAGCCTGTCTGAATTTAAGAAACGTTTGGACTGTGCACTTAGTCACATGGTCTAAAATTTTGGGTAGACCTGTGTGGTGCCAGGAGTTGGACTCAATGATCCTTATGGGTCCCTTCCAACTTGGGATATTTTATGATTCTATGATTTCTGAAATTCAAGAAATTCAATTTCTGATTTCTTCAGTGCCTGATTTTTTAGATTCTGCTCTCTGAGGCTTTGTTTAAAGGTAGAGCTGCTCAGCCTCTCTGGAAATAAGCCAGTAAGGGTATTTGGCTTTTAGAGAAGCTTGTCTTCAAACACAACACTTCCTTTGGAGTGCCCTGGCATATACTGGTCATTTTCATCATTTGTGAAATTGGACATGGTCAGACAAAAATTCTTCACCTTCACTTAGAAATTTTCTTCCTCATATATCAGCTGATTCACTTGTTTTAGGACTCATGAAATTTAAGGTTTTCCACACAAAGACCAGGCTTACACATACTTGAAGACTCAAGTCGTCATTGCTTTCTTTACTACTTCCAGTGTGAGTGGTTGAATTCTGCTCATTTTACTCTCTCTAGCAGTTGAGATCGAGAAGGTATCTGAGCTATTTCCTTAAACTATTGTACTGCAATGTTTCTCAAATGGTTACAACTTCAAGATCAAAAGCTCATCAAATCTTTACATATTCTTAGGTTTTTGAAACTGTAAGCACTCAATAAACCTTAACCTTCCTGTGGGAAAGGAATTCGCAGGTGGCTTTGCCCTGCTTCCCACGTCCTTGTATTAGAGATAATGAGGAAACAAACTAGAGACAAGTGCATGGAGAAGCTAGACCAATTATAAGTTGTTATCGGCGCATGCTGTAGTTAGTTGCCTATATATACTCTGTGAGAACCTGCAATAAAGGAGGACGATTATACTCGCATCGAGGTTGCATCGTTACTCCGGTCCGTTTCCCTTTCCAACAACACAGATCCTTCTGGGAAAAAGTTGAAAAGACAAGTTTACCAGAGTGGCCCTTCTTGAAGGATGTTCAGTAGAGATGGATAGAGGTCTTTTGATTTACTCATCTTGAGATTAGATACCAAGAGTTTCACTGTTAGAAATCTAAATGGAACCAGATGCTTTAACAAATGATTGCAAAGATGTACTCCACTTCCATTCACATCTCTGAATATGTAGAATAAATCCACATTTTAGTGTCTTTTGTTCTTTTTTTCCTTTTTCTTTTCATATCTTGTTTAGTTTAGTTTTGCATCCAGCATGTTTATTTCCCCAAATTTCCATGACACTTAATATAATGGGATCCAGTCTGCTTATGATTTTCAGGTACCACTGCATCTTTATCATCACCATTATCTTTATCACCATCATTATCATTATTATTATTGCAGTTGTCATTGTCATTAAAGCACCCTCATTTCTAAATAGAAGAGTTACCAGCATAAAAATATAATTATGGAAAGAATAAATAGGTGCATATTTGGTGCCAGACATAATTTTTTAGAATCCTTCTAAAGCTGATGAAGAGAAATTCACCTGAAAAGAAAAAGAAAAAGAGGAGGAAGAAGAAGAAGAAGAAGAAAAGAAACTAAAATGTTGAGATTCCCAGATGCTTTTTATTCAGTTAGTCCGGGGACACTGTACTCATAAATCTGCACTATATTTTGGAGGCCTGAGGAGGTGTTTCAGCTAAATACAAGTGTCAAGACAGTTTCTAAAAATTATTGATAGGACAAAGGAAAGCTAATTAGATACAAATAGAGTACAAACAGACCAACACAAAGTTTCCATAAATATTATTCAAAGTCTGCATCAGTAGAATATTGCAGTTGTTAGCAGATTTGTATTTTCTTCAGTTATAACATTTACTTGTTTATTTTCACTGAAAATTGGGTTTGTCATTACATAAGGTGAAAAAAAGAGCATCTGAAGATGATATGAATGCAACGCTAAAGTTTTCATGGTAGGAGTAGAGATGGTCTCAGATAAGTCTTCAGCTGAACTCTGTGTAACTGTAATAATGGTCTCACTGTAATAATGACCAGGTTCATGATATAACTCCTTTAAAATGACAAAATACAAGATTCAAACACCCTTAGGAAATCAGCCAGTTTCTCAAGACAAGGTACCAGAGGCTAAAACATGTGGAATGTGGTCATAGTATACAGATTGGTGGGACTGAGGTTAACACAGTCATAGATTGATCACTCAGTCTGCAAACGGTGATTCCTCATAAATCATTATGAAAAATAGACTGAACGTATCAGTTCATAAATTCAAGGCAAGTGTCTATTTCCATAAGACCCAAGCAGACAGTGTTAGAGATGCAAACATGCCACCACCACATGTAGTAGTTAATGTGCTAGCATTTTAACAAATTGAGCCACTTCACTGGCCTATTTATCAGTTCAAGCTATTTAGAAATGTTGCTACCATATGTTGTCCATTGAAATGAATGCTAAACACTGCATTTATAAATGGTAATTTATGACTCATAAACGTCTCTGCTATTACAGTCATTCTGCCATTGTGAATTGAATTGATAGCAGTTTCTGCACTTCGTGTTTTGTTTTTTTCACTTCCCTCATTTCAGGGATATTGTTGATATTAAAGCTTTAGTGCCTCATAGAGGATGTTATTTAAAAGGCTGCATGTATCAGAAAGAGGTTATTTTTGTGTGCTATCCACTTTGTAAATTAATTTCAGCTTACAAGGTAACTTTTAGGACTAAATATTCAAAGAAGATCTTTGGAATATGCAAAATGATCAAATAGTTTTCAGTTATAATAAAACTGGCTTAAAAATGAATAAGCAAACAAATAATACCCCTGTTTTCTCTCTTCCCCCTCCCAGCAAAGCCATTTTTACCTCTGTACAGAGAAGGTGAGCCTGAAGTTACATTCTCTTAAACCCCTCTCATGCCAGAATGCAAATGCTCAAGCAGAATTGCCTAAACAGTTTTGCTTGCTTCTTAACTTTGGATTTAATTTTGGTCAAAATTCTTGACAGAATCTTTTAAATACACTTTATGAAAATGTTATCTAGGAACTTACCTGTGAATGCTAATTGCTAAGGATAAAAGCTGCATAGCAGGTCTTGTTGAAAAGCCTGCATTTATCAGAAAGGATTACTTTCACTGTGTAGGCTGATTGCAAGTTCCAAGGTGACTTTTAAGACTAAATTTCCAGAGAGTGCCTTTAGAGTGCCTATTAAGATGGCAGTCATCCTGAAGTTTATACATCTAAAGTTACTTAACAAATAGTTTCATGAACATATTTTCCCACTATGGAAAAGACAGGTCACTTCATCCTGTCTGTGAACATGACATGAATTGCTCTCAAGAGGGCACTAAAGAAGGAGCTGTATGAGTTAATTTAGACCAGACACTTGATTTTTAAATAGCTCAGATTAGGAAGGTAGACTTTCAACCTGGGCAAAAAAGACTTTCATGTGTCTAGTGCATCTGTACAAACATCCAAAGACATCCAAGGAAATTAGATTTGTGTCTAGAAAAGACGGTCTCAAAATATATCATCAGTTTTCAAATATAAATCTATGTGAACACAGATGCACAGCTGACTCCTCATTTTGAAAATTTCTACACAATATATAGATGATATTTGTATGGTTGTCTGTGTTACCTAATCTGAGGAAATATGTTTCATTGCAATGTTACTCATTAGTTTTGTAAGAACCTCAATGTAGACACACCACACGGCACTGATGAAAACTATTCTATTTTAGTGCTGATAGATGTATTTTGTACAACCCCCATTCCCATGGTATTTTGCCTTTGACTGAGCAATATGAGTGTAAGGCTTCAAATCAGAAGTGTTTTGGGGGGATTACTTACAAAACATTTCTAAAGAACTACCCATGTAAATCTTCATTTCTTATTTGGCTGGCTACTGGCAGGGTGATCTACTATGGATAACAATAGATTTGACACTTTACATATTTTTTAAAGTGTGACCTTTTAGGCAGGTCATTCGGTCCACTATATTTTATTCAGCTGTGGCACAGAGATAATGGTACGTGCTTATCTCAGAGATGCTGTGTAAAACACATCTGTTCCTAAGTGAGACATAATGAAATGTTATGATTTTGATTCTGGCTTGTACTTTGAGCATTATGGCTTTCACAACTGACATGGAGTCCTGTGTGGTCAGCAGATGAGCAAGAGCATTGAAGGAAATAGAACTGGTATCATTCAGTTTTATTTCCTCATTTTAAGTGTTGTTAATTGTTCAGTGAAAATGCCAGTTTGGGGTTGTTTTTATTTATTTTTTTTCTTTTTAGGAAACCTTTGCCATCTCACCTCAAATTGGAAGTAAATGGCCTTTCAGAGTTCTTGAACTGAAAATAAATAAATAAATAAATAAATAAATAAATAAATGTTGTGATTCCCACAAAAATGTTTCCTTTAGAGTCTGTTTTATTTATTTTTTATTCAAAAAAAAAATCTGTTTGTTTGTTTTGATGCTTATGAAATGCCACAACAATTCATCTATTTATTTCATAAAGGCTAAATTAAATCCAGGCTTGAAAAGCTTGACTTTCAGAAGTGCAGGTCACTTATTGCTCTGGCTAAAGTAAAAATCACGTTCATGAACTCAACACCTCTGACTCATGAAAATGTTACTTAGAAATGTTTGCCTTTGTTTTAATAAGTCCATTACAATATTTGCATCCACTGACTGAAAAAAAAAAGGTACCTTTTAAAGAACCAGTTAGAAGTTTGGTTAGAACCAGTTAGAAGTTTGGATAGAAGCATCAATCCTTTACAGTCAGTGTGATTTTCATTCAAAATCAATAAAAATTAAAACCAACAGATGGCAAGTGTTAAATAATATTTTCTGGCAAAGGAATTGCTTTTCAGCTGAACTGAAAAATTGGAAGCCTTATTTATATTACTTTTAACTTGGATCTGTTCTTAGAGACCTTCTGTGCTGCAACTGCCTTCTTCTGAGGTCATTTCCAATTCTGAACTACTCGTGTGTGAGGAGAACAGGGCATTATTTTACTATTGAAATAGGGTAAAATGCTGAGGGATAATAATTGTAATGTGATTTGGGATTTTTTTACGCTGAATGTTTTATGTTCATTCTTCCAGTGGCAATGCCATATAAAAAAAATACAGGGAATAAATAAATATTGGATTTTCAAAGTGAAATTGTTTCCTTCTGAACAAGGTGGCAAGGCATTGAATGTACCCTGTGATTCATTTGATCTATTTTCAATGTCCAGAAAGGATGAGATAGCCTGTCTGTTCCTAAATCGAACCCAAATCAGCCTAAGTTGACTAATACAACCATATAAGTCTGGAGTGTAATCTTTTTTTTTTCTTCTTTTTTTTTTAATCAGTTAAATAATAGAAAAAAAGAAGAAATGTTTCATATCCCTATATCCCTTGAGTTTCCCATGATAGCCATAAGTAAGCACTTAGGGGAAGATGGAAAAAAGAAAAATATCTTATTTTAGAATAATATAAAAATGGATAAAAGCTGAATCTAACCCTAAAAAGAAAGGCATAGATAAATAAATAATGATAATAAGAAATAAATAGAAAAGAAATGCCATGTCTAGAATACAGTATTGATGAGTTTTCCTTAAAATAATGCTCCTAAAAAAATCTATCTGATTTAAAGATGGGGATAAGCTTCAGAACAGCTATTGTAGAAGACCCTTCCACTAGACTGAATCTGGAAATGGTGCAGTCTGCTTAGAAAAGAAAGATCCTACTTAAACCTGTACTATAACAGTTTCCAGAATGCCATTGCCAGCTCCACAGGAAATCTCTGTGGTGCTCACAACTTTAAGGGTATCCATATAGGCTTCTAAATATGGATTTACAAATTTGATTTTAGGGATGTCTTTTGTTTCATTCTGTTTTTTTTTTTGTTTTTTTTTTTTAGTTTGATTGTTTTTGTTTTCATTTTTGTTTTTGTTTTAAAATATCAGCACAATGCTGATATAGAATTGACTTTGTTTCCACAACCAACAAAGTAAAATCCTTTTTTTTCTTACCATTTGCGTTAACAGTTGTTTAAACAGTGATCTGTAAATATTTTCTGCTATTAATGTTAATTTCCCAATACAGTTGTTCACTATAATAGTTTTGTTAAATGCAAATAAACCATGACAGGCAGAAAATAAAAGAGAACATACTGATAAAACTTTTCAAGTAATATCTCTTACTGTTGTCTGAATTCAGTTTTCAAAGGCTGAAGCTCTGTTTCAAGATTGTATCAAATATTGAAAGTATGAAGGAAAAGGTCTGCCCTACATCAGCCCAATTTGTCTCTGAGGTAAAAGCTGTCCTTCCAGCAGTTTATTTCATTCATTTTGAAACATCTTTTTACTAGTCATAAGAACAGTCATTCCAGTCCATCTGGTCATTGCCACTAACACCATTAACACTGACTAGAAGTCAGTTAACAAGGGAAGATCTATAAGACTAAGCAAGCCCCTGTTTCAACACACCAAACTCTAAGAAATTTCAATGCCTGGAATTGCCAAGCTAGTTATTTATATTTCATAGCCATGTTTTTTTCTGATAATTTTGGGGACACGGGTCTCTCCTTTAGCTGACATCAATTTCTAGTACCATCAGTATCCCATAGCAGAGAGTTCTGCATCTTAACTGCAGGTTGTACAAAGATCAAATAGCTCTTGTTTCTTTGAAACTTTCCCTCTGCCAGCCTCCTTTGATGATCCTACTTCTTGCTTTGGAAGACACAGTTGTAGTCTTTCCCCACTCTTGTTCTCCGTGCTACTCACAGCTATACAGACCTCTACGTTAGTCCCCTTCAGCTTCCTCTTTTCAGGCAAAAAAACTCATAGATTTCTCAGTGACTCCATACGTGAAACCTATTCTCCACCTTCCATGGCTGACCACTCTTCTCTGACTGTCCTTGATTGAGATGCTGAGAGTAATCAGATTTTGGGGCACAGAGGCAATGACACTAATGACAAAGCCTGCCAAGTCATTCCTGACAGCTGAGAAGATATTCATCACAGATGTTTTTAGTTTTGTGATTGCTATTACACCCAGTGGAAAACCATTTCACAGACCATTTCCACAAACCATTTCAATGCCCCTGCATTAGAACTTTCTCCCGCAAATTCCCTTAATTTAATTTGCTTCTCTTCAGTAAGAAAAGCTGAGAAGGAAAAAAAGGAACAAAACTTGTAAAGTAAAATAGAAATTTCCTTCTTGGTTATAGCATAGTCTCTCCGTCACTGGGAGAACAAGAGGCAGAACTGTTTCTTTCCATGCAAATACGTGCACTCTGTCCTGGGGTTTGAGGACAGATCTGGCAATCATAATAGTTTCCTCAGAGTGTTTTGTTTCTCTAGCTTGGCTAAAGAGAAGTGGCTACATCTCAACAACAATAGCATATCTCTATTTGTATTCTTGTTATGACTCTGAAGTTTGACTGCCATGTACAACAGACACCGGTATCAGAGGTTTAATGTGTTAAATACTCTGATGATATTATGAGCTTGTATACTGGCAGATGGTTAAATAACATATCAAAAAATGTAGAAATAAAAAAGTAAAAAAGTAATTATTTTTGGTTTTGAAAGGCACAGCAATGGAAGTTGTCCCAAAAGCCACTGTTAAAACCTGGGATTTAGAAGAAAGAAAAGATTTAGAAAGAAAAGATTATAGAAAGATTTATATAGGAGTGAGTCATTTGAGTCATTTTCTTTATGGTCCTTTGGCTTTTTTTTTTTTTTTTTTCTTGTATTTGCAATGTCCATATGCACTTTTAGGGCACAAATCATAGATTTAGGTAGGTTGAAAGGGACTTCTGGAGGTCTCTAGTCCAACCTACCACTCAAAGCACATCCAATTAGATGAGGTTGCTCAGTGCATTGTCCAGTACAGCTTTGACTGTCTCCAGCAGTGGAGATATCTCTATTTGTAGTCTTGCAACTCTAAGCAACCTTTAAAGTGCTTGACCACACTTATCACCATACAGATTTATTCCGTATACCTAAAATTTCACACCTTCCAACGTGCAAGTGTGACTCAATCTTTTCAACACTTTCTCACCATGTAGTTGCAGACAGCAGTAAGATAGATCTTAGCCTTTCCTTAAAGCTAAATGAACCCAATTTCCCATTCTCTCTTTGCATCTCCCAAAGTATCTCCTGCTCACACAGCCCAGAATGCAGCTGGCCACCTTCGCCACACAGGAAAGCTGCTGTCTCCCATTCAACCTCTTGTCCACAAGAACTCACAGATATTTTTCTGCAAAGCTGCTTTTTATTCAGTCACCCACCCATCCTGACAACTAAATATGTTGAGACAGATTGCTACAAGCATCTATTTTTCTCTATAAACTGTAGAGGGAATCTAGAGTGACTAGCTCAAGTGTAGCTATGTACACTGAAGATGTTAAACTTAGGTAAGAAGCATGAGCAATGTATCTATAGAGTCTTCCAAATTCCTGCACTTGGTTGACAAAAGGTTAGATACTCTGAAGGACATGTTAATGTTATTATCTTAGAAATATGGAGAGATGCCATAGAGGGATGTAGAAGAGCAAGAAGATATAGAAAGCATCAGAAAAGATTGCACTCCTTGGGATCTTCATTAGACTTACCTAGGGACATTAAAGTGCTTCCTAGTGTGATAAATGATTAAGTCCCAAATAGGATTTTTGTGATTTATTAAG
>NW_023304503.1:134972-153046 GCF_011077185.1 Oxyura jamaicensis
CCTAGCATTGTTCCATACTGACACGAATCAAATAAACACATTTCACACTAGGAATTTAACACAGAGCTAAGATTCTAAAAATAATAGATTATCTTGCCTGCTCTTTAACTGTTTCCTGTGTTGCTTGCAAATAAAACAAATTACACTTAGAATACAAACAAGTTTCTTATCACTGATTTAAAATATTTTTTTAACCTTTAGGAGACAAACTTGCTTATGTGATGCTGATATCAAAAGTAGATAATAAATTAGGGTCAAATAGTGAAACAATATTTTAATTTTATTTTAACTTCAGTTCCCCCTCCCTATTTTCCTCAATTTATTGCAAACTATTTTTTTCTTTTCTATTATTTTTCCCCCCAGATTCTGGCTCAGAACCGAAGAGGAGTACATTGAGTAAAGACAGCCCACTTCCTATTGAAAGCACCTGGTTTAAGGGCTGTCAGACAATTTGCCATCATAAACATCTACCCTACCCTTTTGTGGAGTTTATTTTTTTTTTCATTCAAAGTTGCTCTATAATTTCATAATGTTATAGTGATAATTACAGAACATTAATCTTTTTACATATTCAACAGGTTCTTACCTAGCAAAAAATATCTTACATATCAGTTAAAGCGATAGGCATATATTTTCAGTAAAAGATTTTTCCTCCATATGTTCAGATGGAGCATTTTCCAACTAAATTATCACCAAGCTTGGTAGCTTCAGAAAAAATAATGCATTTAAAAAAATCAGTATCATTTTCTGACTTACGTAGCTGGGGAACAGATGACTCTACTTAACACAAGAGAAGAGCTATGTGGGTTATGTCAGTTTAGCAATATAGTGGTCACTTCTTTGGTATAGATTAATGCATTTCTTCTTGCTTCTCAATGTAGAACAAGATCAGAAGATATAGAACTCATCCCTCCTCATGATAAAATAAAAGACCATGGCAACTATTACATGGATTTACCAGTGTAGGGTGAATAGTGGAAACAAATTCTCAGTGTACATCATTGACACAGATTTCTTTCTACCACCTACACTAGAGCCAGTCCTGGAATCAGAGGTGCAGAGCAGACAACCCCATCTAGGATAATGTGGGCAATTCAGGTGTGTAAGAGTATTGATGCACCACCAAACACAGGAGGATCTTGCCAGGAACTCAGCTGGAAGGGCTGCATGATTTACTGGATAACTTGGTGCTTAGTTTGGCTACAAGGTAGCACCCAGGAAATTACAGGAAATCCGAGCAAGGGAAAACAGTACAAAGTCCCAGAACTACAAATAAACTAAAATCCTGATCCCCCAGTTTGGATCTGGAATTTGGGATCTCTCTCTCTCTAGCAAAAGTATTTGAAAGATTAGTATTCAAAATTAAGCTAGTTACGTCCTTCTATAATTTGTGGAGGAAACTCCAGAGAATCTCAGACACAAAAGATGAATCGAGTATGCCCTCTGACACATAACTTTGAGTCTCCTCAGTCAGACAAAATGGGTCCAGCCCAGAAACTAGGTCTAATCAAAATTGTCATGTGAATACTCAACAAATTAATCCATAGTGTCCAAAATTTTGTTTTCTCCTGGGCCTGCATTATCATTTTCATGAATGCTTTTGGTCTGGATTTACCTCTGAGAGGTAACTGTTTTGTAAGGGGCTTGTCTCTTTCACTGCAGGTCAAAGATCATTTGCTGCTTAAAGAGTTAAACTGACTTGAATGATTTGACCACTAAAACCTACCTAAGATGGAATTAGTTATTCTCTATTCAGAAAATCAGTGTTGATCTAATCCTTTAGAATTTGCCATCTTGTGGAAATCTATATCTCACACACTTGCAGAATGTAAACTCATATCCAGAGTGCTTCATACCCACTTTAAGTCACCCATGAGAAATTAAGTAAGGTTTGGGCAGGGTGCTACTTAATTAAGCTCAGTAAGAATTAGCCACACTAACAGGACTGGTATGGGTACAATCATATGAGCCCGTGTTTCATTTTGTGCCTCTAGGAGCCTGATCTGCTAAGATGCTCCTGTCTGTTTATATTTATCTCTTAGCATTTACATTCTTTTGAAAGTTTGGTCCTAATTTCTTGTCTATATCTTGGCTACTAACTGAAAATAAATACCTGCGTCTCAAATCCCTGCTGTTTCCATCTCCTTTCCTGGATTTTTTTTCCTCCTGTGTTGCCTAATGTATTTGTGAAAGAAGTTCCAAAACAACCACTCTAACTTCTCTTTTCAATTCAATACACAGTTTACTGTTCTTTCAACCTTTATAATTAATTTGCCTCCTTAAACATCTCTTTATCTTTCAGCCATGTCTCATACTTTTTAGTTTCCCACCCCTCCCAGTGAAATCTGCACCATCCTGCTATACTGAAGACCTCAAAGCTGAAAGGATATCTTTAATTTCACTTTGCATTGCTTCCCTTTTATAATAATAAACCACCCACAAACACAGGCAAATTTTTGACTTGATTTAAAGCCAGCTCTCTGATGTGTCTCCAGCTTTGCCTTCTGACTTTGTCTGTGCAGATGTAAATTATTCAGTGAGTCATAATGCCTCCTTCATTAATGTCAGTGGGACTTGTCAAAATGGGGTACTGTCAAAATGTGAAAGGCAAAGAAGTGCCCAAAAGTGGGTGTCATTTGTGATGCTGTAATTAATCATACATAATTGCTTAGAGTCTGTGTAGTACCTACTAAGCGATTTTGTAAAACATGGTTAGACCACAGATGTAATCCAGTTGGTGCTTTGTACCCTTTCCTAGATTTCTCTGCTGAATGGATTGTTTAGTTAAAGCACTGACAGCCCACCACCAGTTAATCATGTGATCCATACCAATACACTATTTGGCCCATGGGCAATATAGTATCATCATTGTTGCAAAGGACAGAACAAGAAGACAGAGACATATACTAACAGTTTGGAACAGACAGATTCATCTGATTAATTTTAATGAACAACTAGGCCAGGAAAGCAAACCCGACCATCTGTGCTACAAAGACCCTGAATGCTGGAATTTTTTCCCCCTCATCATCATACTGCTATCTCAGCACATGTGCTAACTTCAAACCTTTCCCATAACACATGCACTTCAATTGATATCATTTGGATGCAATTTGGTTTATGCTTCCATTTCCCCCCGTTGATATGAGTGGGGTGGTTGTTGTTGCCATTGGAAATGCTTTGACATCTCTCTCTCAATTTCTTAATGTTCTTCTGTTTGACCTTGTCCAATCAAATCTAACAGGTACTGGCATACACACTTATGACTCGATCTGAAAATATGCACAATTATGTGTTAGTTTTTTGTGATTTGTAATTGATGGTGCTTAAAAAAATATGCATCTAGCTTCATAATGAAGTAAACAAACAGGCACTGCCCTGTTGCAGAATCTGAGGGTGCAGGAAAAGGCATCTTACATGTTCTTTTATTGCATATTAAACTACTAAACTTGGAGTAGTGCCAAGTGACCCACAAGCAAATACAAATAAATTAAAAAGATCGCAGTCACATGAAGAAACCAATAGCAGTGTGAGAGTCAGCAGCTCTTTCAGTCATTTTTGCCTGGACTCATTTACCCAAATTTAGGCCCTCAGTTTATGCTTCTGGTCTTCCCTGGTTACCTTTGCAGCCATGAAGAGGGACAGAGATGTCTTCTGCATCACCAGGATGATGAGCTCCATTCAAGATCTCACTCAGCCTCTGGAAACACTACTTGCTCTGCATATAGAAGGAGTGGGGGGGAAACAGGCTCCCGATCTCACAGAATCACAGAATTGTAGGGGTTGGAAGGGACCTCAAGAGATCATAGGGTCCAATCCCCCTGCCAAAGCAGGTTCCCTAGAGCAGGTTGCCCAGGTAGGCATCCAGACGGGCCTTGAATATCTCTAGAGAAGGAGACTCCACAACCTCCCTGGGCAGCCTGTTCCAGTGTTCCATCACCCTCACTGTGAAGAAGTTCTTTCATATGTTGGTGTGGAACTTCCCGTGATCCATTTTGTGGCCATTGCCCCTTGTCCTGTCCCCACAAAACACTGCAAAGACGTTGGCCAAATCCCTCTGTCTTCCACACCTCAGGTATTTATACACATTGATGAGATCCCCTCTCAGTCTTCTTTTCTCCAGGCTGAACAGACCCAGGTCTCTCAGCCTTTCTTCATAGGGAAGATGCTCCAGGCCCCGTATCATCTTTGTGGCCCTCCACTGGACTCTTTCCAGGAGATCCCTGTCTTTTTTGTACCGGGGAGCCCAGAACTGGACACAGTACTCCAGGTGAGGCCTGACCAGGGCAGAGTAGAGGGGGAGGATCACCTTCCTTGACCTGCTGGCCATGCTCCTTTTAATGCACGCTAGGATCCCATTGGCCTTCTTGGCCATCAGGGCACATTGCAGGCTCATGGTCAACCTGTCGTCCACCAGGACCCCCAGGTCCTTCTCCGCAGAGCTCCTCTCCAGCAGGTCATCCCCCAGCCTGTACTGATACATGCGTTTGTTCCTTCCCAGGTGCAGGACTCTACACTTGCCCTTGTTAAACCTCATCTGGTTTCTTCCTGCCCAGCTCTCCAGCCTGTCCAGGTCTTGCTGAATGGCAGCACAGCCTTCTGGCGTGTCAGCCACTCCTCCCAGCTTTGTATCATCGGTGTACTTGCTGAGGGTGGACACTATTCCCTCGTCAAGGTCATCGATGAAGATGTTGAACAAGACTGGACCCAGCACTGACCCCTCAGGAACACCGCTAGTCACAGGTCTCCAGCTGGACTCTGTGCCGCCGATCACCACCCTCTGAGCTTGGCCAGTCAGCCAGTTCTCAACCCACCTTACTGTCCACTCGTCTATCCCACACTTTCTCAGCTTTGCTAGCAGGATGTTGTGGGAGACAGTATCGAAAGCCTTGCTAAAGTCAAGGTAGATGACAGCCACTGCTCTTCCCCCGTCTACCCAGCTGGTGATACCGTCATAGAAGGCAACGAGATTGGTCGAACATGATTTCCCCTTGGTGAATCCATGCTGACTAATCCTCATAACATTCTTCTCTTCCAATTGCTTGGAGATGGCATCCAGAACAAGCTGTTCCAACACCTTTCCAGGGACAGAGGTGAGACTGACTGGCCTGTAGTTTCCCAGATCCTCCTTCTTGCCCTTCTTGAATACCGGAGTGACATTGGCTATCCTCCAGTCTTCAGGCACCTCTCCTGTTCTCCAGGACCTTTCAAAGATGATAGAGAGTGGTTCGGCGATCACCTCTGCCAACTCCCTTAGCACACGTGGATGCATACCATCAGGGCCCATGGTTTTGTGTGCGTTGAGCCCACTCAGACACTCCCGAACCACTCCCTCCTCAACCAGGGGGGAGATCTCCATTTCCCAGGCTCTTTCTCCTCCCTCCAGGGTCCAGGAGTCCCCTGGGGGAGTCTTTGAAGCAAAGACCACAGCAAAGAAGGCATTCAGTATCTCCGCCTTCTCAGCGTCCCCCGTTACCAGGACACCCCCCTTGTTCAGCAGGGGACCCACATTATCTCTAGTCTTCCTTTTACTGTTTACATACTTAAAGAAACCCTTCTTATTATCCTTTATCTCTTTTAGAAGCTTCACCTCCAGGTGGGCTTTAGCCTTCCTCGTCGTGTCCCTGCAGGCCCTGACAACACTCCTATACTCCTCCCAGGAGGACAGGCCCTTTTTCCACATTTCATAGACCTTCCTCTTCCTTTCGATCTTGTTGATGAGCTCCTTGCTCATCCACACAGGTTTCCTGCCCCCCTTTCCCAATTTCCTACTCTTCGGGATGCACCGATCCTGAGCTTGGAGGAAGTGCTGTTTAAATGTTGCCCAGCTCTCACGAGCACCCTTGCCTTCTAGCAATCTAGCCCATGAGATACCCCCAAGTAGGTCCCGGAAGAGGTCAAAGTTGGCTCTCCGAAAATCCAGGGCAGCAATCCTGCTTTTAGCCTTACTTCTTCCACCAAGTTTCATGTTGAACTCCACGATCTCATGGTCGCTGCATCCCAAGCTGCCCCCAACCTTCACATGCCTAATAAGCCCATCCCTGTTGGTAAGAACAAGGTCCAGAAGCACCCCCTGCCTCGTCGGCTCCTCCACCACCTGTATCAGATAATTATCTTCAATGCACTGTAGGAACCGTTTGGACTGCGTGTGCCTGTCTGACTTGCTTTTCCAATCTGGATAATTGAAGTCCCCCATGAGAACCAGCACCTGGGACCACAAGGCTACTTCCAGCTGCTTGTAGAAGGCCTTGTCGATCTCCTCCTCCTGATCTGGTGACCTGTAGTACACCCCCACAACAGTGTCACCCATATTAGCCTGCCCCTTAGTTCTCACCAACAAGTTCTCCACTTCACCCTGCCGGAGGTGGAGCTGGGTACATTCTAATTGCTCCCTCACATAAAGGACAACCCCATCCCCTTGCTTCCCCAGCCTGTCTTTCCTAAAAAGGACATAGCCCTCCACAACAGCGTTCCAGTCATGTGAGCTGTCCCACCATGTTTCTGTGACTGCATTGAGATCGTGGCCTCGCGACCATGCACAGATTTCAGGCTCATCCTGTTTATTTCCCATGTTTCACACATTGGTATACAGGCATTTTAGGGAAGCAGCAGGCTCACTTACCCCTAGAGGGATGCAAGAAGAAGATTCTGGACAGAGACAGTTTATTAGGACAGGGAAATAATAATTATAATGAAATTATTATGATGATGATAATAGTACTACTAGTAATAATGTGTACAAACAAGTGATGCACAATGCAATTGCTCACCACCCTCTGACCGATGCCTGGCCTATCCCCGAGCAGCCGGTCCCCCCCACTCCAGCCAGCCACTCCTATGTATTGTACAGCATGATGTCAGATGGTATGGAATACCCCTTTGGCCAGTTTGGGTCAGTTGTCCTGGGTCTGTCCCCTCCTAGCTCCACTGCACGCCCAGCCTGCCCACTGTCAGGACGGTGTGAGAAGCTGTCTTGGCTTGGTGTAAGCACTGCTCTGCAACAATTAAAACATCAGTGTGATATTAGCATTATTTTCATCCTAAATCCCAAACGCAGCACCATACCAGCTACTAGGAGGAAAAATAACTCTATCCTAGCTGAAACCAGGACATATATCCTCCCCTTATTCCATACCATTTATGTCATGCTCAAGTTACACCCTTCCAGTACATTCCAATTAATCGCCATTTTCGTTTATGGTATATAGAATGTCCACTGAGTTTGCATAGTCCGTGACTGACTTTGGGCTCCATCTGTCTTTCAGGGCAGAAGAGATGGTGTTGATGTTGGATGGTTGCACGTTGAAGCCCGTTCTCATTCCATCACATCTCTGTGCTTGTCCAATTCTATCAAAATTCATTCATTATTATCTGCGTGGCTGTTACTGTGATAGGATATTGACATATAGCAATCATGGTAGTGATGACATACAGTATTATATAATAATTAACATACAGTTCAACTCATGGGCTGTTCTCACCCAGTATTAAATCCCCTTGAGGTACACACCGGACGTCCCTGTGGGAAATCAGTCAGAAAGTATGTGGGGTATATTACATACAGAGATGAAGTGAAAAATGGGAAAATGCAGAACAAGGTGAAAGTCACGTAGCTTGAAGATAAGAACAAAAACAACAGGTGCAGTCTGCCCTGTTTCTCTCAGTACACTCAAAGGAGATATGGCTGCCACACGATCGCCTTGTGAACAATAAATAATGGCTAACGAGCAAGCTTTGCCAAGTCGAGTGATAAAAGCCTGTAGATACGCTAAGTCTATATAAGTAGAGGGGTTAGACAATCAAGTTGCTTCAGCTATGCACCAGCCTGGAGTCATGTCATTCATTCCCTTCAAATGGTGACCCTGACGTGATAGGGGGTAGACAACGCAGGCATAGCATCCGAAGGGGACCCCACTGAACGAGTCAAGCTGACAGCTGGACTGCAGCTTCCCATCCGGATCCACGCCTATCCCCAGGTGAGCAGCGGGAAGTAAAATGGGGGCAAACCTATCGACCGGGGAAGAGGCGATAGTGAAATTGATAAGCAAACTCTTAGAAAGAAGAGGGACAAAATATGACTCATTTAAGTTGAAACTACTGTTAAAGCTTTTGCAAAAAAAATGGTGCCTCGTTGAAGGTTTCGGCGGTGTTTGATGCAGAGACATGGGAAAAAGTGGGGACTATCATTTGGGAGGCCATTTCGCGTGGGGATACAACAGCGGCAGAAGTAATGACTACCTGGTGTTTGGTAACTGAAACATTAAAAGCCTGGCGCACGGAGAAAAGGATATAAGCTGCCGTGGCTCAAGCTAGTGAGGCACAAGGAGGTGTTTGTGCGCTGGCGGAGCCTGCCAATTTAATAGATCTCCAAAAGGAGCCAGGTGCGGACTCCAATTCGTTCCCTCCGCCATTATCACCATCGGCGCCCCCTATAGACACTGAACCTCCGGTCTCTGTCTCCTAGATATAGCATCTCATCACTAGAAAAAGATTTTGACCCCTGCAAGCATTGGGAACAGATGCGCCAGGAGGCACTAAAGGACGGAGATCCAATTGGTATGGCTTTCCCGGTAATGGTGCGGAATAATGGGCCAAATGAATATCAAGCTTTCCAGTGGAATCTGATTAAAGAATTAAGAAAAACAGTTACCACCTACGGGTTACATGCCCCTTTCACCCAATCATTATTAGAAAATGTTATGTCGTGTCAGTTACTGGTACCCTATGATTGCCGCCAAATAGCCGCTATGATCCTCACCCCGACTCAAAAATTATTGTGGGAATAGAAATGGAAAGAAATGTGTGAGGTGGCAGTGCTACAGAATCTTGAAAGACCCCCGGGCGACCCTCTTTTGGGTGCCGGACTCCCACAGCTTATGGGGACTGGATCCCCGACTACAAGCGCGGCTCAATGATGCCATTTTGCGACAATCGGCTCACTTGGCATTACAAGCCCTGCTGAAATTACCAGAGGCAGGGAGGAGCCAGCCTTCCTTTACCAGTATACGGCAAGGGGTCAGCGAACCCTACATGCAATTTATAGATAGACTAAGAGATTAATTGGATAAGCAGATTGATAACAAAGAAGCAAAAGATGCCTTGATACTAAAACTGGCAGTTGAAAATGCGAATACAGACTGTAAAAAGATTTTGCAATCCATGCCCACCGGGATCTCTCTAGTACAAATGATAGAGGCGTGCAATCGGGTGGGCTCAGTTGAACACCATACGACCGCTCTAGCCGGCGCTTTTGCCACAGCACTAGCTATGAATAACGACAAGCGTTGCTTCCATTGTCAAGAAACAGGACATTTTGCGGCTAATTTGCCCACATAAGAGGGGGGATACCACGGCTGGCGGCACTGGGCCACCCGGTATGTGTCCACGATGTAAAAAGGGTTGGCACTGGGCCAGTCAGTGCCACTCCAGATATCATGCAGAAAGCCAGACCCTTCCACCCCGGAAGGGAAATGGGAGGCCAAGCGCGGGACGAGGGCGCGCGATGACACAAATACCTCATGGAGGGCGGCCGATTCCGAGTGCTACACCAGCCACCTCGAGAGTCATGATGACATCCACAGTAGTTCCCCCTCGAGAACCCCCGAATATGTCACATTTGACTCCCTCTCAGCCAAAACCCAAGGGAGCGCTGGAGTGGATGTCTCCACAACAGTAGACTGTACCATCTGGAATAAAAGGTAGACTGGAAGGTGCCATTGAATGTCAAAGGACCATTAAGGAAAGGATGCTATGCTATATTAATGGGGCGGTCCAATACTACTCTAGCAGGACTTTTTGTGTTACCAGGAGTGGTTGACTCTAACTACAACGGCATAATACACGCAATGGTTTGGACCCCTTCTCCTCCGATACACATTCCTGCTGGAACCCGATTAGCTCAATTAATATTATTTCAAACAAAAGCACCCCATACGTATGTATGGATAATGTATGGAGAAGCGCAGGTTTTGATTCAACTGGTCAGCCAGAACTTTTCTGGGCTACGGCCGTCGCAAATCCAAGGCCAATGCTGACTTTGACATTCTATTACCCAAAACCTGCAGAGACCACTCAAGCAGTAATATCGATGTTGGTAGACACAGGAGCTGACGTCACAGTCGTAGCTCTAAAGGACTGGCCAAGTGAATGGCCACTGGATTCGACCATAAAAGGGCTTTTTGGAGTCGGGGGGGTGTCACAGACACACATATCGAAATACCCATTGACAGTAAAAACGCAAGAGGGCTCCGCTTTTTTGATAAGACCATATGCCGCCCTCATTCCGATTAGTCTCCTTGGCAGAGGAGACTAATGGCACAAGGCACAAGGCACAATGGCACAAGACAATTTACCATGAGTTGCCCAGAAAATTTTCGGTAGCGGCCATTGATGAGCGACCGATAATAAAGCTCACTTGGAAGACTGAACAACCAGTGTGGGTGGATCAGTGGCCGCTTTCTGCTGAAAAGGTCGCAGCATTACAAGAACTTGTCCAGGAACAATTGAGAGCAGGACATATAACCCCCACTACCAGCCCTTGGAACTCACCAGTGTTTGTAATAAAGAAAAAGAGCGGGAAATGGAGATTTCTACACAATCTAAGAAAAATAAACGAGGTCATGGAGGAGATGGGATCCCTCCAACCAGGCCTGCCTTCGCCCACCATGTTCCCACGGAAATGGAATATTATAATCATTGACCTCAAGGACTGTTTCTTTACCATTCTGCTCCATCCGACAGATGCACCAAAATTTGCATTCTCAGCACCTAAGATAAACAAAAGTGAACCTATGGACAGATACCACTGGACTGTTCTTCCGCAAGGAATGAAAAATTCCCTAACAATATGCCAAATGTATGTTGCAAAAGCCTTGAACCCTATTAGGAAACAATTTCCTGAGGCGTATATCTATCATTACATGGATGATATCTTGGTAGCCTCGACTTCAGAATCCACAATACAGAAAATAGTGCCACAACTTATGCAAGAACTGCAGGCATGGGGTTTGCAAATAGCCCCTGAAAAAATGCAGCTAGAGGCCCCGTGGAAATATCTGGGGTGGAGAATTTTACAGCAAACCATTCAACCTCAAACTGTTACTATCACACATGAGGCTGAGACTCTCAATGATCTACAGAAACTCATTGGCAATATTAATTGGATACGGAACTATTGTGGAATAAACAATCAGGTGTTAGCGCCATTGTTCGACCTCTTGAAAGGGGACAATGACATTACTGCACCCTGCCAATTGACAAAAGAGGCAAAAGAGGCATTACAACACATAGAGGAGAAATTAATGAAACAGCAGTGTCATCGACGGGCGGAAAATTTACCTATTCACCTGTATATATGCAACCAGAATCCGCAACCTTTAGCTATCATAGCACAATGGGACCCGAACACTCCAGACCCACTGCTGCTGTTGGAATGGGTATTTCTGCTGCACCAACCTTCAAAGACATTAGCAACAAGGGTGGAAATGTTTGCAGCCCTAGTAAGAAAAGGCAGGGACCGAATTGTCAAGATAGCTGGGGTTGAACCTTCCACTATAGTTGTGCCTATTCTAAAAGACTGTCTTGACTGGTGTTTACAAAACAGCTTGGAGATGCAACTTGCACTTACAGGCTTCGCTGGGTGTCGATATACATCTCCCCTCTCATAAGTTAATCACTTTCTGTAACAATATAAGAATTGAACCAAAACCTTTATGTCAATGGCAACCTGTACAGGGGAGGACGGTTTTCACTGATGGCTTTGGGAAAACGGGAAAGGCGGTTGTTACATGGAAAGAAAACGAACAATGGCGAGGTATAATCGATGTAGTGCAAGGCTCTCCCCAAATTGTGGAGCTTCATGCTATCGTCATGGCCTTTAAACATTGGGAACAGGAGCCACTGAACATTGTGGCCGACTCCCAATATGCCATGGGAGTCATACAGCGAATAGAACGAGCGCAAATATGCCATATTCAGAATGAGGTGTTATTCCTGAAATTTAAGGAACTCTTATTCTTAATAGAATGACATCTGCATCCATATTGCATCATACACATTCGCAGTCACACCTCGTTACCAGGCATTTTTACCGAGGGCAACACACGAGCTGACAGTTTGACCAATTTGGTCATATATCCCCCAGTCCCTGATAAGCTCCTCCAAGCTCGTGCCTCCCATCATTTTTTTCACCAGATGGCTAAGTCATTAGCCAAACAATTTACAATTCCATTAGGGGATGCAAAACTTATAGTGCAGACCTGCCCTGACAAGTACAGGGACCATCACAGGAAGTAAACCCTAGGGGTCTCAACTCATTACAACTCTGGCAAACCGATGTCACCCATGTCCCTGAATTTGGCCGGTTAAAGTACGTCCACGTCTCTGTAGACACTTTTTCACATGCTGTATGGGCAACTCCATTGAGTGGGGAGACAAGCAGGCATGTGCAAGCTCATTTTGCTTTTGCAGCCCTAGGTATTCCATTAGAAATCAAAACTGATAATGGGCCGGCCTACACTAGTAAATGCACAGAAAGGTTTTTTCACACTTGGGGTATTACTCATAAAGCAGGAATCCCGCACTCCCCGACAGGACAAGCTATAGTGGAATGTACACACAGAACACTTAAATCCTTACTAGACAAACAAAAAAAGGGGGAGACAATGGAGACACCACAAAATAGAATTGCAAAGGTTATATATGTGATGAACCACCTAACTATGCCTTTCTTACATGAAGAAATTTCTCCAATAGTCAAACACTTTGGAGCTCAAAAGACAGGCCTCACTTCATTATACGAGGATAGACCGTTTGTTAAAATTCATAATCTTAATACAGGGGTGTGGGAGGGACCATACTCTTTATTAACCTGGGGGCGAGGGAATGCTTGTGTCTCCACAGGGATAGGACAAGGGTCCCAGCGCGAGCGGTCCGTCCTTGGCTAGAACCTTCATCCTCCTCAAGCTCTGCAAGCTCGGGGAATCCTGGGTCTCCATCCAACCATGCCGCAACATCTGGGTCACCCTCGCCAACATGACAGGACAAGAAGCGATGTGCCTGTCCCTGGCTAGTGCTAACGACCCATTTACAACATGTCTGGTGGGGATCCTGGCAGATAACAAAGATTGGACTGTCTACTTGCAGCAAGCACCCCTAGAGCCACAGGAATTAGATATCCTGGGAAGTGTAACAGCCACTGCATGTGTAAGGTTCAATTACATGGGCAAAAACCAAACCATGAAACAAATTGTCAATGTCACACTCGCTCCTTATTGCAATGCATCTCTTTGGTGTAATTATACAAAACTATAATAGCATCATTCCTTGTGCCAGGAGCAGCTCTGCTCGGCTGTGGGATCGACTGTGGAACGGACGCCCCTAGGTGCACCCCGAGTATTTTCCTTGGAGGGGTCTCCACTCTCAGCCGCTCACCACGGGAGTAGACAAGGACCTCCTGAAGCCGCGGACAAATTATTTTAAGTTATATTCTTTTGTGGTATGAATGAAAAGTGAAAGAGGCCTCTTTGTGTGAGTGTGTGATTGTGCTGTGCGAGTGAGAAGCAGCATCGCGGCGAAGCACCATCCCTAGTGCTTAGTGGCTTGTTGACTGATGTAGATTCTAGTAGGCACGCTACTTTACAATGGTAATTTTGCATGTGACTTTCACCCTGTTGCTAGTTGTACCGTGCTTGTTTCAATGCTTGCAAAGAATGCTTTTACGCTCAATACAATCAGCTTGGCTGTTAGAAATAAAAAAGGGGGAATTGTGGGAAATCAGTCAGAAAGTATGTGGAGTATATTACATACAGAGATGAAGTGAAAAATGGGAAAATGCAGAACAAGGTGAAAGTCACGTAGCTTGAAGATAAGAACAAAAACAACAGGTGCAGTCTGCCCTGTTTCTCTCAGTACACTCAAAGGAGATATGGCTGCCACACGATCGCCTTGTGAACAATAAATAATGGCTAACGAGCAAGCTTTGCCAAGTCGAGTGATAAAAGCCTGTAGATACGCTAAGTCTATATAAGTAGAGGGGTTAGACAATCAAGTTGCTTCAGCTATGCACCAGCCTGGAGTCGTGTCGTTCATTCCCTTCACCTCCCCTTTCTTTTGCACTACCCACCAAGTGCATCCAGGTCCCTGGGCAAAAGCAATCCCACGAATGGGTTTGCCTTTTCCTGAGGCAGGAGTATCCCAGACTGTCTTCCCCAGCACGGTTCTCATGTGCACTACAGGAACTTGATCCCCTTATACAGTATGCAACAGGTTTGATCGGGCAGGTCCAGCTCGGTTGGCAGATCCCCTGGTATTGACTAACCAGGTGGCCTTTGCCAAATGTGCATCCCAATTTCTGAATGTCCCAGCACCCATTGCTTTCAGTGTAGTCTTTAACAGTCCATTGTATCGCTCAGCTTTCCCGGAGGCTGGTGCATGATAGGGGATGTGATACACCCACTCAATACCATGTTCTTTGGCCCAAGTGGCTATAAGGTTGTTTTGGAAATTAGTTCATTTTTTGACTCAATTCTTTCTGGGGTGCCATGTCACCACAGGACTTGCTTTTCAAGGACCAAGATAGTGTTTCGGGCAGTGGCATGGGGCACAGAATATGTTTCCAGCCATCCGGTGGTTGCTTCACAGAATCACAGAATCATCTAGGTTGGAAGAGACTTCCAAGATCACCTAGTCCAACCTCTGACCTAACACTAACAAGTCCTCCACTTGATTATAATTATGTTTATGTTCCTTACATGTAGTTAAATCTCCACATCTTTTTTATTGGCTTTGCTTGTGTACTGGGTCTGGCTGGGATGTTAACTTTCCCTGCAGCAGCCCATACAGTGCTGCGCTCTGCACTTGTAGCTAGAACAGCAGTGGTATCACACCGGTGTTGTGTCTGCTGCTGAGAAGTGCTGGCACAGCATCAGGACTCTCTCTGACCCTCCTAGGGGGTGGGCAAAAAAAGTGAGAAAGAAACATCACCAGGGCAGCTGACCTAAACCAACCAAAGGGATATTCCATATATTCCATACCATATGATGTCACACTCAGCAATAAAAGGTGGAAAAAGGAAGAAGAGGGGAGGGGTGGGCTCTCGTTGTGAAGACGTCTGTCCTCCTCCCGAACACCGGCTATGTGCGTTGAGTCCCTGCTTCAAGGACGTGGTCAAGCATCGCTCATTTGTGGGAAGTAGAGAGTAATTTCTTTCCTCTGCACTTCCACATAGCCTTTACTTGTTTTGTTTAGTTATTCCCTTTCCCCCTCCCTCTTCCCCTTTCCCTTTTTTCCCTTTAGTTGAATTGTTTAATTAATAATAATATTTCCTTAATAATATATATATATATATTTCTCTTTAATTAAATCATCCTTCTCTCAACCCGTGAGTTGTTCTTTCCTTTACTTCTTCCCCTCCTCATCTGAGGAGGGGGAGTGAGAGAGCGGTTGTGGTGTTCAACGGCCTAGCACGGTAAAACCACCACAGCTTGATTTAGACCAAACCCTGTTCTTCAAATAATTAACATTTTTACAACTAAGAAATCCTGTAGAGGCACTTGGGTTCATCTGAATTGCAGCTAATTTGTATCTTAAATAATCTTTATAACTATCCTAAAGTATTTGCCAACTCCGTCATCCATTAACTTTTCACAGTAGGCAAACATTTCATGTTTTACTGACATGTTCCAAAAAGGTGCACAGGGGGACTAACTAGGCATGAGGGCAAGGGAGTTATCATTATTTTGTAATTTCCTGTTACTGTAAATTGTACCTTCTCTGTATATTTATGGCCTTCTTCCATCTTGAAATATTACTATGTTGCTTTTCTGTTTTACTTTTTCTCCTTGAATACTGTAAAAAATACTGTAAAAGTCAATAAAAATGTAATAACATTGTGTCAATCAAAAGCAATGGAGCAATCTCTATTGAGCAAACAATTTGAAAGCTACAGCTAAAATGGAATTGCACCATGTTGCAATTGATTAAAATATAAATCAGAAAAAAATTTTAATGCTTTAGTTATTACCAGCTGTTCAATTTATAGAGCAGTTACTGTGATCCTATCTAAAGTCCTGTAAAGAGGCTACCAGTACAAACAGTGATATTGTCTTCCAATGTTCCATTAATATGGATTCACAGAATCACAGAATCATCTAGGTTGGAAGAGACCTCCAAGATCACCGAGTCCAACTTCTGACCTAACACTAACAAGTCCTCCACTAAACCACATCCCTGAGCTGTACAGCTAAACCTCTTTTAAAGACCTCCAGGGATGGTGACTCAACCACTTCCCTGGGCAGCCCATTCCAATGCCTAACAAACCTTTCAGTAAAGAAGTTCTTCCTAATATCCAACCTAAACCTCCCCTGGTGCAATTTTAGCGCATTCCCCCTTGTCCTGTCACCAGGCACGTGGGAGAATAGACCAATCCCCACCTCACTACAGCCTCCTTTAAGATACCTATAAGGAGCGATAAGGTCACCCCTGAGCCTCCTCTTCTCCAGGCTAAACAACCCCAGCTCCCTCAGCCACTCCTCATAGGACTTGTTCTCCAGACCTTTCACCAACTTCATTGCCCTTCATTAGCCACTTGCTGAGGCGATCGGCTCCGGGGCAAACGCGTTCTGCAGCGGAGCGGGGGATCGAGACAGGCAGGGCTATTTCCCCGGCATCGAGGCCACTCGAGGCAGCCGAGGGAGCCGCCACAGCCCGGCAGCCCTCGTGAGGGACGCTGACGAGGTGTAGGCGGAGCCAGCAGAGCCCCCTCTGGCCGTTCAAAAGCAGCCCCTGGGGAGCGCGAGCGACCAGGAGCGCGGCAAACAGGACGGGCAAACAGGGCGGGGCATGTCAGAAAGGCGGGGCGCGTCAGTTTGCGCGGCAGTTCGCGCAGGCAGGGCGAGCAGGGAGGGCCGGGCAATCCCCCCGCCCCTGGCGATCCCCCCGCCCCTAAGAACACCTCAACTGATGGCTTTCGACCACTAGCTAGGCCGCTATGGTCCTTGCTAGGCAGAGAGCTTGCGCTAGAAAGTCTGTAGGCACCCAGAAAGAGTACCCGCTCAGAAATACGGCAGTGCAGGTCTCTGGGTGCAGGGAGTGCCAGAGCCTGCTGCTGCCATCCGAGGGAGGCGGAGATACTGTGTGCGTGAGGTGTGAGCAGGTGGACGACCTGGTCCGCGTAGTGGCAGAGCTCAAGGAGGAGGTGGAGAGGTTGAGGGCCATCAGGGAGTGCGAGCGGGAGATAGACTGGTGGAGCAACTCCCTGCAAGGCCTGAAGGAGAAGCACCGGGGTGAGACTCCCCAGATGGGGGTGGACCCCCTGCCCGGTCGCTGTCAGGCAGAGAGAGGGGACCTAGGAGTTGAGGAGGAGTGGAGACAGGTCCCTGCTCAGTGTTGCAGGAAACTCCCCCCACTGCCTGCCCCACCTTCCCAGGTGCCCTTACACAACAGGTTTGAGGCCCTGGAGCTCAAGAGACCGGTGGAGGAGGGTGTGGCAGAAAAGCTAACCAGGAAGCCCAGAGCGAGGAAGTCTGCTCCACGCCTCAAGACTGCTCCCACCAAGAAGGAGAGAAGGGTGATCGTGGTGGGCGACTCCCTTCTCAGAGGAATGGAGGGCCCTATCTGTCGGCCTGACCCCACCCATAGGGAAGTCTGCTGCCTCCCTGGGGCCGGGGTCAGGGATGTCGCCAGAAAGCTTCCCAGCCTGGTTCGCCCCTCTGATTACTACCCGCTACTGATAGTCCAGGCTGGCAGTGATACCACTGATGAGAGAAGCCTGAAGGCTATCAAACGGGACTTTAGCGGGCTGGGAGGGTTAGTGGACGGAGCGGGAGTACAGGTGGTGTTTTCGTCCATCCCTACTGTGGCAGGGAACGGTTCAGAGAGGACACAAAAAGCCCACCTGATAAACACGTGGCTCAGAGGCTGGTGCCAACGCAGAAGTTTTGGGTTCTTTGACCACGGGGCGCTCTACTCGGCACCTGGCCTGATGGCCGCAGATGGGTCCCAACTGTCCCCAAGGGAAAACGGATCCTGGCCCAGGAGCTGGCAGGGCTCATTGAGAGGGCTTTAAACTAGGTGAGAAG
>NW_023304503.1:158046-181084 GCF_011077185.1 Oxyura jamaicensis
CTGCTTCCCACGTCCTTGTATTAGAGATAATGAGGAAACAAGCTAGAGACAAGTGCATGGAGAAGCTAGACCAATTATAAGTTGTTATCGGTGCGTGCTGTAGTTAGTTGCCTATATATACTCTGTGAGAACCTGCAATAAAGGAGGACGATTATACTCGCATCGAGGTTGCATCGTTACTCCGGTCCGTTTCCCTTTCCAACAACAGGCAGCTATGCCAAAAGCCCACCGGAACCCTTTTGGGTCCTTGAAATATCCTCTCTTGAGAGACTCTATGCCAAGGATACACGCAGCATCCGGGTCAGTCACAATACGGCGTTTTTGCCACTCATTCCTGGTTAGACTCACTTCAGCCTCCTATACAGTTAACTTTTGGGATCCCCCCATCACTCCATAAATGCTGATGGGTTCTGGCCCTTTATAGCTTGATGGCATTAGAGTACATTGTGCACCGGTGTCTACTAAAGCCTTATACTTCTGTGCGTCTGACATGCCAGGCCATCGAATCCACACAGTCCAATAAACTCGATTGTCCCTTTCCTCCCCCTGGCTGGAGGCAGGGCCCCTCTAGTCCTCGTCAGAATCTTCATTCCTGTGTTTAAAGGACTGCCTGCTGGAAGCTGGAGCAGCAAGCTTCTCAGAGAACCCCTTTTCCCGATTGTTTTCTTTTGCAACTCACATACTCGTGCCTTTATGGTCGCAGTGGATTTTCCATCCCATTTTCTCATGTCCTCTCCATGGTCACGTAGGTAAAACCACAGGATGGCACAGGGTGTGTACCCACCATATTGTCTCCCTTGCACAGATGAACACTTACCCCAAACCAGCTGAGACACTGGTTTGTACAGGAGGGGAGGAAAATAAATTATCTTTAAGTTGGTGGACCTATTCATAAAGTTTCTCCACATCTGAGATGCAGGCCTGTAGGGAAGAGGAAAGACTTTCTTCGTACTGCTGGAGTTGTTTAGCCAATTCATCCACCGTGAGTTCCTCATGGTCTTTCCAGGTCATTACTGCCAATGAGCTGGCATATGATGATGGTGCACTCCGTACAAACTCCCTCCACATGGTGTGGTGCAATTGCCTAAAGTAACTAGGAAAATCACATTTTAAAGAAAATGTACAGCACTGAAGAGGCTTTCAGGGTAGGGTGTACCTGAGCGTTCCCTAGGCTTCCAACCTTAGGTGCTATCACGCCTGGGGAACCTGGTGTGCTGGCTCTAAGGAACAGTACGGAGTGCAGAGTGGAGTGGAGACACCACGGCTAGGCTCTGTGTCTAGGTGGGGACTCGATTCTTCTTGTGCACACCGAGACCGATAAGCCATACTTTTTGCTACCCTGTCATGTTTTGACAAATGCTGTACTCTAGTGTACTTTTGCTCATTATAATATCATTATAATACCAAAACACACCTCCATCCCAAAAGCTACCAGCCTCCAAGGTGCGACCACCCCTCACTGAGCATGTGCTCTGAATTTCTCGTAGCCTATACCTTTAAACTATTTAGATATGCTTGACTAGAGTCACTCAAGCTCCACCTAAAAGTTAGAAAATAATATAAATTAGCCTAAGAGAGGGGATGTCAGGGAAGATACCATCATTAGGGAAGATACCACCGTCAGGGGAGATGCCATCCCGAGGGAATACACCATCTCGAGGACCTCCTTACTCCTGAGATCAGTCGACGGGCTGAGCCTCTCTTCCACCCCATTAGGACGCCTTTGGGTGAGATTTGAACACTTGGGTGTCTCCACATTTGACACCTGGGTGTCTCCACAGAAACTTAGAAATCTCTATAGAGTCTTTGTGCCTTTTAACGTGATAATTTCCAGGCTGCGCACCTGTGTTTTTCATGCATGCTAGCTTGCTTTTACAGACAGTAACTATCGCCAGCAGTCCAAAGAACCTGTGTACCTCTTGCTGTAATTGCACTCGATTGCATTGTTCCTAGCTGTGATAGTTCTTATTGAACGTGACTAGAGTAAGGGCGGTTATACGTTATTGGTGAATCCGTGACCGTGTAGTTAAGTGCTAAGGGTGGTTATATGTGGTTGGTGAATCTGTGATTGCGATTTTTATAGTTTGGTGTCATGAATCTGACCGGACCCCTAAAGGTTAATCAGCTACCCTGAATCTGACCGGACCCGTAACGATTAATCGGCTACACCCCTTAATGCAATACATGGGTCGTGTACACTTGACTTCATCTGGATCTGTGGATATCTGTTTGTTATCTAGGTCCCTATAAATAACCTCCAGTTCACCTAATTCCCTCAGGTACTGTATTCCCTTCTAGTTGTCCACTTGCCTGGTAGACATACAAGTTCTTCCTTGAATGGATACCTTTCCCTCACAGCTGACAGGAGACGCCTCCAGAGGCTGAAGCCTTGTGCTCCATTTCCAATTGCTTTGTCAATGCCTGAGTCCTGAGCAAGGGATACCAGCCGCCTGGCTTCCCTGCCCTCTAATTCCACACAATTGGCTCCGGTGTCCCAGCACCGGAGCAGCCAGGTGACAAGCTGCTCACCTATACAATGACTAAAATCTTTTCACACATCTCGTAGCTCATGCTGGTATAGGTTTTGGGTAGTTATTGTTGTTTTTTTGACATCTTCATCCTCCTGTTCCTCTGATGGCCCGACCTCGTCTTCTCCATACCTAGTCTTAGCAGGAGTTTCTCTGTGTTCTAAACAATTTGACTCTCTATACCATTTATTTACCTTATTTACGGGTGCAACTAGCACTGGCACAGTTTGTTTCCCTGGCTCAGCGCTGTGGCCCATTGTAGGGCTTGGAGTGGTCACTGGGCCTGTCTCAGGGGTTGAAGTGGCTCAGGGTCTGTCACTAGGGTTATATTGGCATGGAATGCAGCTCGGTAAGCATGGGCCAAGCCCTAGCACGTTGCAGTGATTTGTGTATCTCTGGTATTGCCAGGATTATGAAACACCTTTTTCAAGTACTCTACCAGTTTTTTAGGATTTTGCAGTTGTTCAGGGGTGTGGGAATAAAAATGTTTTTTCAGAGTTCCATTGTTTAGAGGGAAGGAATGTGGTATTGAGATATGCTTGCAGTGGTAAGCATGCTTAACAGACATCCTTGTAAAATGCAGACAACCAGAATCCTTAGAGCAATTAGGTGGTAATCACTGTGTAAGAAACATTACCACCTCAAAGAGTATAAAAGTCAAAAGAATTCTGACTTATAACAGGACAGCAACTGAAAGTCATGTATTGTCTGTGAAGCATCGGATAGGTTGTGAACCTGGATTACCCAGTCAGTGGGGAAACAGGGGAGGGTCCCGGTCCTCGAGGAAAAAAAATAATAAAAAAAAAAGCATATAAACTGTGTTATGGAACTAGTAGGTGCGCTCCTGCTTGTGGGATGCCTGCCACTGCAATCGCGAATAAATTACTACTTCACTGAGATCCCCGCCTGAGCCAAAGTTATTGGCTACAGAGTGTTTCTCAAAGGGGTGAATTTCCAAAGCACTGGAGGTGCCCACTGCTCTAGATGCCTGCCGATATCCTCCCACGCTCTCTGCCACTCATAACTATCCTGCCTCAGGACAGATCTCTGGATGGCACTCTTAAGTATTTGTTTAACCTTAGACAAAACCTGAAGTGCATTCAGGTGACATAACAATAAGGACATGCTGGTCTTAACATCCCAAGGATATTCAAAGTTTTGGAAAGCTACTATAACTCACCTAGAGGAGAAGAAATGGGTAGAGGAGAAAGGGAGAGCAAACAAGTGGAAAAAACATCTTCCCCTGACTCCTCCATAGATTGGCTCCCTGAAGAAAAAGTGTGAAAGGTCCAATTATTAATAGTTTCTGAGGTAGGGTTCCCAACATATGAAGTTGACGGCAATGTTAAGTACAAATTAGTCTCATGAATGGTAATTTTATCATATCATAAGCCAGTGTTACACAGTACAGCAAAATAATAACCATATACCAACTCCCAGAAGTGAGAAGCAATACAACAGGGAACACATACACTAAGTAATGTGCTATGTAACTCATTTTGGAAAACAGGCATAACAAACTTGAGATCACAAAAATCGGCATTTTGATTAGCAACTATTAAACTGATGTAATGCTTATAAGAATCTTGTTTTAACACACTCTGGTCAAACCTGTCATTATCTCAACCTTTTGTGCCCCACATTGGATGCCAAAAAGGACTGTTGTGGTTTAACCCGGCTGGCAGCCAAGCAGCACACAGCCGTTCGCTCACCCTCCCCCCTCCCTCTCTGGGATGGCAGAGAGAATCAGGAAAATGAAGCCTGTGGCTTGAGACAGAGACAGTTTATTAGGACAGAAAAGAAAGGATAATAATAATAATAATAATAATAGTACTGTTGGTAAATGTTCACATAGCAGCAGTTGTATTGGTAGTGAAACCAGTATTGCTGCTAGCAACGTATACCATAAATGCTAATCTGATCTAAACAAGAGAGAGTTAGGATACATATTATGGGTATCTGGGAGATTATTGCTAGGTGAATGAATAGTTTGAAAACTAAGGTAGATACCATAGAAATCCAATGTAATCAGTAAAGTATCGAAGTAACTGAAAAAGTTAAATAGAGATGAGTAAAGGGAACAATCAGATTAATAGAGGTGCTGTGATTATAGAAGATGGAATATACATTTATCCAATGAATATGAAGACAGCTGATGATTACGGGTATATTATGCAAATGTATGTTTCTGAATAGTATAAATGTTTGTTCTGTAAACAAATCGAACAAAGTTAGATTTGGGCAGACGTGCCCCTAACTTCCAGCGCCTAATAAAAGCACCTTCATATAATCACTGTGGTTATGTGTCTTCGCGAACGCTAACAGTACTACTAGTAATAATGTGTACAAACAAGTGATGCACAATGCAATTGCTCACTATCCGCTGACCGATGCCCAGCCTATCCCTGAGCAGCCCCCCCGCCCCCACTCCAGCCAGCCACCCCTACATATTGTTTAGCATGATATCAGATGGTTGCTGGGCAAAGTTATTAACCAATGAATAGCTAAGTACCTACCACTTAGGTTTGGGAGAGAATTACTTGACACCCTAAACACTCTTTAATAAACTTGTGACAAAAGTAACAAATTTATAGCAGAAGAATTCAGTTGTTTAACTGATTATATGCCTGATAAAAATTAATGAAAATATCCCAATAAGGATTTATATAGTTACAATATTATTAAAAGTTTATAACCACTTGCTAATTGGCAGTCATGAAAATTAATATCACTACATACACTTAAGTATTTCACCTGGTAATAAGGAAATGAACAGTGACATGAAATAGTACTAATAATTAATGCTACATATACTTTATTACACAAATAGTATGTCCAAGGCTTTGCCAAGAGAATGAAATACTTTTATTCATCTTGTGTGCCATGTACAGTGGTACCAAGTTAGTGTTTTAGCTAGAGATGCTGAGAATAATACTTAATGATACAGAAACATCAAACAGAGATGCTGTATCACAGGAAAAAGACAGCAACAGTGCTGAAAACAAGGCAGAAGTTTTCAATACATCTCCTTTTGTGATGTTGTGAAAGTTAGATGGTATCTTTCTGTACTTCAAATTCATATTTGCAAATACAGATTGTATCAGTTTTCTCTCAGTGTGTGGTAAAAAACTTGGCAGCATTGGTAGCATGGCTACAGAACTGCTGTGAAATGTGTTCATTTGATTCGTGTCAGTATGGAACAATGCTAGGGCCGCATGATGAAATATAAACTCCTATTTAAGAAAAACAGAGTGATTAGTGTACATAGTTCTTGTATCATGCAAAGGAATGGTCCAGCTCACTTGAGAACTAGCTTGCAAGAAGCATGGAATACAGATATATATTCCTGATCTTGTCCTTTTCCAAATCTTCTCAAATTCTAGGACATGATATCATGCATCAAGATTACAATCCTAAACTCTCTGAAACATATTTATTATTTTTTTCCCAAAACAATGCGGTGTTTTCTTGATATTCATGTAAGAGTTTGGTGATTAAATCAAACCGTAAAAAGTGAGTGGACCAACTATAATCTCCCCTTTTTCCTGAAATGGTTCAAAAGTAATCTCTAGCTTTCTGCAAGAGCCTGCTAATAGACAGCATAAACTTAAATTTTGTATCAGTAGATCTTTGGATGAGATAAAAAAAAACAAGATCAAGCACTGGAACACCAAATACTAATTTTTAACTGGACATCCTAGGGCATATAAATCCATTCAGCTTTATTCCTTTTCTGGGGTCCAATTATTTACTTGTTTATTTCTTCCTGTGGCATTACAGAATCACAGAATAGCTTGGGTTGGCAAAGACCTTAAAAATCGCATATTTCATAGAATCATGGAATCATAGAATATCCCAAGTTGGAAGGGACCCATAAGGATCATTGAGTTCAACTCCTGGCACCACACTGGTCTACCTAAAAATTCAGACCATATTCAATACAGACTGGGGAGTCTCTTCCAGTATGCGACAACCCTCTCAGTGAAGAACCTCCTCCTGATATCCAGCCTGAACCTACCCTGTCGCAGCTTGACACCATTCCCACGGGTCCTATCGCTTGCCACTAAAAAGAATAGATCAGCGTCTGCCCCTCCACTCCCCCTTGTGAGGAAGCTGTAGACCGCGATGAGGTCTCCCCTCAGCCTCCTCTTCCAGGCTGAACAGGCCCAGTGACTTCAGCTGCTCCTCATACATCTTCCCCTCCAGGCCCTTCACCATCTTTGTAGCCCTTCTCTGGACACTCTCCAACAGTTTCACTTCCTTTTTGTACTGCAGTGCCCAGAACTGGACACAGTACTCAAGGTGAGGCCGCACCAGCGCAGAGTAGAGCAGGACAATCACTTCCCTCGACGGACTAGCAATGCCGTGCTTGATGCATCCCAGTATATGGTTGGTCCTCCTGGCTGCCGGGGCACACTGCTGGCTCATATTCAACTTGCTGTCAACCACAACCCCCAGATCCCTCTCTGCGGTGCGGCTCTCCAGTGTCTCGTCGCCCAGTCTGTACGTATAGCCAGGGTTACCCCATCCCAGGTGCAGGACCCGGCACTTGCTTTTGTTAAAATTCATGTGGTTGGTGATTACCCAGTTCTCCAACCTGTCCAGATCTCTCTGCAAGGCCTTTCCACCCTCAGCCGAGTTTACAACTCCTCCAAGTTTGGTGTCATCGGCAAATTTGCTCAAAACACCTTCTAGTCCTATATCCAAATTGTTTATAAAAACATTGAAGAGGACTGGCCCTAAAATGGAGCCTTGAGGGACCGCACTAGTGACCATCCGCCAGCCTGATGCAGCCCCATTTACCACAACCCTTTGAGCCCTGCCTGTCAGCCAACTGCTCACCCATCGTAAGATGTTTTTGTTTAGTTGTATGCTGGACATTTTGTCCAGTAGGATCCTATGGGAAGCTGTGTCAGAAGCTTTAATGAAATCCAAAAAGATCACATCAGCTGGTTTCCCTTGGTCGACTAGATGGGCGATCTTATCATAAAAGGACATCATGTTAGTGAAACTGGACCTACCCCTCGTGAACCCATGTTGGCTGGGACCAGGTGCCCCAGGTGCACTTCAATAACTCCCGGGATAATCTTCTCCATAATTTTACCAGGCACTGATGTGAGACTGACAGGCCTGTAGTTGCCCTTCTTGAAAACTGGTATAACATTTGCCAGCTTCCAGTCTACTGGGACCTCTCCCAAGACTGTTGAAAAATAATTGTGAGAGTTCCCATGATGACATCAGCCAGCTTTCTAAGCACCCAGAATCCTATCTGGACCCCTGGAGTTGTATGGATCCAGGTGGAGCAGCAAATCCTGCACACGTTCAGGGTTGGTTGGGAGTTTATCATTCCCACCATCACAGTCCTCCAGCTCAGGGCACCCTGGATCCAAAGCCCATCATCAGCGTTGAAGACAGAGGCAAATAAGGCATGAAACGTCTCTGCTTTGCCTATGTCCTTGTCTGTGAGGTAACCTTCCCTATCAAGTAGTGGACATATGTTTTCTTTGGTCCTCCTTTTTCTGTTCACATATCTAAAAAAAACCTTTTTATTGTCTCCCACAGACCTGGCCAGCTTCAACTCTAATTGGGCTTTGGCCACACAAATTTTCTTCCTACAAACACGAACAGTGTCCCTGTATTCCTTCCACGTTGCCTGACCCTGCTTCCAGCAACCATAGACTTTCTTTTTCTGCCTAAGCTCCAGCAGAAGATCCCTGGTCAGCCAGGCCGGCCTTCTGCCCCGCCTGCTTGACTTCCGATATTTTGGAATTGCCTGATCCTGTGCTTTTAGGAGGCAGTGCTTAAAGACTGACCAGCACTGATGGACGCCAATGCCTTCAAAGGCAGTTTCCCAGGGGACCTTGCTGACTAGTTCCCTGAGCAGCCTGAAGTCTGCTTTCCCCATATCCAGGGCTGAAGTTTTGGTGGCAGTTTTCCTCCTGTCATTTTACATTCTAAACTCAACTGCTTCATGGTCGCTATGACCAAGATGGCTGCCAATTGCCACATCCCCCACAAGACCCTCTCTGTTCTCCAGCAACAATCTAGGAGGACACCTTTCCTAGTTGGCTCCCTTAGCACCTGCACCAAGAAGTTATCATCTAGGTGCTTTATGAACCTCCTGGACTTGTTTGTGTCAGCCATGTGGTGATCCCAGTTGATGTCTGGCAAGTTGAAGTCCCCCATAAGGACAAGGGCAGTTGATCTCGAGACATCTCTTAGTTCCTCAAAGAATAATTAATCAGCGCTGTCATCCTGGCCAGGGGTCTGTAATAGACTCCCACAATGACATCCCCTTTATTTGTTCATCCCTTAATCCTTACCCAGAGGATCTCAACTTTGCCATCGGCAACTTGAAGTTCCACACAGTCCAGCCCATGCTTTACATACATCGCCACCCCACCACTTCGCCTGCCCTGCCTGTCCCTCCTGAGGAGCCTGTAACCATCTATTGTGACACACCTGCCACAGGACTCATCCCACCAGGTTTCACTTATGCCAGTGATGTCATAGCTGTGGGACTGGGCCAAGACTTCTAGCTCATCCATTTTATTCCTCATACTGCATGCATTTGTGTAGAAGCACTTCAAATGTGCCTCGTTGTACACAGAACCTCGTGGAACTGACTGAAAGACCTCACTAGCACACAGTCCCTCTGATTCTAGTGCGCCATCCCTTAGCTTATCACCAGCAGGGCTGGTTTTATCCCTTTCCCCCTTTGACTCTAGTTTAAAGCCCTATCTATCAGCCCCTCTACATCCTGAGCAAAAATCCTTTTACCCCTCTGAGAGAGGCACATGCCATCTGGTGCCAGCAGGCCTGGTGTTGCTCAGACCTTCCCATTATCAACGAACCCAAAGTTCTGCCAGTTGTACCAGTCTTGAAGCCATGTATTGATGAGACGGGTCTGCCTGTCAACATTGATATTGTCAATATTTCCAACCACCTTGCCACCGGCAGGGATACCTTCCACTAGATCAGGTTGTGTAGAGCCCCATCCAACCTGTCCTTGAACACATCCAGGGACGGGGCATCCACAATTAAAATGATTATGAGTAGAAAATACTTCTACCCTAATCTTATTTGTAACATAATGGATAGGTTACTTTCTGATTATAAACTGAGGAGGGTAGGAGCACTTTCCTGGTGCCCTGTTGAAGCTTTGTCATTTTGCACTAAAATTTTCAAGAATCTTCAGATGTTAAAAGGAAAAAGAGACTAAGTTCCTGAAGGGAGGAATTGAACATAGCTTTCCCAGTCCTGGAGGGCTGCTATTACCATGGAGTTACTATTATAAAGACAGATTCTATCATTACTTTTTCAGTCTTGTTCTCTGGAGGGAAGCTAGATGAGAGACTTGCAGAATGTATCTTGGATTCACTGTACGTACTCCTCTGAAATACAGCCATGAGAGCCAGGTTCTTTTATTTTGTTCTTGTTTACTTTTTTTCTGAACTGTGAATCCACCCACAGATTAAGTAGGTGTTATCAATTTTGTCTCAGAGTTATGTGGTGAGAATTATTTTTTATTTGTTAATTACTGTGTGATCTTTGATATAAATTCCACCAAAGGTGTGACTTTTTTATTGGTGCAATTTGTTTGACCAGTTTCAAGCATATCATGGAAATTGAAAGTTAACTCTCATGGGAGTTAATTCATCTTTCCACTATCCAACATACTCTGCATTCAGAAAGGTATCTAACCAGGCACTGCTTTTTATATGATTTCTGCTCTTAAAATTGTTTGTTAATTTATTCTCAGAATTGTTTCAGTTTTCTTACAAGACAAATCTTACAATAAGGCTTATTACACTGAAACCCTAAATTTTCTATTGACTCTTCTTTATTTCTCTTTTTTTTTTTTTTTTTTCCAGTGATTATTTAAAAAATAAGTTTAAAGTATGGTTGCAGAGATGTATGACACCTTTTCCCTTCATATATATCATATATAAGAAAATTAATGCAATGGAATGATTTAAGTTCCCATGACTGCTACATGCCATCAAAGGACCAATTCTTTTCTGGCTGTCCTCCTGTGTTTTTTTTTTTTTGTTGTTGTTGTTCAAAGTTTTGACCTTCTTCACAATGACTCACTCTGGTAGAATGTTTTCCCAAGGGATGTTTGTCTAGTAGGTGAGTGATTTTATTTCAGATCTCAGTTAGAAAGTCACCTTTTGTCTGTTTACATTGCTTTGGAGGGACGTATTCATCTTTGTATTTAAAAACTTTTTTCAGCATCCATTCCGTTATCTGGATTACCAAAATAAATGGATTTGTAGAGTAACATTAATTATACCTATTTTTAAACATCTAACTTGTAGCTGTTTCCAGCTGAGTTGTTATTCTAGGTTCTTTTTAAACACTATAGAAAGAAATAGGTGGTTTTAGGGTGTAATTAATCTCTTATTGAATTAGACAATTTAATGTAGGACATAACAGTCCTGCTTTAAAGCACCTATTTCTTTTAATAGACTGTAAAGAGAGGCAGTGATGAGTATCTCAGATGGAGACATCTGTACTGAAGTGTCTAAAGTTATGGAAGATGAATCCCATCCAGAAATTAGAAGTAATGGTAGCATATTTAAGACCACAAGAATATGTTTCCTCTCACTGCTCTTCCAGCTGGAGAGGAATACAGTGGAGCTGGCCACACATCATGAATAAGATAAAATGCACAGCAAAAGTGAATAGATTAGCACAAAGCCATATGTGCAAAGCTGCTGACAAATAATGTTGAACTTCTAACAAAACACTGAAAATCAAAGCCTATTCAAAAACATTTCAAGGATGAGGGTGGGGAGATAGAGGAGACAGGGATGGGGGAAAGACAACTGACATTCATTTAGTAAATTGTCTGTTGAGAAGGCAAGTGTAATCTCAGGCCTGTAGCTCATCCATTGAGGTTGTTAAGCATTCTCCTGCATGAAGCAGGATGGGAAAGGTTTGCATCACCCTTCCAAAAAAGCAATATTTGGGCTGTCTTCTCTCCAATCTACTGAACATTTTCATTTGTATTCTACCATTCTGACTTTATTAAAATCAGACTCCTTTTCCACAGTCCTGCTAAATGCTGCCATTCTACAGTCTCCTGTTAAATTATAACCGTTTCTTCCTCTCTTCCTCTTCTCCTCCATTTCCTTTTTTTTTTTTTCTACTCCATCATGCATCTCCCAGAGGTATTTGCATTTGTGTGGCAAGTACACTAATTCTTTTCACATGGTTTTCTCCAGCATGACATGAACTATTTAATTGTAAATTATTAAGTCATCTATACTTTCCTGAAATGATTCACAGTGGAATGACAGGAAATTATTCCTAGTGGAATGACAGGATATAATATGATGAAATCACGATTCTCATTTAAATTGGATGTCTGCTGATAGAAATCCAAAGTCCACTGAGAATTCCCAAAAAGAAAATGCTGCAAGGTTTATCCATCGGGTAGATTACTTAGTAATGAATAGCCCCTTTATTAAGTCTGCCCACTCTTATGTTAAAACCCCAGGGGATTTTTTTTCTTTAGATGTAGTTTGATGTGGAGGTTTTAGACAAACAGCAACATTTCTATTCTTCCTAAGTATATATTTTCCCCTCTAGTTACTAATTTGTCAATATATGTATATATTTAAGGTCTGGCCGCTAGCTGGCATAATTCAATGTAGCTTTATTGCTTGATGAGAATTTTGCCAGTTTACCCATGCTGATGTTCTGTAGACCACAGATTCAAGTGTATACAGCTTGTGAGAAAAATCTCAAATAATTTTCTTCAGACAGGATCTTCTGTGAAGTTTATTTTATTTGCGATTGCAATGACAGGCGTCCTGTCAATCAGGAGCGCATTTTAGTAAACAAATCATAACCTTTTATTCCTTATTACCCGACGCCTTATCACGTCCCCTGTTTCCTCATTGGCTGAGTACTACAGGTTCACAAACTACTCGACACTCCTCTGCCATATATGTACAATTTTTCTTTTTTTTTCAACCCTTTAATTTCTCCTTTCTTATGTTTTGAGAACTTGTGATCTTTGTTTTACTGTTCTCACACTGCTCATCCTGTTTTTCTCAAGCTTCTACCTTATTTTGGAACAATGAGGCCTTCTACTGTCCACTTATCTACTTAGCATTTTTCCTTATTATGACTACACAACTACCTTGGAATACAGAAAAGTAATTCTCTACTGCAAAAACACAACTTTGTTTCTCACAAGCTACACAGAATTTGTCATGCTTCTTTACTTTTGTTCTTTCTACAAAGCTGTCTGCACAAATTATCTCTTTGGCTTCCTCTGATTTACTTTAAAAGTGTTGCATCAATTTTAAATGCAAATTGCAATAATTAAATTAGACCTTTTAACTATCAGATGTGATGGGAATTTCCCTTCCTGATTTTTTATCTTAAATTGGAAAGGAACCAGATCAAAGAAGCAGGGAATTTCAAAGTCAAAACAAATGCCATTCATGGCTAGGGACTCAGCTACAACAACAACAACAACAACAAGAAAACATATGTATGTTTGTATATATATATATATATATGTATATATGTATAATATATATGTTAACCACAAACTATCCAAAATCTTTAAATCTGTGTGTAAAACTAGCAATAGCTCATCTTTTCATTTTTTTTTTTTTTTTGTTAGAGAGAAAAAAAAAATAAAAAAGCCACATATATATATATATATATATTCTTTCTTTAATAATGGATACTTTCAGATACCTCCTAAGGTCTTATTCCTCCTGTCATGTTTAAAGGGTTTATTGTTTCCAGAAAAGCTTTTACTGCTCCCTCTGGAGATGCTGATCTAAGGTAATAGTGATTCTGTGCCTCTCTCTTGTCGGAACTCAACTTCAAACGGAATAAATGAGATGAGAGCTGAAAGAGAGTGACTCTCAACTTATATAAGAGAACTAGTGCTGGTTCTAGCACAGGTTAACTACTTAGTTAATAGTTCATCTCTGGCATTTTCTTGAACTTTTGTTTTGTTTTGTTGTCATTTTTGTTTGCATTTTAGGCTGCACAAGAAGTACATTTTTCTTTTATAACAGAATGGTGTGCAATCAGGTTTTCTCAGAAAAGCGTATTCATCCACTTCTTGAAAGAAGAAAATTGCCATATTTAGCAAGATCAAGACAGATAGAACACATCTCACATAAACCTAGGTATCTATTCTAATTCATAATGATTATGTCTATATAAACAAGGAGTATGGTGCAAGAATAAAGCAGCTAGTGCCGAGGGCCATTTTACATTTAAAATGAATATATTTCAGATTAAATTTAGTCTAGGGCTGTGAACTAGGACCTAGTCTAGTTCATCAAGTATGCTTTTGAAAAGCATCTTTAAGTTTTGCTTTATTTAAAAGGTTTCAAGACTCCTCTGTGATGAGAACCAAGGTACAGAAATAACTGGGGGCAATCAGAATTCCTTCAAGAGCACACTCTCAACTCAAATTCAAGGGAGATGCACCACTAGTTTCTCATACAGTCCGAGGTAAGAAACAAGAACAGGAGGATTTAGGTGTCTAAAACTGAAATAAGTCTCAGAAGTCACTACTTTGCTTTATGACTGAAGTTGCAAGTGACTTGGGAATTCAGCTGCAGATGATTCAGGCACACAGGAACCCAGTACTGTTTCCAAAGGGAAGTCAAACTTAATTGTCTGAATTTTAGAGAAATCTTAGTGTTTATATTCCTTGCAGAAAATATGGAAAGGACTAAAACTAGGTTGGAGGCCACCCGACTATATGAGTCCCCTAAACTTCCTAGCAGGAAATATCAAGAGAAAATCATAAATTAAACCTCACTATCAATAGTTATCTAAACTGTGAACCTTCTCCTGGAGCTGAACACCTAAGAGAAGTCAGCTTAATTAAAAAGAAACTAGAGATATTCTTACCCTATTACAGGTGACAATTTTTTTTAATGCCTTCTAGGGAGTGCGGTGATTTGTTACTGGATGCCCATCCTTCCTCCTACTTGAAGCAGGGATTTAAAATCATATTATTATTATTATTATTTAACCAAGTGCACACATCACAGACACAGTAGCTACTTGAAAAAGAAGCTTTCTTAATCACTGCTGTTGACATTTTTCTGCTTCAGGAGATGTGTACTTTTCAACCTCCTCAGGCACAGGAGGGAGCTAAACTCTGATCTCCCACGTGCTGAAAGATAGATCTAAGACCTGAATAGTCATAAAAACACAGTTAATTCTATTCATTCCAGCTTTAAAAATAAATACTTTTGCCTGAGTTTGTTTGTTTGTTCTAATTAAAGAAGAGACAAAGATTGAAAAGCCCAACTGGTAGTAAATACCTCTTTTCAGGAAAAGTTAAGATGACACAGTCCTGAAATGACAGGGTGTAGTGGCTTTACGTGGCAAGGTTTTGGTAGCAGGGGGCCATAGAGGTAACTTCTGTGAGAAGAATCTAGAAGCTGCCCCATGTTTGGTAACGGCCCCACTGCTGACCAGAGCTGAGCCAATAAGTGATGTTGTTTTGCTCCTCTGTGAGAGAATATTTAAGACAGGGAAAAAAAAAAACGCTGCGCCACACAGCAGCTGTGAGAGTGAGAGGAGTGAGGAACAGCCTTGCAGGCTCCAAGGTCAGTGAAGAAAGAGGGGGAGAGGTACTCCAGGTGCCGGAGCAGAAGTCCCCTGCGGCCTGTGGTGAAGACCATGGTGAAGCAGGATGTCCCCCTGCAGCCCATGGAGTACCACGGTGGAGCACGGTTCCACACTGCAGCCCATGGAGAAGACCACGGTGGAGCAGGTGGACTTGCACCGACGGAGACTACAGCCTGTGGAAGACCCCTCTCGGAGCAGATTCTGGGATGGACCTGTAGCCCATCGATAGGAGACCACGCAGGAGCAGGTGACCTGGCAAGAGCTGCTGCCCCTGGGGGACCCAGGTTGGAGCAGTTTGCTCCTGAGGGATGGACTCCGTGGTACGGACCCATATCTGGAGCAGTTCTTGAAGAGCTGCTGCCTGTGGGCAGCGCACGCTGGATCAGTTCAGCAAGGACTGTATCCCATGGGAGGGACCCCACAGCACAGGGGATGAGAGTGACTGAGAAGGAGCGGTGGTGAAGAAGCGCTATAGACTGACCATAACCCCCATTTCCTTGTTCCCCTGCACCGCTTGGGGGGAGGAGGTGGAAGAGGGTGGATGGGGGGAAAGGTGCTTTTAGTTTCTTTCCTTTTTTTCTCACTTCTCTAGCTTGTTAGTAATGGGTAATAAATCTTACTGTCTCCCTATGCTGAGTCTGTTTTGCCCATCACAATAATTACTGTGTGATCTCCTTGTCCTTATCTCAACCCTTGAGCCCCTTTTATTGTATTTTCTCCCCGTTCCTCTTTGAGGAGGGGGAGTGAGAGAGCGGTTGTGGTGGAGCTCGGCCACCCACCCGAGTAAAACCACCACACAGGGATGTTCATTCATCTGTATTTCCTACAAATTGCCTTAAGTAATGTACCATTCTTTCTCCTCCCACGTACCCAACCCATTCTGCAGATGCTGCCACAGAATCTAGAAACCTGAAAATTAAGTTCTGTGCTAACAAACAATGTGAAGTCAAAGAGTCATCACATGAAAAGCCACATTCACAGGGAATGTCAGAGGAACTCTTTACCTTAATGTTTGCAGAATGTAAAATGCTACTGTAAAATACTATGTCCAAGATAAAAGGAGGAAGTAGGATCAGCCTCAGTGTCAACACTGATACTCAGGTGATAAAATCTCTGTTTTTTCTCAGCACATTGCAAAGCATCCTGAGCAGAGATTCTTGAACATAACTGAACATTTTCTATGAACATTCCTTCCAAGTATTAAACACATTTGATTTGACAGCACTCATAGATGTGATAAATGATTAAATCCCAAATGGGATTTTTGTGATTTATTAAGCGAATAGAGGCAAGCAAACAGTGCTGGGTGCACCGGGAGTCTCTGCTCTACCAGGACGCACACCTGTTACATCAGGCAGCTGATTTTTATGCTCCTAGACTAATACATATTCATCACTATTCCTAGAAAAGGCAGGGTTATTATAATTAGTTCCCGGAATCCAAATCCTCTCTGGATGCATGCGTAGCAGTCTCTGGTGGTCTTTCTGGGGGTCTCTTGTGCTGAAGGCTCGTAGTCTTCCTCCCAGGCTTTGTCCTTCGGTCGTCCTTCAACTCCCCCTTTCTCCTTATTTGGTGGATCTCTTTGCTGGTTATCAGAGGCTTGCGCAGCATCCCATGCAAAAGTCTGCAGTTTCCTAAAAAAAAACTCCTTGGTCCTCTTATCTCCCAGACTAGAGTCTCAATGTTCGCCCTTCAAACCCTCTATTTACACAAATTGCTGGATCGTTCCTTTGCATGATACAAGAACTATGTACACTAATCACTCTGTTTTTCTTAAATAGGAGCTTATATTTCATCATGCGGCCCTAGCATTGTTCCATACTGACACGAATCAAATAAACACATTTCACATATATCATTTATATTCACTTTCCCTTTATATTATACCAAATTAGTTTATTGGCAAGATTATTTGCAGAACTAGCTCAGTATTGCATAGTATTTGTAAAGAAAAAGGTTTCATATTCATTAAGGGGAGTATAAACAGTGTAGAAGACTTATTTTTATGAGCTTGATTTACACACTAAAGTAATAGAAAGAGATTTTAAACAGTGCAGCAACACAGAGGTGATGAAACAGAAGGAAAGGACAAGCCTGAGAAGGTGGGACATGGGACTTATCTCCATTATTTGCATCAGGTTCTATGATCCAGCTGCACTGTGTCACCAAAGTCATGGTCCCCAGTACTTTGCCTGTTGAGTTTGATCTAGTTATTTTACTGGTCATGTTGTTTTTCCTGACATGTTTTGATGCATTTAAATCTCTTCCTGCAGGTGCATGACATGGGACCTTGGGCCACTATAAAGTTTTCTCCCTTATCTAGAACTCATAGCATCAAAATTAGCATACATAGCATGAACATCAGCAATAACTATGCTGCATGGGTGGACAGGACATCTTTTCCCAGCTGAAAGCAGTCTGGAAAGCTGTAAACTCCTTTTATAGCCTTCTTTTAAGATAGGGGCCAAAATCAAAGTTATTCCTTTTGCAGAAATGGGATAATTTCTCTTGTGCTGCTGGTGCCAGAAATAGTAGTGATGTCCTAGCAAGGGTCTGTTAATGAACTAGGAAATGATGAAAAATCTTTGTATGTAGTCCCCTCATCCTTAACTACTTAAAGAGGAAAATGATACTGTCTGTCTAAAAGTAGAAATCTGAAAATTTCTGACATGATGAAATAGAAGCATAATTATAAACATGTTTCTCTCTCAGACATTTCCAAAGTTTAGGTCTACCAGAGGGATTTCTAGAGCTGTTAAAAATAAAAATAAATAAATAAAAGGAGGTCTCTTGGAGAAAGGGACTGAAACGTTGTATTTACCACACAAACTGCATTAAAAGAAGTGAGAAAAACTGAGCATGCTGATGCTTAACCACATTTATGGTTTCACTTATTTGATGCGCTCATGCAGTACATCAAACATGGCTTGAAAATCAGTGAAAGATGGGAAACAAAAGGAAGAAATAAATAGTCAGTGGCACAAGGTGAACGGTAGGATGCCTCACTTCATTGTTCTGCATTAGATCTCATGTTTGAAATCTGTATTAATGATCTTGAAAGAGGGTAATAACTGAGGTTAGCAAAACTTGCAGATCACACAAAGTTATTTAGCTAGCATGGACCAGAGAGATCTGTGAGGAACTTCAAAGAGACTTAGCTAAACCATGTGAGGACTAAAGTGAGGGCAAATGAAGTTCAATGCCAATAAATGCAAAGTAAAGCATACTAAGGGGGGGAAAAATAAATTAATTTGCTTGTACATCTGACAGGGGTCTACATTCACTGTCTCAACCCAGGAAAGGGATCTGGGTATCAATGAAGACAGATTACTACACCATATGCAGCTGTAGTTAAAAATTATTCAAACAAGATGTGAAGGTTTGTAAGAACTGAGATGGGAATGGTGCAGTAAATACTACACTGCCATTCTATAAATCAAAATGTGGTCTAATCTGGAAAATTTTGTGGAGTATTATTACACTGCCATAAAGCCAAAGTAATAACAAAAATAAGAAAAAAGATTATCAAAATAATCTGTTCACCTGTGACAGACAAAAATGATCCAAGTCTTCGAAAAATCAAAAATAAAAAGGTCTATCATGTAAAATGATTGAAATGTTTAGGAAGAGTTATCTTACAGCAGAGAGGAACAAAAGAAACTTAATGAAAGGATAAAAATAAATGGCTTAGAGAAGATAGATTAGGTGTTTCTCTTCCCTTCAGTTTGTGGCAGGACAGGAGAATGTGCAGTAAAATTAAGGAGGGTAGGAAGTTCAAAACAGATAAAAGGCAACAGTATTCTTTTTTCCTACAATGAGTGATTAAGCCAGGGAACCTTAAGACACACTAAAGGTGAAAACTAAAGGACAATTCAAATAAATGTTTTAAAAGATAACAAAAATTGCCAAAGGAAGTTGAAATTAAAAAAAAAAAAAAAGAGTCACCTGCTTGTTAGGAAGTATTTGAAAGCTCTTTTTTGAGGTCAGATTTCTTGAACTTTCCTTTGAAGAACTCTCTTAGGTCTGGGCCCAGATCCCACAGCCTTTGGACAGAAAAGTCTCCGAGCACTCAGAAGTTCACACCGGGGTTAGTTCACATGTTGTGATTTCTGTTTTAGAGTTACATGTTGAGCATCCGTCTTTATGTTCTTCACATAAAATATTACTTTACTTTTGCACCAAACATTTGTTTCCAGATTCTCAGCAGATTCTATAGTACTGTCCCTAGAGAGTTTCTCAGGATGTGCATGGCCATTTCATAGGGACACAAAGGATCTTTGTGATGTCCCGTGTTTACTGTCCCAAATTCTTTAAGACATGGTGCTGGAAAGGGCTAGGTAGTTTAAAGGTCTGACCCAGTGTAACAACATATATGTTCCTTTAAACTATGCACAGAGCCAGGCTGTCTGTACCAACACAGCCTATTATTACTTGTCCTTCCTCTCTCCTGGATTGCTTGCCTCACCAAATCATCAATATTTATCTTTCAGACTGCAGGTTTATGGAGTGGAGTTATGATGAATGCCTTTATGTTTGTAGGCTGTCAAACACAAGAGAGCTTCCACCACGTTGATGCTTTAGGTTGTGCTAGTCAAAAAATTACAAAACATCAAAAACTTTGAGCAGCATCAGTCTATCTTGTTTACCTAGGGAAGGAGGAAAGAAGATGTATTCCCTCCATCATATCATTAATCTGAACTCAAAATCTTCCAACATCTGGCACTGCAAGTGGTCACCCGGACTTATGCTGCCTGGTCACTCTCAAGACTACTCTTTATGATCATTAAAATGGAAACAGCATCTTACAGCCATAAATGTCATTTTGCTTCCAGCTTCCCCAATTGTCCCCTTCTTTTAAATGCTCTCCCACTCTCTGGTGGTGAGAGAAATATGTTTCCAGAACTGTCATTTTAAGGAATAAATACTTGAACTATCAATAACTGTATGCACTTTGCCCTAGCTGAATGAAAACCTCCTTTGTGAGAATAGAAGCAAATGATAGACAGCTAAGTAGAAAGAAGCTACCTGAATGTACCTATTTCAGCTAACTATTTCTGTATTATAATAGCCTATTACCAGTAGATCAAAGAAACCTGGCAGTGTTGTTTTTTTCACACTGTGAGAAGCACAAACATCATTTTAATTCCCCCTCAAAATAATTATGCATCAAAAAATCCATTGAAGGCTTGGTCTATTCTCAAGCTGGCATTCAGCCAACATTGTTATATTGTTGCTGCATCATGATGGAAATAGCAGACAGGAAAAAAAAGAACAAACTGCAAAGAAGACAAGGCTTTAAAAACAAATCTAAGCAACTGTCTGGGTTTCAGATAGGACAGAGTTACTTTTCCTCCTAGTAGCTGGTAGGGTGCTATGAGAAGAGTGCTGATAACATGCTGATGTTTTAATTGCTGCAGAGCAGTGCTTACACTAAGCCAAGGACTTTTCAGCTCCTCACTCTGTCCTGCCAGCGGGCAGGTTGGGGGTGCAGCAAGAGCTGGGAGGGGACAGACCCAGGACAGCTGACCCAAACTGGCCAAAGGGGTATTCCATACTATCTGACATCATGCTGAACAATATGTAGGGGTGGCTAGCCGGGGTGGGGGGCCGCGGCTGCTCGGGGTTGTGCTGGGCATCAGTCAGCAGGTGGTGTGCAATTGCATTGTGCATCACTTGTTTTGTACATATTATTATTATTATTATTTTCTATCTTAATAAACTGTCTTTATCTCAACCCACAGGCTTCACTTTCCCGTTTCTCTCCCCCATCCCAGAGAGGGAGGGGGGAGGGTGAGCAAACGGCTGTGTGGTGTTTAGCTGCCAGCCGGGTTAAACCACAACAGCAACATAAAAGCAAACAACACAATAACACAATTTTAAATTTCAGCAGTGATAAAGTTTATTGATAATTGTTTATTTACTGATTTTGTTCAATAAAAAAGGCATTTTAATTGCAGACTTCTAGTATTCTGTTTGAAGGGTTTTTCTAACCTTTAGCCTTATGTGTTTTATTTCTTTAAGATATGTTTAGCCCATGGATGTGTATCTCTGCTGATGAAAGTAGTGTAGTTTCACTGAAGCTGACTCCGGCTGACACATCTTGAGCTGGGATCCTAGTCATGTATCTTTCCCTCTTTAAGAACTGTGAGGGAGAGACCTCCATTCAGACTTTAGGTTATATAGCTCATCCACTGGAGCTGCTCTTTTATTTCTGCTGATAAGGAAGCTTATAGCGCAACTGGTCCTAATTTAGGGGTCTCATTTAAGAGCCTAAACACAGAGGAGCTGAAGTCACAGACGGACAAGGAGGCTGTTTTCTTTTTTTTTTATTAGACATCAGATATGACAGAAATCAAAACAGAAGGTGTCAGTGTGCCAATGTTATAGTATCTGATATACTGTGCTTTGGGCACCCTCATATTCATGACAGTTTCTTAGCAACTAGGATACAGGCTTAGGACACAGAAAATCTGGGATCTTTTTCAACATGATTAGCATTACTTGGATAAATCACCTTACTGCATTCTCTTTCCCTTTGTACATTTATTTATTCTGTCTCTTACTAAATGCTTCAGCAGCTTCTCTGAAGATATCACCACCTTTAAATAATGAAATTATTTTTCTCCAATGAGGTTACAGATCCCAGTCAAGGGAACTGGGTGTCATCTCCTCTCACTACCTGTCTCTTACTACTTTATCCTTAACTACTTTCATCACAGAAACAAAAAAATTGCCATATTTGCAATCTAGGAACTGAGGCATTTCAATGGGAAAGCGTTTTTCCTCCATGTGTGTAAATTTCAGAACACAAACCATTAAAAAAAATCTAAGTTGGCATTTGGCAGAATGTCAGTAGACTATACAATAACACTATCCAACCAGACATATTAGCAGAACAGAATCTGCAAGACAGCATACTTCTGGCTCTGTTAAATATTCATACTACTACTAGTAGTACTACCATCAGCAAATAAAGACAGGTGGAAGAATAGTGGGGCTAACATTAGACCTTCATGAGAGCTTTCTTTGCTTGACTGATGGTTCATAACCATTCAACACGAAGAGAGCTGTGAGGATTTGTCATCCAAGCTAGGAGCTCTGCCAGATCAGCAGATGAATGAAAAGTTGGCTCCAAAGTCTGTAACCCTTTGATTTCATGAAAGTTTTCTGCATCCTGATCTCACTGCAGCTGCCATCGCAGAGAACAGGGTGAGAGTAATTGTGTTGGCTTGCCTCCAAAGCCCCAAGGAGTAGTCACTTGCTACTTTCCCAGATTATCTGCCAGACAAACAGAAAGGTTAATGATGTAGAGCTTGATTACTTTGCTAGAAAGAAAGGAGCCAGTTTGATCCAAAAATCTTTATTGTGTGTGAGGGAGATATGTTAAAAGGGTTCAGAACTGGAATATGTTGTCTGTTCTATTTTGTTTTTTTAACTTGGGAGTGTTTGCCTTCTGGCAGGTATGGTCTTGTAGGAAATAGTTTATTGCTGTACATACATCTTTTTGCCAGAAGATTGTCCTTTAATTTTAAGACATTTACAATAGTTCTGCTGCTTAGAAAACCACTTTTTTTCATGACATATCACTGGGAGAAGCATTTGAATATATTTGTCCCTGGAATAGATTGAATACCATTAGCTGAAATAGGTGCCTATAAATACATAGATTTACCAAAAATATATAAATACATGTGTGCATGTGTATAAACATTAATGTATATGTCATGAGCACATGATTTCTGGTGTTTATTTTGAGATAAATGCAAAACAGACCTAGCAAGTCAAATACAATAACTTTAAAACCCCACGGGGAAGAAAGAGAATGAAATGAGAAAGGCAAGGCAAGGCAAGGCAAGGCAAGGCAAGGCAAGGCAAGGCAA
>NW_023304503.1:181094-194156 GCF_011077185.1 Oxyura jamaicensis
AAGGAAAGGAAAGGAAAGGAAAGGAAAGGAAAGGAAAGGAAAGGAAAGGAAAGGAAAGGAAAGGAAAGGAAAGGAAGCAGTCAACTGAACAAATTAACAACCACAAGAACATCAACAACAACAAAACTACAGGATGGGAGTGCAAAAAAGAATTATCCATAGCTAAAGACAGTAAAACATATGGAGGTGTTCATAAAGGCTTTTTTTTTTTTTTTAATGAGAGTCTGCTTTGCAAAAAAGTTTAATATTAAAGCAATAAAGCAAAAAGAAACTTTATGAGCCCATGGAAATGTAAATCTTCCAGCCTTTAGTTGAAAACAAGAATATTCTGGCCCGGAAACAAAATACTGAATCCAAAGCCCAATAGATTTCTCTCCCCTGTTGTTCATCGAAGTTATAATTCAGAAACATTTATTTTACATCCTTCCATTACAGTCTGATTCTTTGGCTGACCCATATTTACCACCATACTTATTGACTAAAAATCCCTCCAAACTTCCTTCACTCAACAGAGGCTTCCAAAATATTAAACATTATATAGAACAGAAAAATGTGTTCTGCTTGGTTCTACATTTCATCGATTTTAGGGTTGAGTTGATGAAGAATAAATGTGTAATATTGTTTTATCTCTCTTCTGCTGATTATTCTCAGTCTAACACTTTATTGCAACTTGTGGGTAGATTAAAATGACTTTAGGAATTTTCCATCCTGCCATTTTAAAATTATTCCATGATTTTTTTTAAAAAATAAGATGGTTAACTTCAAAATCCAAACTTCAAGTAAGCTGTGGTACATTAATGTCATTATTTATTTATTTTTTGGTTAGTTAGTTGGTTGGTTTGGTTTGGTTCTCCCTTCTATTTCAGTCTTTGCTGTTGTCCTGGTTTCAGTTAGGACAGAGTTTTTTCCTACTAGTAGCTGGTAGGGTGCTGTTTTGGATTAGGATAAGAGTGCTGATAACACGCTGATGTTTTAATTGTTGCAGAGCAATGCTTACACTAAGCCAAGGACTTTTCAGCTTCTCGCTCTGTCCTGCCAGCGGGCAGGCTGGGGGTGCAGCAAGAGCTGGGAGGGGACAGACCCAGGACAGCTGACTCAAACTGGCCAAAGGGGTATTCCATACCATCTGACATCATGCTGAACAATATATAGGGGTGGCTAGCTGGGGTGGGGGGCCGGCTGCTCGGGGTTGGGCTGGGCATCGGTCAGCGGGTGGTGAGCAATTGCATTGTGCATCACTTGTTTTGTACACACTATTATTATTATTATTTCCTATCTTAATAAACTGTCTTTATCTCAACCCACAGGCTTCACTTTCCCGTTTCTCTCCCCCATCCCAGAGAGGGAGGGGGGAGGGTGAGCGAATGGCTGTGTGGTGTTTAGCTGCCAGCCGGGTTAAATCACAACAGTCCTAACTGAAACCAGGACAGCTGTTAACTAGATTCTCATTAAACTATTACATTTTAAATTTTCTCCTTCTTAAGGTTATGTCAATATTTTTTATTTCAGTTTAGCCCAGGCTAAAGGTGTCTGTAGTGTGTGCATTCCTCAGCATACCTGAAGACCTAGACCTTGGAGACCCACCATTCCCACCTCAGGGCAAGTGTCTCTGTTGTGCTGTCTTGGCTCTTTAGTTATCCAAACCTGAGGAAAAACAAAGGAAAGGTGGTACAAGCGAAGACATTACACCCTAAGCCTTATACAATGTACTGTAAAGATGGAACCAAAAGTACGCGAAGGATAAAACTTGTTGCACATACCTGCTGTGAACAGAGATACAGATAGTGATATCACCACATTGAATTTACGCTCATGAATGCAGTTTCAGTTCAGTCTTACCTAGAGTCCCCTGATCAATTTAATCCAAAGTGCTTCTAGAGATGCACTGCACAAGAAAGGGCTCTCCTCCCATCTCCAGTCCACAGAATCCCACCCTGAGTCCCTCAAGCATTTTCACAGTGAACTGATCCAGGTGAAAGAGAACCCAGGGAACTTCTTGTTTATATATATTAAAAAAAAAAAAGTTCTTTATATATATTACTTTTTTTTTTTACTTATTTCAGTAAAAACAAAACAAAACAAATATTTATTTTACAAACACGTGTGAAGTAATTGCCTAAAGTGACTAAGAAAATTAAAGTAATATCACATTTTAAAGAAAATGTACAGCATTGAAGAAGCTTTCAGGGTAGAGCGTAGCTGTTACCTAAGCGTTCCCTAGGCTTCCAACCTTAGATGTTACCACACTAGGGGAACCTGGTGTGCTGACTCTAAGGAACAGTACAGAGTGTAGATCAGAGTGGAGACACCACAGCTAGGCTCTGTGACAAGAGGGGGACTTGATTGTTCTTGTGCACACCGAGACTGATAAGCTGCACATTTGCTACCCTGAGCCAATGACCTGTCATGTTTTTGACAAAATGCTCTACTCTAGTGAACTTTTGCTCATTATAATATCATTATAATACCAAAACGCACTTCCATCCCAAAAGCTACCCGCCTCCAAGGTGTGACCACCCTTCACTGAGCACACACTGAATTTCTCAGAGCCTATACCTTTAAACTTTTTAGATATGCTTGACTAGTCACTCAAGCTCCACCTAAAAGACAGAAAATAATATAAATTGGCCTAAGAGAGAAGGGATATTAGGGAAGATACCATCCTGACTTCTAGGATTAGTTGACGGACTGAGCTTCTCTTTCCCCCCCACTGGGATGCTGTGAGGTAAGATTGTATAACTTGGTTATACTGGGCGTCTCCACAGAAACTTAGAAATCTCTATAGAGTCTTTAACGCGTTAATAGCCAGGCTGTGTACCTGTGTATTTCATGCATGCTAGCTTGCTTATGCAGACAGTAAATTATCACTGGCAATCCAAAGAACCTGTGTTCCTGTTGCTGTAATAAATTACACTTAACTGCATTGTTCCTAGCCATGATATTTCTCATTGAATGCAACTAGAGTGAGGGCATGTTATGTTGTTGGTGAATCCGTGATCGTGATAGTTCAGTGCTCTGAATCTGACCGGACCCATATAGGTTAATGTGTTATTGGTGAATTTGTGACCGTGATAGTTCAGTACCCTGAATCCAACCAGACCCGTAACAGTTAATTGGCTACACCCCTTAACGTGGCAACATGCACAGTCTACTACGTGTAGTCTTGAATTTTTGTTTAGACTCATTTCATAGAAAATATCAGAAATCTGATATTCTCTTGCAGTATGGGGAAATTGTTTTCTACCTCATCTGAGAAGACAGTAGAATAAAACGCAATTTTTTTAGCCAGTATTTAAGATACAAGATGATAAACATCATGTGTTTTGAGTGCTGGTGGGGAAGGAAATCCCACTAAAATGAACCAAAGCACAGGTCGAAACCTTTATAAGGAAGAGGATGGTGCTGCTTACAGCAGCTGAGAAAAGAGGGAGATTTTTATAAAGTAAAAGTCTAAAGACCAAGATAAAAAGCTCTTTGTTCATAAGCAAGAGAGATACCAGTGGGAGTGTAGTGAGTAGTAGGAAAGAATTCAGGACAAATGTCTCAAAGGAGCTACAGGAAAAGCTCTTTAAAAAATAAATAATAATAAAGCACAAAACAAAACACAGAAAATATTTTGAAAAGCTGAAGGGACAAGGAAGATGCCACCAAAGTTGCCTAGAAGTCAAGAGCTGCCAAGTCAAGGCTGGCTTTAAAAAATGAAAAAGTCAGGAAATGTCGTTCTTCCTCAACATCTACTGAGGCCGAGGGGCACAACAAAAGAAACCCAGTACAGCTGCATGGCAATTGGTAAAATCTTGTTCTCATGCTATGTGTCAAACTCCTTTCTCTCTGCTTCCCTAATTCATGTGTCTGCACATGGAGGTAATCCAGACACTGAAGAGACTTTAATGCTAAAATATTGGTTAGGAGGCAACACTCAGCTCTTGATGGCCAGATGAATATATATTAGAAAAAAAGCTCAAAATCCAGAGTAAACAATGAGGGAACTAGGGTCTGAGATGAGAAGGTAGTAGACAGAGGGGGAAAAAATGAGGCCAGTTTTCTAAAATATGGGAGTTTAGTAATTATCCCTAGAGCTATAGCTTGAAAACAGACAACAAAGATGAATATCATGCCATCTGAAATCAATGTAATACTATCATTTTGAGTAAATAACATTTTGAAGTTCCACAAAGCAGAAACTCAACTGAAAAATATTCATGACTAATTTTTGCAACAGGAATGATGAAGTGTGATTTGTGTTGAGGGAAAAGGGTGTGTGTGTGCATTAAATGCTTATCTTTTTATATAACTGACATCAAATACAGTTCTGCCTGATCTCCAGAAACCAAATAGGAATACTTATGGGTTTTCTGAGCTAGTTTAACAGGGCACTGAAGAAATATGGGAGAAAGCAAGAAAAGGCGTCACCTTGCATAGCTGGTGACAGCAAGAACTCCCTCTGTTTGCTTACCTGCATGTCTTTCGCCTCCTAGCACTCACCATACCTCTGGAATAAGATATAGCACTTTTCAAGACATTGTGGCTTATTATTTGCTGCTGAAAAACCTCCCAGTGGTTCAGGTATGCCAGGATTACTTTTCTTCTCAGAAAGAATAATCAGGCATTGAAACAGGTTGCCCAGGGAGGTGGTGGAATCACTGTTCCTGGGGGTGTTTAAGGAAAGGTTGGACGTGGTGCTTAGGGACATGGTTTACTGGGTGACATTGGTAGTAGGGGGTTGGTTGGACCAGATGATCTTGGAGGTCTTTTCCAACATGAATGATTCTATGATTCTGTGATTCTATGATTTAAGACAAACCCACACTTTCAGCAGATGCTGTGTTGTGCTGTGGATGGGGGAACTGGGAGCAGCTGTCACATAAACAGCTGCAAGAGGGTGATGCTACTCAGGGATCCTCCTCTGCAGGAAAAGTCCTCCAGGGGCTGAATTCTGCAGTTTTACAAGTGCTTTGTGTCTCTGAAGTGTCTTTCTTGTGCTTTCATGTAAAACATACCTGTTTCCAGGGAGTAAGTCTTCCTTAAAAAGGGTATTTGGTGTTCCTATTCATTCATTATCTTTGTTTTACTCTTGCTAATTACTCCTTTGGTACTAAACTAAGCAGAACGTTAAACCGCTTGTCCTTACAGGAGAGGGAATTCAAGTGAATTAACCTGCCAGAAAGATATTCTAGAGATCCATTCCCTTACAGGGAACACCTTCTCTGCTCCTTTGTATGAAGACAAATACAGAACAGCACCAAAGTGAATGCTTTCTATATTTCAGTTTTGATTTGTAACATTTGAAGAGACTGGGACAGGTTAATTCATGCCTTAAATTCAAGTGTTCAAAAAATAACATTTTCAGAGCTTGACATTAGTCCCAATCTCTCTTTCACATTTCCATTCTCTAATCTTTAAAGGCAAAAAAATTGATGCAGTACTTATTACTCCAAGTGGCAATAAAATATGCTTCATAACAGCCTTTGAAAACAGGGAAAATAAGTGCAAGCATACACATTGTTTACATGAAGAAGGGGTGTAGGATAGAGGACCAGGATTTCCATTCTGCTAAGCCTGTTTCTTCTCTTATTTGTCTTTCCTTCATAAGCTCACCAGAGTGTCACTAAGTATATGCTTAAATGTGCTCACAGCCTCCAGGCATTACCCTACACCTAATAATCCCAAAGTACATACATTGCATGATTGGTACTGATTTAAAGAACAAAGTCAAAATTTCTTCTTAGTGACGAAATATTCTTTATTGACAGCGCTGGATGCACAGGGGATCCTTCCACCTAACGTGCATACCCAAAGTGACCAACTATCTCATATTTATACAGCAGAACAACGAACATTCAATTAACGCCTATACATATTAATTACCTGAACCCGCCTACCCACGCTTTTTATGCTAATTAGCTTATCAGTCCTTTGCACTTGCACAGATTCTTCCAAGAATTGTGGGCAGGGGTCTTAAGGACATGGGCAGTGGTCTTTGGGAGGAAGGCCGTATGTCTTCCTCATAGTATCCTTTATCTGGAATGTAGTGATCTTGCAAGTTTGCAATGTCCTTATCAGTCTGAGCTAATTTGTGTCCTTGTTGTCCATCTGTTTCCTGCCTGAGACGGGATGTCTGGCAAGTTTTTGTTACTTAGTTTTCACCTATTCTTCACCTCTTGGCTCCTGATAGTATATCTTACAGATTCAGACTACTTCTTCTTTGACTAATAGATAATATTGAGTAACTAATCTATCCTGTTCTTAATACCTAGGTAATGATTCATCCTATTGCCTAGCTAGCTAATCATCCTTTTATATTTGCTAATTGCTTGCTTGTTTCATTCCCTCCTTTTCTTGATGCATGCAAATTCCTTTGCATTAAATGTACCTATCTTTCGTAATACAACAAAACAAACACTTGAACAATATACATACAAATATCACAATATCACAAAAGCAATCGTAATAATAAAAACCTGTTTCAGCCACTGTATATTAGGTAGCCAAGAAGTTACTTTGTTCCACATTTCTTCAAAACTCCATGAGAGATCGTCTTTGGTGACTTCATGTAATATTTTAGTCTGTTTCCATATTTCCTCTAGGTCAGTGGAAATTCTCCCACTTGGATCGAAATACACACAACAACTAGTATTAACAATTGTACATACTCCTCCTCGAGCAGCCAACAACAAGTCTAAGGCCATTCTGTTTTGTAACACTACTTGTGATAAGCTAGATATTTCTTGCTGTTGAGCTTTCATAACTTCAGCTGTCCTATTTTCTAATTTTTCTATTACTGAAGATATGTTGACTATTGTTTTTTTTTGTTTTTTTTTCCCAACTCACTCACCCCTAACCATGGGAAAAACCAACAGGCAAAACTATGGAAAGCAGTAGGCCTTTCTACTAAGGGATTTTTGATTTCCCGTCCAATTCTCCGAATATGATTTCTCAAATACCCCCGTGACAAAGAATCATGTATCATCATATTAGGGACTACTGCTTCCAAAGTACAAGCAGTACAACTTCCCATCGAGTGTTTTTTTTTCTTTTTTTTTTTCTTTTTTTTTTTTTTTTGTAAAACCTTCTGAGCTGTATCATTACACAGCCAGTAACATCCTCTTCCCTCTGGTACTGGCCAAGCCGTAGAGTTAACAAAAATTGAGGTACCAATAGATAAAGTGATGTTACAAGATGACTGGTTTCCCACAAATGTTATGGGGTTACAATCAATTTTCCCTTGTCCTTTGGGTGGGTTACATCTCTGAACGCAAGTATAATATGACTCTTGTACCTTAGGACTATTTATTTCTAATTTCAGAATCTCATCACCTTCAATACCCCAAGAGGTATTCCTCCATAAGTTTTCCCAGGATTTTTTCCTAGGTAGGGGAATTCCGATTAGAGATATGCCTTTATCTCCATGTTCTGGCATATGTGTACATATCCAGCAATTTGTTTTACCCAGGGCATGAGAAACTCCTTGTACCAGAGATAAATGTGCATTTTTATCCCATAAAGTCAAGTATAAATTAGGTAGCCACCCCATTATAATTGAAGAGCTGTAATTTAGTAGATCCTATTGGGGTAGCAGTCCATGATATTCCAGGAGCTCTCTTCACTCTCAAGTAGTGGATCCAAGCAGCTTGTTCTTTAATCTTGATAGCAGTATGCATCGTCAACAACACCTGATATGGTCCGGTCCATCTTTCTTCTAGGGGTTGTCCTGAAAAAGTCTTTATATATACATAATCCCCGAGCTTAAAGGGGTGGATTGGTTGATCCAACCCTCTAGCCCTGGTCCCTAAAATCAATTTATGTACTTTATTTAATTGTTTCTGAAGTTCAGTTATATAAGCATATAAATATTCTGATCCTAACTGCGTTAGATCCTCTCCAGTAAATAGAAATTGATACGGCATCCCATATAAGATTTCAAAGGGACTCAAATTCTCCTTTACTCTAGGTTTAACTCTAATTCTAAGTAATGCTAAAGGAAGGGATTGAGGCCATGACAAATTAGCTTCTTGTCCGGTTTTAGCTATTTGTTGTTTAATTAAATGGTTCATTTTTTCTACTTGTCCACTTGCCTGCGGTCTATAAGGAGTATGTAGTTGCCAATCTATCTTTAGAATCTTACTTATCTGTTGTACCACTTGCACATAAAAATGTGAACCTCTATCAGAGGACATTGCTACTGGAATTATTATTTCATTTAACAAGACTTTAACCACTTCTCTTGCTTTGTTTGCTCGACAGGGAAAGGCTTTGGGCCATCCTGAAAACGTATCGGTCAGAACCAATAAATAATGATACCCCTCTTTTTTTAGGGAGTTCTGAAAAATCAATTTGCCACTGTTGTCCCAGATAATTTCCTTTACCAATTATTCCAAATTTTATTTTATTCTTAGTATTGGGGTTGTTGTGTAAACAAATGCTATATTGTTGAGTTACTTGTTTTATCGTTGTATATAAATTTTGTCCCACTAATGTCTGACTCAGGCTCTTATGCAATGTGTCAGCCCCCCAGTGTGTTTTATTGTGTTCTGTAAGAACTGTGAGCCATATCAAATTAGAGGGTATTACTACTCGGTTATCTTTTAAATATACCCATCCATCTGGTTTCATTTTACCTTTCAAATCTTCAATTAATTTTAAGTCTTCTTTTGTATAATTTGGCTTTTGGTTTATGTATATAGTTTGAACTTTACCGTCTGGTATCAAAGATGATGCCTTCACATCAGTTAATCCAGCTACCTGCTTAGCCTCTTGATCTGCCAATCGATTTCCAATTTCAAAATCGGCGTTCCCCTTTTGGTGTCCCCGACAATGCATGATAGCTACCTTTTCTGGTTGTTTTACTGCCCCTAACAATTTTAAAATTTCTTCAGCATGTTTTATCTGTTTTCCTTCAGCAGTCAGCAATCCATGTTCTTTCCAAATCGCTCCATGAGCATGCACCACACCGAATGCATATTTAGAATCGGTCCAAATATTTATTTTCCTTCCTGCTGCTAGTTCCAGTGCTCGCGTAAAAGCAATTATCTCTGTTTTCTGGGCGGACGTCCCAAGGAGGTAATGGTTTAGACTCGATTACCTGCTGAGTGGTTGTAACGGCATACCCTGCCTTACATTGTCCTTGTTTCACAAAGCTGCTTCCATCTGTATACCAAGATTCGTCAGCATCTTCTAAAGGTTCTTCCTTAAGATCAGGTCGACTGGAATACACGGTCTCCATTATTTCATTCAGTTCCCAACTCTCATCACAATGTTAGTGACCACAATTTCTACATCATCTTGTTCTACTAGTATTGCTTGGTATTTTAAAATCTCTGCAGGAGAGCCAATGACCTCCCTTTTGTTCCAAAACTGTTGAGACTGTATGGGAAACTAGCACTGTCATTTTCTGTCCCATTGTAAGCTTCCGAGCCTCCTGTATATTGATAACGACTGCTGCCACCGCCCGAAGACATCCGGGCCATCCTTTACTTACTTCATCCAGTTGTTTAGAGAAGTAAGCTACTACTCGTTTATAGGGACCCAGCTTTTGCGCTAATACTCCCAAAGCCATCCCTTGTCTCTCATGTGAAAATAACCAAAAAGGTTTTGACAGGTCCAGCACTCCCAAGGCCGGAGCACGCATCAATTCAAGTTTAAGTCTCTTAAAAGCTGTTCTCGCTTCTCCAGTCCAAACCAATTTTGACTGGTTACCTTTTATCAAGTCATATAGAGGCTTCACCATCAGTCCATAATTATAAATCCAAAGGCGACACCAACCTGTCATTCCCAGAAAGGTTCGCAGTTCTTTTAACGTTTGTCGTTCCGGAGTTCGACAAATGGCTTCCTTGCATTCAGTTCCCAGCTCTCGTTGTCCTCCTGAAGTTTCGAATCCCAGATAGGTCACACATTGCTGAACCAGCTGGGCTTTCTGTTGGGAAACTCGATATCCATTTAAACCCAGAAAATTAAAGAGACTGACAGTCCATTGAACACAGCCTTCTTTAGTCTCAGTGACTATCAATAGATCATCCACGTATTGTAACAAAGTCCCTTCAGTGTCCGGAGGTTTTCAAGTCTCAAGTTCCTTTGCTAATTGGTTTCCAAAAATGGTGGGGCTATTCTTGAATCCTTGAGGTAATACTGTCCACTTAAGCTGTGTCTTTCTACCTGAGTTGGGGTTTTCCCATTCAAAGGCAAATAGGTTTTGGCTTTCTGTGGCTAAGGCTAGGCAGAAGAAGGCATCTTTTAAATCCAGTACGGTAAACCAAACTTGATTATTCTTTAATTTAGTCAGCAAAGTATAAGGGTTTGTCACTACTGGATGTATATCTTCGGTGATTTTATTTATGGCCCTCAAATCCTGAACTAACCTATAGCTTTTTCCATCTGCCTTTTTGATTGGGCAACGTATGTCTTCCTCATAGTATTCTTTTATCTGGAATGTAGTGATCTTGCAAGTTTGCAATGTCCTTATCAGTCTGAGCTAATTTGTGTCCTTGTTGTCCATCTGTTTCCTGCCCGAGACGGGATGTCTGGCAAGTTTTTGTTACTTAGTTTTCACCTATTCTTCACCTCTTGGCTCCTGATAGTATATCTTACAGATTCAGACTACTTCTTCTTTGACTAATAGATAATATTGAGTAACTAATCTATCCTATTCTTAATACCTAGGTAATGATTCATCCTATTGCCTAGCTAGCTAATCATCCTTTTATATTTACTAATTGCTTGCTTGTTTCAGTACAAAACAAGAAAGATAGTCTGCCTTCATTTAAGGCAATAAAAAGAGCTCATGCAGATTTAAGAGAATACAGAATTTTACTCCATATGTTCACAGTTCTTTCAGTTATAGTAATGTTATTAGTAGCAGGTGTAACACTCGTATATTAAAATCTCTCCTTTAATAAGAAAATATTCACAATTGGCATCAGATAGCAAGAACAAAATAAAGGCAATAAAAATGGTTATAGACTTAAAAGCCTCTCATATAGCCCTTTCATCAAGAGTTCTCAGTTTTCTACAAAAGAAGTGATAATCGTTGTCTGCTTTGCACATGAGGTGTCTGGGGTTAGTTTCACTGGTTAACAGTGAAAACTGTAAACAGAAAACAAAAAAAAATACCAAAATAAACATCAAAGATTACTCTTGTTTTTCAGACCATAACATCTTTTGACTTGCTGAGGATGCCAGCAGGCTAACATTAAAACTCTTGCTTGTCCTGACCAATATTTTATTTTTAATAGAAAATAAACCAATAGAATAATAAACCAAATAAACCAAATTGTGGTCTCTACTGCCTTGAAGGAATCAGTAGAGCACAGTGCCAAATGGTCACAGACATTTTCCCATTGCACATCAGAAATGAGCTAACATCCAAAGCAGATGAATGAAAAGGAGTGACAGTATTTTTTTCTTTTTTTGCCTGAATTAAAGGATCAGAGCAGGCAGGAAGAGACACACACTGCAGCAAGCTGGATTCTTCCATTTGTCCAAGAAATAGTACAGTGTCTCACTGCACTATTGCATTATTACACATGAGCAATTCGATCTCCAATAATTCTATGATGTATTTTTTGCTCGTTCATCTGAAATTAGATAACTTGTGATGAAAGTGTGCTGAATCATTAACATTTTTACCAAAAAATGGAACTGTTTGCTAGGGAAAAAAAAAAAAAAAAAAAAAAAAGACCTGCTATCTGCTAGTCACAGAAGCTATCATTATTTACGTGGCAAGGTTTTGGTAGCAGGGACCATAGGGGTGGCTTCTGTGAGAAGGATCTAGAAGCTGCCCCATATTTAGTAAGGGCCCCACTGCTGACCAGATCTGAGCCAATAAGTGATGTTGTTTTGCGCCTCTGTGAGAGCATATTTAAGACAGGGAAAAAAAATGCTGCGCCACACAGCAGATGGGAGAGTGAGAGGAGGAACAGCCTTGAAATAATTATTGTATAATAAGTTTCTTAATCAAACCGGTGGGGAAGCTTGTGGAGGTTGTGACAACCCTGTATAGCTGGAAAGTTTCCAGCTGCAAATCCTGACAAGAACCTGTCCGGGTTTCAGTTAGGACAGAGTTATTTTTCCTCCTAGTAGCCGGTAGGGTGCTATGTTTTGGATTAGGATGAGAAGAGTGCGTATAACATGCTGATGTTTTAATTTCTGCAGAGCAATGCTTACACTAAGCCAAGGACTTTTCAGCTTCTCGCTCTGTCCTGCCAGCGGGCAGGCTGGGGGTGCAGCAAGAGCTGGGAGGGGACAAACCCAGGACAGATCCTGCAGCTGCTCCTGCTCCTGCAGCCGCTCCAGTTCCTGCTCCTGCAACCGCTCCAGCGCCTGCTCCTGCAGCTGTTCCAGCTCCTGCAGCCACTCCAGCGCCTGCTCCTGCAGCCGTTCCAGTTCCTGCAGCCGTTCCAGCTCCTGCAGCCGTTCCAGCTCCTGCAGCCACTCCAGCGCCTGCTCCTGCAGCTGTTCCAGCTCCTGCAGCTGTTCCAGCTCCTGCAGCCGTTCCAGCTCCTGCAGCCGTTCCAGCTCCTGCAGCCGTTCCAGCTCCAGCCCCTGCAGCCGCTCCAGCTTCAGCTCCTACAGCCGCTCCAGCTCCTGCAGCCGCTCCAGCTCCTGCAGCCGCTCCAGCCCCTGCAGCCGCACCAGCTCCTGCAGCCGCTCCAGCTAAAGCTCCTGCAGCCGCTCCAGCTCCTGTGGCTGGGCCAGAGAAACGACCTGTAGCAGTGCAAGTTGCCCCTGCAGAGGGTATTCCAACCCCTGTGGCAGACCCTGTGGCTGAGTCAGAGAAACGAGCTGTAGCAGTACAAGTTGCCTCTGTAGACAAGGTGAAAAAATGGTATAGAGACTCAGGTCGTTTAGAACGCAGAGAGTCTTCTGCTAGGTGTAGGTATGGAGAAGACAAGGCTGGGCCATCAGGGGTGCACGAGGATGAAGATGGGGATGTTGAAAAATCAACAGTAGTTACCCGAAAACTATAGCAGCGTGAGATACAAGATGTGCGAAAAGATTATGGTCGCTGCATAGGTGAGCGGCTTGTCACCTGGCTGCTCCGGTGCTGGGATACCGGAGCCAATTGTG
>NW_023304504.1:0-1661 GCF_011077185.1 Oxyura jamaicensis
GTCTGCATAAGAAGGGGGGATCCACGGCCGGCAGCGCTGGGCCTCCCAGTGTATGTCCGCGATGCAGAAAAGGATAGCACTGGGCCAGCCACTGTCGCTCCAAATGTCATGCAGACGGCCAGACCCTTTCAACCCGGAAGGGAAACCGGGGGCCGAGCACGGGACGCGGGCGCGCGATGACACAAATGCCTCGCGGGGGGGGCGGCCGATTCCGAGTGCTACACCAGCCACCTCGAGAGTCATGATGACAACCACAGTGCCCCCCCCCGCAAGAACCCTCGAATATGTCACCCTGGACTCCCTCTCAGCCAGAACCCGAGGGAGCACCGGAGTGGATCTCTCCACAACCGTAGACTGTACCGTCTGGGATAAAAGAGTCTGGAGGGTGCTGTTGAATGTTAAAGGGCCATTAGGGAGAGGATGCGATGCTATATTGACGGGGCGGTCCAATACTAGTCTGGCGGGACTTTTTGTGCTACCGGGGATGATTGACTCTAATTATGACGGCGTACTTCATGCAATGGTTTGGACCCCTTCTCCTCCAATACATATTCCTGCTGGGACTCGATTAGCTCAATTAATACTATTTCACAAAAGGGCACCCCGTACTAAAGACAAGGTACAGGGAAGTGTGGGTTTTGATTCAACCAGTCGGCTGGAACTTTTTTGGGCTACGGCCGTCGCAAACCCAAGGCCGATGTTGACTTTGACATTCTATTACTCAAAGCCTGCTAGGACCACTCAGGCAGTCATATCGATGTTGGTAGACACAGGAGCTGATGTCACGGTCATAGCTCTAAAGGACTGGCCGAAGGAATGGCCTTTGGACTCGACCGTAAAAGAGCTTTGTGGGGTCGGGGGATGTCACGGATGTACATATCTAAATACCCACTGACAATCAAAATGCAAGAGGGCTCTGCTTTTTCTGTAAGACCGTATGCTGCTCTCATTCCGATTAGTCTTTTAGGCAGAGATGTGATGGCGCAAGGCAATTTCACCGTGAGCTGCCCGGAAAATTTTCAGTAGCGGCCATTGATGAGCGACCGACAATGAAGCTCACCTGGAGGACTGAACAACCAGTGTGGGTGGATCAGTATCCGCTTTCTGCAGAAAAGGTCGCAGCATTACAAGAACTTGTCCAGGAGCAATTGAGAGCAGGACATATAACCCCCACTACCAGCCCTTGGAACTCCCCGGTGTTTGTGATAAAGAAAAAGAGTGGGAAATGGAGGTTTCTACACGATTTAAGGAAAATCAATGCAATTATGGAAGAGATGGGATCCCTCCAACCAGGCCTGCCTTCGCCCACTATGATCCCACAGAACTGGAATATTATAATAATTGACCTCAAGGACTGTTTCTTTACCATTCCGCTCCATCCGACGGACGCACCGAAATTTGCATTCTCTGTGCCTAAAATAAACAAAAGTGAACCTATGGACAGATATTACTGGACTGTTCTTCCGCAAGGAATGAAAAATTCCCCGACAATATGCCAAATGTATGTCGCGAAAGCTTTGAGCCCTGTTAGAAAACGATTTCCGGAGGCGTATATCTATCATTACGTGGACGATATTTTGGTAGCTCAGCTGAGAGGGATGACAAGGCAAGTGAACAGTTCACCAACTCTAATCTACCGAGTCTTTTAATGGGAAAAAGGC
>NW_023304505.1:0-15202 GCF_011077185.1 Oxyura jamaicensis
ATGAATAGTGGCTTAGAAACTTGATCTGTCCAGTCCGTCAGGACCCTTGTATGCATATCACCAGGTCTCATGGACTTGTGCACCTTCAGGTTCCTTAGATGGTGTCAGACCTGATCTCCTTTAGTGAGCAGGTCTTCATTCTCCCATTCCCTGTTTATTGCCTTCTGCAATTTGAGCAGTGTGGTTACTTTATATTAATACTCTATATTAGTCACTTGCTGGTGAAGACTGAGGCAAAAAGTCATTCAAACCTCAGTCTTCTCCAAATGCTAGGTAACCAGGTCTCCTGTTTCCTTACAAAGAGTGCCCACATTTTTTCCTAGTATTCCTTTTATCACTGGACAGATTTAATTCTATCAGGGGTTTAGCTTTCCTACGCTGATTCCTGGCTGCTCAGACAATTTCTCAGTATTCCTCCCAGGCTACCTTCCTTGCTTCCAACTTTTGTAGCTTTATTTTTTGTGTCTGACTTTGTCCAGGAGCTCTTTATTCATCCATGGAAGCATCCTGGTCTTGTTGCTGAAGAGGCCAAAGTGTACCCTACAGAAGTCCTGTGCTGTGAGCTTGCTGTGCACCCTAAAGTCTTCTCTAAGGATCTTGAACTCCTCCATTTCATGGTCAATATAGCCAAGAATCGTTAAGTACTATGAGGTGAAAAAAGCAGTTCATGTGTTGGTGATATGGTGTGGTTCCAAGATCTGGAACTGAATGCCCCTGTTTTAAAAATCAAGAGAAATGCCAGGACAGAATGGCCAAGTGCTCTTTACTGGCCATTGTGGATTTTATCCTAGAGACTTCAGTCCCTAAAGGCAAATGTCCCTGCCAGGCTCATGCTAGGACAGTCTGTTTCCATCTCAGTGGCTATATCATAAAGGAAATGTCACATTCTGGGGCAGAGACATAAAAACTCCTCCTTGGAGAAGGAATCCACACAGCCAAAACCATGAAGCGCAGCTCACCTAAATAAGACAGGCACCGCTGCCGTGTTCCCACCTCAAACTGGCATTCGGGTCTTGGAACCCCCACCCCTGCCCCTGGAACCCATTGAGCCTAGGTGTCAGGTCCTCAGCACCTGATTCGGCTGCACTGATGTTCTCCTATTGTGCCACTTGCTAGAGGAGAGACAGCCTGTGGTTCCAGTGTATGTTAGTGACTGACCCTACCTCTCACAGCATCTGTCTCCCAGGGAGCTGGTCCTGCTCACAGGTCTCAGAGGGCAAGGGGAACCCCATACGCAATTCTTCTCAACAGCGCCCCCCCCCCCCCGCCCCCCCCCCCGGGTTTCCTCTGCAAAATGAAGAGGAGGGAGATGAGAGACAGGATTTCTTTTCCCACTGTGGCCCTGTTCTGCTTTTGTGTGTGAACTGTGAAGGTCCAGGCCGGCTTTAGGGCTTTAGTTGAATTCACAGTCACTTACTTCTACAGTTACAATTACTTTGATGATGTGTATTTTGATCCTGGAGTCAGCTTAAAGGTAGACCATGGGAAACGCTTACACTTCAGGCTGCAAAGGGCTTCTCTGTTGCTCTTTGTGGCCTAAGAGTGTAAGAGATCCTCACCTGTGGAGGCAAGATCCTCATGGCCATCCTGAGATGAGTGGGGCACTCCAGAGCCCTGAGCCTCTCCTAGTACCTGCCCTCTGAAGGTCCAGCGAGAGCACAGCTGTCAAAAGAGGTGCAACAGTCGCTGCCCTCAGGCTGTGCAATCAGGTGTGTGTGTTGGAGTTGGCAGGTCTATTGGTGCTTTGTGTTGGCCTTTTGACAGTCACACACTTCAGAGCACCTACATGGAGGCTTTCTCAGCAGAGAGCCCAATGCAAATGAGGCCCTGCACAGTGACCAGTGGCTGTTACTGTCAGCTCAGCCTGTATGTCCTTTGTATCAGCATTAATGATCCAAAAATTTCTAGGCCTTCTTTGGCCCATTCCACCTGCCTTTGTCCTGTTCTAATGAACACAGAATATAGATAGACACTAGATAAGTTGACCTATCTAGTTAGACTTCACCCCATTTGGTTGGGTTTGGCAATAACACGTGGGTCAGCAAGTTTCACCAGCTTTAAATGCATGCCATTTTAAGCGAGTCCTAGCTGCTGTTTTATAGCAGGGAGGGCACGCAGTGCAAGGTCCACCTCTGAGGGTCCATGCTGCCACCCGCTGGCAATTCGTGTCTTCGGCACAAATTCTGCTCTGAGCACAAATAGGCGAGGTCAGGTGTTGCCTGAGTTCCCTGTGACTGACAGGAGGCTGCTGGAGTCCAGTGCTGAGAGGAAAGCTGATGGGGCCTGTGACCTCCATGCAACAGGCCAGGTGGCAATGGGACAGGCACAGCCACCCTCCCAGATGATGTCTCTGAGCCTTGACTTCCTCAAATTGATTTCCTATGGCGACTGTACTGTACCGGGATGCCTGCTTTCCTGAGCTCTCCAAAGAGCTAGTGAAGGCAGGCTTCAGGCAGAGTTGGGCCTCCATAACCAACATGTTATAGCCACTGACTTGGCCAGAGGTTCTTCTGCAGTCCCCATACTGCAATGGGATTCCTTGAAGGATCTCCATTGTGCAGCCCTGCTACTTTCCCTCTGTGAGTGCTGCAAAAGCACAGTGTGAGCAAGGGGAAGAGGCTTTCTGGAAGCTTCTGAAGCTTGGAGTAAGCCCTGCCTCTGGCTTCATCCTCACCACAGAGGGAGGCAGCTGTAAAATTGTGCGCTTTCAGGGCTACATACCATCTTTTCATTTGTTGATGTCCAAGAGAAGGGATGCCCCCACCCACCCCAAACAGACCACCTGTGCAGCTGCCATGTTCCCGATGGGACAGCATGTCCCAGGAGAGCAGAGTGAGCACCCAGGCACTGGTTTCACTCACTGTCATTCCGCTGGCTTCAGAGGGGCCACTCTTGATTTATACTCTTACAAGTGAGAGCAGACTCAGGCTTGTTTCTGATTTTTCATGTTTCAGCTGACAAAGGAGCTGTGGCGGAGCAGGCCTTTCTGGGATAAGAATAGCATCTGCCATCTTAGGACACAGCACAGTTGTCCAGCTCCTACACGGCAACGCATTGCAGTGAGATATAGAAGGCAAGTTACCCGCTGAGGAATGTCTTCAAGCGCTATTAGTGGAAGCGTATCACCTACACAAGCAGGCATGGCTCCGCACAGGAGTCTTGCAAGAGGTGGCTATTTTTAGCTTTTGACACTGCCGATGAAGGGAGACAAATGACAAAGTGATCCTCCTGGCACAGGCAACCTCCACAGCTCTCTGAGCAAGCCCCTTCTGGGAATGACTCTTGTCAAGGCTGCAGGACCTGAGAGTGCAGAAGATGGGGGCCAGGAGGGAGCTGTGAATTTGCTGGGGACACGAGGCTGTGTCTTGGCCCCACCAGCACTGCCCAGCTGCACTTATGGCAAAGCTCTCCCTGAGGGCGTGCACCTGTCGCTGAGCTTAGGACATTCTGCTGCCTGCTTTATTTTCAACCACATCCCTGAGCGCTAGGGAGAGAACGGGGGGCACCAAACTTTGTGTTACGCTAGGTTATGGTAGCTCAGAAGAGAACAGACACAGTTATACTCATGATCTGAGAGTTGCTTCATCTCCAGTGAATCGCCTGCCCTTTCATATCAGTACCTTGTGTAACATTTTCTTTTGTACAAGTCATCAAAGAAACTATTTCCAGATGCCACACTTACCAGTGTGTCCAGGAGTCATCAGCCGGCTCACTCTTCTTCATGTCTGCTGCCTTCTCTCTTCCCTATGGCTGGCTTTTGCTGACTACCTTGCTTTGTTCTGATGTCATGACACATCCTTGAGCTCCCATGGTGGAGCCAATGCAAAGCAAAGAAGAGTGCAGGGTCTGAAAAGAAGGATTTCAAAGAGTCTCAGAATTTTGTGCTTGTACAGAGTAGCCCTGCCGTTAGAGTTAACAGAGATGCTCATGCAATGTTGTGTGTCATCTAGACTCTACCCATCCCTAGCTGAAGCTTCGGAGAAGCCTGCAGGTGTGTGTGCACAGGGATTCTAGAGCCACCCAAGAGGAGCACTGAATTCATCGATGGGTTTGGACAATCCAGGCTCACCACAGAGACCCCATCCATGATGGCAGAGCCAGGCACTCTGTCAGGCAAAGAGCAAGACTGCAGAGGATGAGGAGGCATGAAAAAGACTGGAGTCTGCTAGGAAGCCATGGGGAAAAATTATGCAGTGTCCTGAGAAGGGAAAACGAGTCTGGCATCTCTGCAAAGTGTTGGGTAGCTTTCTTAAGGTCCTTGTGACTGAAACCCTAAAGAACCATCTCCCCTTGCTCTCTCAGACAGTAGTGACAGCAGTGACAGAGGTTCTGCTCTCCAGTCCTCCCTAGTGAAACTGGAAACAAGCTGGACTTCCTTGCAAGAGCTGGTGTGTTGGTGAGGCTGCACCTGGGAGCCAGGTAGGGTGGATATTCATCCATGCATTGGATAATGCTGTCACAGACGTACAGCCACGGAGCTGTTGGTTGAAACTTCCCAGTGGTGTGAGTGCCTGCTTGGAGGCAGATCCCCCTCTATGGACTTCTAAAGCTTGGACCAAGAGACCAGTCTCAGTCCTTATCACTTTCCATCACCTTTAAGGAGCTTCAGTGGCAAGCTCTCCATTGTAAACATTGTAAGCCACTCAGGGTTGAAAGCATTCAGGGGCTACCTGCTTGGACACAATCGTTTTCTGCACAGCTTCCAACCCTTCAGCCCACAACACCAGCCTCACTCCCATCCTTTCTCCCCTTCTAGGCTTAGTGATCCATGGAGGATCCACCTCTGCTTTTGAGCAGCAGCCCTTGTACGGTAGACAGAGGTGGAAACACGTGAACCCTCGCAAGCCATCAACACATACACTGTCCTCTGCTCCTGCATCGGCTTCTTGCTTCCCATTAGTGCCAGCTGCACCTCACTCCTCTGCTGCTGCTAATGTCTTTCTCATCCACTCTGCATCAGTCCACACCAAGGGCTCCTGCGGTCGGGAGTCAGTCAAGGTAATGGGCTGCAAACACTTCAGACAGGGGCAATGTGGCAACAGCGGGTGCAATTGTGCAAATTTCTACTCGTTAAAGGATCACCAAATTCACTTAGAAGTCCTCAGTTACCACTAACCTGTCTTTGATTCACGGTACGCACAGCCCTGCAGAGCTTTCTGACAGAATCCTCCAGGGTTGTGTGGTCTTCCTGAAAACAAGGGACAGAATTTGCTTGGAAGCACAGAGCTGCCAGTTATGTGAAAGCATTGGTTTAGGCAGACATCTGTGTGCATGCCTTTAATGTACCATCACACTCTCCATGTGCCTTTTCACCCAAGGCCTAAAGTTTCAGAATGCTCCAGCTGAGACGGCTGATAGAGCACATGAGACTGTACGTGCGGCTGTACATGCCCAGCGTTCCTCTTCTGTTCAGATCAGGGTCTGAATGGAAGAAAAATTATTTGCCAATTTCCCCCTTCCCTTCTGACTCCCATTGACCAAAATATTGCCAGCTTAGTATGTATTTAGGCTGAAGGGGAGCTTCAGGTATCTGAGGATGTAATGGAGGAATACAGCCATAATCTTTCTTCTTTTCCCTTGCCTGTGGACTTGCCACGCACGGCCTGACCTTTGAGGTGACATGCTGAGGAGGTGCATTCTTGCCACACAGTGTAAGGGAAATCGGCCCTGAGGAGGCCTCCTTCCACTTGGTTGGCCCCAGGCAGGGCTCAGCATTTTGCCACACTGCAGAGAAACTATGAGCAGATGGTGACAGCAGCTGAGCGAATCTAGAGTAAGAGAAATGGTACAATTTAGAGGCACCATGGAAGAGTCATGTCTGTCCCATCATAGTGTGATACACTGTGACGTCTGATAGCTTACTCAGAGTCTGGTGGTTAGGATTTGTGATTGCCAAGATCAGAAACAAAAGCAGGCAAAGCAAAGAGGAAAGGGATCGCTCCCTCTTGCAACTCACATGGGTTGTAAGCTGTGCTGAAAGGACAGTAGGAGAAGCATCAAAAATATGTGAGGGCAAGAACAGTGCTAGAAGCTTGAAAGCGTCTGTAGCTGATTCACCAAAATCCTAAGCTTATTCAGGAATAAAAAACAAAGAAGCCACTGTCCGTAGGGTGTGTGCAAATTAATCTACGGTCTTTATTCTCTAGACATTGACATGGTTGCAAATACATTGCAGAAGAAAGGAACAGAGGGTTCACATTTTGTGCATCCCTCAGGCCATTTTGTTTCCTCGTGACATCTTCATTCTTCATTCTTCTATCCTCCTATGAAACTCCCGGCTCTTTGCTCGGAGCTTGTTCACCTGTGACTCTGCAATGTCAGCCCGCTCCTCAGCTTCCTCCAGCTCATGCTGGATCTTGCGGAATTTGGAGAGGTTGACATTGGACAACTCCTCCTGTGTGGGGAGAGGGAGCTGGTGGTGAGGAGCACAGGCTACGAGTTGCACTGATTTGGCTGTTCACTTCCTTCCACATAATTACCAAACTTGTCTGAATTGCAAAGTGTTCCAGGTATTTTTCATAAAAATGCCTATTTATAATTAAGCTATTTGATTTTTGTGTGATTTTTTTTAATACATTGTACGTGTAGTATTATTAGTAAGAATTCCTTCTTAGAAATAACATCTGTTCTATACCCCCAGAAATACTGCATACATTTGCCCTTTTATTTCCCTCCTTTGATCTCATTCCTTTAGTACATGAACACTAGACAAATATATAAACATGTCAGAGAAGATTTGGAGTCCTTCATTATTGCCCTGTAGACTTCCCAGGTTTCCCATATGCTTTTCCTCAATTAATCCTCTTACCATCACTCAGAGTAATACTTACAGCCTCCTCAGATTGTCTCTTGTAGGATTTCACTTTCATCTGCAGCTTGTCCACCAGATCCTGGAGCCTGAGAATATTCTTCCGGTCTTCCTCAGACTAGAGTGGTTGGTAAGCAGGAAAGAGAGAGAGTTGGTTTCCCCACACCACCAGAAAACATAGCCTCTTGGAGTTCACGGAAAAATGCTTTGGCTTTCTGTGAGAAGGGTGCGTCAGCACAAAGACGCCTCCTGCCTTACCTGGTAGGTCAGCTCCTTCACCCTCCTCTCGTACTTGCGCACACCCTTCACAGCTTCAGCACTGCGCTTCTGCTCAGCATCTACCTCCCCTTCCAGCTCCCGCACCTGCAATGAGAAGCCCATGTTTGGAGCTCTCCAGGTGGCTCCCCTCATGACATGCTCGCTTGTGTACAAATACCATCCCTACGCACCCTGGCCTCCAGCTTCTGGATTTGCTTCTTGCCTCCCTTCAGTGCCAGCTGCTCAGCCTCATCCAGACGGTGCTGCAGGTCTTTCACTGTCTGGTCCAGGTTCTTCTTCATCCTTTCCAGATGGGCACTGGTGTCCTGTTCCTTCTTCAGCTCTTCCGCCATCATGGCCGCCTGGAGAGGCAGAGCAGCAAAGCCAGGTTGGGGCCAAAGATATTTTGGGGAGAATGCATCCATCACCCTCAGTGACAGAGTTCCCCAGCTCACATCTGTGATGGCCTTCTTGGCCTTCTCTTCAGCATTGCGGGCTTCCTGGATGGTATCTTCCATTTCACTCTGAATTTGGGCAATGTCTGTTTCCAGTTTCTTCTTGGTGTTGATCAAGCTGGTGTTCTGTGCAAACAGAGATTGTAAGACTTGCATTCTGAGGCCTGAAATAGCAAAGCTATAGCCTGAGCCAACTTCTCTTCAACCTTTAAATTCAGCGTTTGGAATTCTTTATTAAAGAATTGTTTACCAAATGTCAGTGGTGGGCTTAGGTGATGGGCTGTGACCCTGTTTCCATTGTGGACAGGAGTACAGAGGCCACTCTAGACCACTGTCCCGCGTCACCCTCTGCTACTATAACCGTCATCTGTGTTAAGTGTCTACACAACTGGTTTGGGCACCAAGCCCTTACCTGGGTATGGAGGAGCTGCACACGCTCGCTTGCATCCAGAAGCTCCTGCTCAGCCACTTTCCTTGACCGCTCTGTCTGCTCCAGGGCTGCCCGCAGCTCCTCAATCTCAGCCTGCAAGAGGTTTGCTCTTCTCTCCACCATGGCCACCTGCTCCTTCAGGTCTTCCTGCGTCCTGAGTGCATCATCCAAATGTATCTGGGTATCCTGTAAAAGAGGCAAGAGAAATGACAAGGCAGCACAGCACACTAGGGTGCCAAAAATGTTAGAGAAGCCTTTCTTGTATGTGTAGCTTTGCTGAACGGACCTTGAGCACTGCCTGTGTGTTTCTCAGGTTCTTTTGTGCCTCTGCAGCCACACGGTTGGCATGGCTCAGCTGGATCTCCATTTCATTCAGGTCTCCCTCCATCTTCTTCTTCAGCCGCAGGGCTTCGTTCCTGCTCCTGATCTCAGCATCCAGGGTGCTCTGCAAGGACTCCACAATTCTGAGGTGATTTCTCTTCAGCTGGTCGATTTCCTCATCTTTCTCTGCTATCTTCCTGTCAATCTCAGACTTGACCTGGTTGAGCTCCAGTTGGAGGCGCAGGATTTTCCCCTCTTCATGTTCTAGGGAGGCCTGGACAAATGGTCACAAACACGTATAACACGGGCAGAGCTACTTGTTTTCTTGATAATTACAGATTTTTTCAGAGAACCTGGCGTGGATGTGCTCCACAGCTAGAGTAGAAGGGGGACCGTGCATTCCTTAGCCATATTTCCCCACTGCTAACGTTTCTAGTGTGGACAGCAGTGATTATGGGCACATACCTCAGCTTCCTCCAAGGCAGCCTGGATTTCAGATTTCTCCTGCTCAATCTGCTTCTTGACTTTCTCCAGCTCGTGGATCGCCTTTCCTCCCTCTGCAATCTGCTCCGTGAGGTCAGAAATCTCCTCTGTAGGGAAGGGTGAAACAAGGCATGGTCAGACGTAAAGGGAAGGGCCCTGACACACCAGGGTGACAGGTCTCTTCTCATCACTGCAGGCACATGCCCGTGTGGAGTGGTGGGTAGACAAGCTTGGGGGAAAGCCTGGCCAGCAGCAGAGGGCCAGGGACTTACGCTGCAAGTTCTTGTTCTCACGCTTCAGCGTTTCCAGGTGGTCCAGGGACTCCTCATAGGCATTCTTCATCTTAAACAGCTCTGTGCTGAGAGAGCGAGACTCCTTCTGGGAAGCTTCCAGCTCAGCCTGTGTTTCCTCATACTTCTGCTTCCACTCTGCCAGGATCTGAGGAGCAACAGGGTGTGAGTATGGATGTGGCAATTGTGAGGGGATGCTCTGCCCAGGAAGCACAGGGCCAGGGGCCAGAATACCTTGTCAAAGTTCTTCTGCTTCTTGTCCAGAGCTGCGCAGGCAGCATTTGCTCGCTCTACATCAATCATCAGGTCTTCCACCTCGTTCTGCAGCCTCTGCTTTGTCTTTTCCAGGGAAGCACATTTGGCGTTGACAGCTTCAACGTGTTCCTCTGCATCCTGCAGGCGCTGTGCCAACTTCTTCCTGGGAGGAGATGATCACAGCTTCAGGTTAGAGAGTAAAGGGTAGCCAATTTTATAAGATTCACAAGAGGGCACTTGCCTGCTTAGGGGATTAGTTCCTTGAGCTGTCCACAGTAGTTTTTCTGTCCAAGGCAGCATGCCGCCTACAGGGCTTATCGCGTCTCTGTCCTAGTACCAACTGAGTATTCAGACTGTCTTAGCTCTTCTAATCCCCTAAGGGTAAGTTTGTCCTTCCAGTCTGAACTTTTTCCACAGCACGCTTTTCATCTCTCTCCCTCTCCGCCCTCTCCCACAAAGAGAGTATATTGATGCCTTCATCCCATCCCTATCTTGACCCATCCTCAAAGACTCCTTCCAAATACCCTTAGCAGTCTCAGTCTTCTCCACCCATTCAACATCCCACTTCCCACATACTTGGCCTCCTCTAGCTCCTCCGTGCGCTGAATAGCGTCCGTCTCATATTTGGTTCTCCACTGGGCCACTTCACTGTTGGCTTTGGACAGGGCACGCTGCAGCTCACCCTTGGCTTCCTGCTCCTCCTCATATTGCTCCCGGAGCAAGTCACAGTCATGGCGAGCGGACTGCAAGGCATGGGCTAGGGCGTTCTTGGCCTGTGGGGACACTGGGATTAGTAACCTGGATACACATCTTGAGATGCATCTTGATGGTGAAATTGTCATGCACAGGAGAACTGCCCCAGGGAAAGGGTGGGTAAACTCTGATGAGAAAAATGTATAGCTGGGAGATGATGAATCCCTCATAAATGTGTGCTAGAGGATTAGGATGTGTTAGTGAAAGGTGCCCAGGGGACACTAATCTCCTGTTTCTGTAAATGTGCCTACAGATGTGTGTGCATGCTATCTTGGAGGGCATCAGATTCTCATTAAAGGCTAGTGGATGACTTTCTCTAGCATCAGAATCACTATGGTTCCTTCCTCTTTAGCCTGTGTGTTGTGATGAGTATAACTCATGCATTTCTGGGTGATGTGGCTTGCAGGAAGTAGCGTACTTCCAGACCTTTATTTCTTCCTCTAGATGTCTCTTCAGTTCCTCAATCTGTTGGGTAAATCCCTGCTTGCCCCTAGACAGCTGAGAAATCAAAGCATCCTTTTCTTCCACCTGGCGTGAATATTCACCTGGGAAGTGAAAAATAAATAAATAAAGTTACACTAACAGTAGAATCATAAAATCATGTAGAAAGACCCACCAGATCATCAAGTCCAACCATGATGTAACACTATACTACCAAGTTCACTACTAAACATTTTCCTGAGCATCACATCCATTCATCTCTTACATATCTCCGGGAATGGAGACTCTAGTCCCTAGACATTCTGTTCCAGTGCCTAACCACTCCTTCCACAAAGAACTTCCTCCTGATTTCTAATCTAAACCTCCCCTGATGCAACCTGATGCTATTTCCTCATGTCCTATCACTTGTCACCTGAGGAAAGAAACCAGCACCCACCTTGCTACAACCAACTTTCAGGTAGTTGTAGAAAGCAGTGAGGTCTCCCCTCATCCCCCTTTTCTCAAGGCTAACCAAACCCAGTTCCCTCAACTGCTCCTCACATGTCTCGTATGTCTTGTTTTCCAGTCCCTTCACCAGCTTCTTTGCTCTTCTCTAAACATTTTCCAGGAACTCAGTATGTTCTTTGTAGTGAGTGCCCCAAATCTGAACACAGTATCTGAGGTGTGGTCTCACCAGTGCCAAATACACAGGGACAATTGCTTCCCTAGATGTGCTGGCCACACTGTTTCTGAAACAGGACAGGATGACATTGGTGCCCACCTGGGCACACTGCTGGCTCATGGTAAGCCAGCTGTGGACAAGCACGCCCAGATCCTTTTCTGCTGAGCAGCTTTCCAGACACTCTTTCCCAAGCCCATATTGCTGCACTTGGTTGTTGTGACCCAAATGCAGCGCCCGGCACTTAGCTTTGTTGAATACCATACAATTGGTTGCAGCCCATTGATCTAGCCTACCCAGATCGCTCTGCAGAGCCTTCCTATCCTCAAGCAGATCAACATTCCTGTCCAACTTGGTGTTGTCTGCAAAATAACTGAGCGTGCACTCAGTCCCCTCAACCAAGATTGTTGATCAAAACGTTAAACAAAACTGTCCCCAATACTTAGCCCTGGAGAACACTGTGAAGCCCTGTAATCTGGAGTTGCTTTGAGATACTAGCCCAATTCTTGCTTTGCACCATGGCGTATCCTCCTGATTTGCAGGTTCTGCCATTGCACCTCAGGACTGAGGATGTCTCACCTGTTTCTGTCTGCAGACGAGCTCTCTGAGTATTGAGGTCATTGATCATGCGCTGATTCTGCTCCTCCTTAGTTTTAATCTCACTCAGCTGGTCTTCCAGAGTGCGGCACATCTTCTCCAGATTTGCCTAGGTATCAAAAAAAAAGGAAGGAGAGGAAATGAACACCTGGACTCTGACTAATTCTCACAGCAGGATTCTTATATGAGAGCGTGACTAGTAGATTCAGGCTATGTGCTGTACCTTGGCCCTGTGAATTCAACTGCAATTCTTTACCTTGGCTTTGGAGACAGACTCCATGTTACTGGCCAAGTCATCTATCTCCATCTTCAGCTCACTCTTCTCCTTCTCCAGCTTCTGCTTGACTCGTTGCAGGTTGTCGATCTGCTCCCCAAGCTCAGCTGTGCTGTCTGCATGCTTCTTCCGCAGGGCGGCAGCTGTGGCTTCGTGCTGCAGCGTGGCCTCTTCAAGGTCGCGGCGCATCTTCTGAAATTCTGCCTCACGCTTCTTGTTCATCTCAACCTGAGCTGCCGTAGCTCCTCCTGCTTCTTCCAGGCGCTCACTGATCTCCTCCAGCTCCCTGGAGAGGTCAGCACGGTGCTTCTCTGCTTTTGCTCGAGAGGTTCGCTCTGCCTCAATTTCCTCCTCCAGCTCCTCGATACGGGCCTGGGGAAAATACAAGACCCTTCACACCCATGCCCTCCTTGTACTGATGTCCTTCAGAAGGGCGGAAGGGAAGGACCAGAGACTTGCCTGCAGCTCCTTGATCTTCTTCTGTAATTGCATGCCCAGGGCTTGCTCATCCTCAATTTTGCTCTGGATCTGGCTGATTTCAAAGTCTTTCCTTTGCACAAAGCATACAGAATCACAGTGTTAGCACCTGAATAAAACTACCTAATAAATGCACCTGACCCACACTCAGGTGTCTCACAACCACACTTACTTCTTCAGTTTCTCATCCAGCTGCTGCTTATCATTTTCCAAATCCATTATGGTATCTTGGGACAGCTTCAGGTCTCCCTCAAGTTTTCTCTTAGCCCTTTCAAGGTCCATGCGCAGTTTCTTCTCTTGCTCCAGGGACCCTTCCAGCTAAACACAACACCATTAATGCCAGGCAGGTCAAACTCCATACCTGTCCTGTCTTGCTGGAGGCACGTGTGCTTACATCATCCACTTGCTGCTCCAGCTTGGTTTTAGCTTTGGTCAATGTATTGACTTTGTCCTCTTCGGCCTGCAGGTCATCCAGTGTCTGCTGGTGGGCCTCTTGGAGGGCTTTCTTCTCTTTTGTCAGCTTGGCAATGGTCTCATCCAGAGCTGCCATCTCCTCTGTGAGGTTTTTCACCTTTGACAAGAAGGGAGCAAGTGTAGATAAAAACGTGGTTTAATACTTTATGCTGTATAACAGACTAGAATTCTTTCTTGAGTGTGAGTGATGTCTTTTGAATCTTACCTTGTTTTCGGTGGCGTGTTTTTCCTTCTCAACCTTGGCCAAGGTTAACTCCAGGTCATCAATGTCTTTCTTCAGCTCTGAACATTCATCCTCCAGTTTTCTCTTCTTGGCTGTCAATTCAGCATTAATTTCCTCTTCATCCTCGGCCCTTTCAGTCACCTCCTTAACTTTGGCTTCCAGTTGGATTTTGGTTTTGATGAGCTGGTCACACCTTTCCTCAGCATCAGCCAAGCTGTCTGCTTCCTGATGGGAAGAGACAGATTTTCTTGGTTTATATTATGAAGTTTTCAAAATATGTGTTAAAATGCAGACTGAAATTTTCCTTCAGTCAAGAAACTCATTAACACTGAGATGATTTTTTTTTTTTCTGGGAAGGGCTATACTGCTTCTCTCTGGAAACAATATGGCTTCCTAATTTTGTTTTTCCTCTCCTAAATATGTCTTGAATGTGATAGATGTGTGAAATTTGCTGTTACCTACCAAGAGCAGAAAGGGGTTACAGACATTTTTTTTTCAGAAATACAGTATTCAATACTTTCCCTTTTGTAACTGAATCCTGTTGAACACCTTATTATATGGCGAGTAATGGCTTTGTTAGTCTCAGGAACAGTTTAATGGAAGAAGATTATTCTTTCTCTAATTTTAATATTTTAAATAATAAAGACTGCTCCTTTTGTAAATGGTGTCTTACTATTTCACATCATCTACCTATGTCTCATCTTCCCTCAGTATATCTGATTTCACATATGCTAATACCAGGTAATCTTCGTACTCTGGTGGGCTTTTTGATATCATGAATTTGCTTTTTCCTAAATAAGTTTGATAGGAAAATATATGAAAATACAATGGGATATTTATTTTTCTTCACATACAGGATAAATAGGTAAGAAAGGTTTCCCATTTTCTATGGAATGTTCAAGTAACTGTTAAGTACTGTTTACTGTTTTTAATTTCTAGTTTGTGTGATCTAATTAGTAATTTAAGATGATTTTTAAAGTGATACTTGAATACCAAATACTTTTGTGATTATTTTCAAGTAACATTCTACTTTGTGAAGTGCTGTGTGTCTACAGGGTGCTGTTCAAAATAAGGTACCATACAGCCCATACCAGAAAATCCAAGTTAGAGTTGAAAACACTGCAATGTTCAAAATATATATATATATTCTTTTTTTCATTATAAATTTAATTCATGAGATTGATTCATAATAGTTAAGTCTAAAGCATAAAGAACTCTTTTGTGTAATTAACAGTGGAGGCAAAAAGAAACATCCCTAGATGGTGTGACTATTTCTCAGAAATAGGAACTGCGTTTCTACATCTTCTCAGCCTAGAAGAAAATTTGAAGATGTATTATTAAGCAAATGGTGGATGTACTTTCCTGCAACTGAATTTACACTAGTTTCAACTCTGGCTTGCATTTACCCTCCAGAATGAATTCTTTTGTACCTTGGTGCTATGGAGATAGTTTTGCTCCTGCAGAACTCATAGAATCATAGAATATTTTGGGTTGAAAAGGACTTTAAATATCATCCAGTTCCAACCCCCTGCCATGGGAAAGGACACCTTCCACTAGACCAGGTTGCTCAAAGCCAACCTGGCCTTGAACACTTCCAGGGGAAATCACCTGCTCAGAGGGAGTATAGGGTTCAGGCATAACTCTGCTCTGAGTATTTCATGTTCACTAGCTGTAGATATCTTATTCCTCTGAAAGCAAAAGCACTGACTCCAACTTGATGTTCCCTCTCTTTGCACTGATTTTTGACAGTGCTTACTATGTAACTTGCAGACATCTGATTCTTCAACTTTGCATTTCTGACTTTTGCTCTTCTATAATCTGACCTTTTGCTTGGTAAAGAACAATCTGAATGTACAGAATCATTTTCTCAGTGATAAATGAATGCTGATAAACTCACAGCCTGCACTTGGAGCTGCAAGTCATTTTTTTCCTGCACCAGCTTCACCATTTTCTCCTCTAGCTCCTTTCTCTTTGCCTCAGACTTTGCAAGCTCTTCCTTGGTTTT
>NW_023304506.1:0-4940 GCF_011077185.1 Oxyura jamaicensis
CCCCCCCCCCCGCCCCCGGTTCCACCCCGGGTGCTCGGCAGCAGCTCCTTCTTTGGGCAGGAGGCAGCGCCCTTGGGTGCCCCGTGGGTGCCCCGTGGGTGCCGCCAGCCCCACGGCCGTGGGGCGCGGTGCCGGGCGCGGTCCCTGCCTTCCCGGAGCTCAGGAGCCCTCGCTTCCTGCTCGTGAACTCCCACGGGCACCCACGGGCTCTCTGCCCCACCACCCAGCCCCCTGCGCACCCACCGCCCCCCCAGCCCCGACACCCCCATGACAAAGACACAAGACCCCAGCCCCGCAGTCCCACGGGGACACCGTCCCGCTGTCCCTGCTGCCGGCCTTGCGGACACGACGCCCCCCGAGCCCCCCAAATCCCATCCCTCTGGGGGTCCCCAGGGTGCCGGCACCGCTGTGCGCCCCAGCACGGCCACGCCGCCCGTGCCATCGGGCCCTGTCCATGGGCTGCCCGCGGTGATCTGTCCCCGTCCTGCACCCTACAGCTCCCGCAAGGCCCCGGGGAAGGTGCCGGAGCCGCACGGCACCGAGCGGTGCTGGGAAGCTGTGGGAGAGGTGCTGGGCACGGCTACGGGCACCGCTGGCACCGCTCTGCCCGCACGGAGGGGCTGGGGTGCAGCGCGTCGGTGTGGTCCCTGGGGATGGCCATGGGCCGGGGGGGCTCAGCACCGGCCGTGGGGCCTGGTGTGGTCCGGAGGGCTCGGCACAGCCCCTGGGGCTCAGCACCGGCCGTGGGGCTCAGCAAAGTGCGGGGGGCTCGGGCACGGCCCCGTGGGTGGCACCATCCCCAGGTGGCGGTGATGGGGTGGGGGCAGCGCCGGGCCTTGGGGTGTGACAGTGCCGGACACGGGGGGCACGGCACGGCCTGGCCAGGGTGGGTGGGTGAGCGGGGGCGGCTGTGGGGTGCATGGGGTGGGTGTGTAGGGAGGCCCTACGGGGTGTGGGTGTCCCCATAGGGTGTCCCTGTAGGGTACAGATGTCCCTATAGGCTGCACTATAGGGTGTGGGTGTCCCCATAGGGTGTCCACATAGTGTGTGTGTTCCCACAGGGTGACCCTATAGGCTGTCCCTCCAGGGTCTGGGTGTCCCTATATGTTGTGGGTGTCACTATAGGGTGTGGGTGTCCCTGTAGGGTGTCCCAGTATGTGGTGGGTGTCCCTATAGGCTGTCACTATGGGGTGTGGGTGTCCCATAGGGTGTCCACACAGAGTGTCAGTGCCCCCACAGGGTGTCCCCATGGGGTGTCCCTATAGGGTGTGGGTGTCCCCATAGGGTGTGGGTGTCCCTATAGAGTGTGGGTGCCCCCACAGGGCATCCCCATAGGGTGTCCCTATGGGGTGTGGGTGTCCCTATAGGGTGCAGATGACCCCCCAGGGTGTCCCCATGGGGTGTGTGTCCCCTTATGTTGTGGGTGCCCCCATAGGGTCTCCACATAGGGTGCCCCCATGGGGTGTGGGTGTCCCTATAGGGTTTGGTGCCCCCATAAGATGCCCCCACGGTCTGTGGGTGCCCCCATAGGGGGTGTCACCCCCAGGACCCCCCCCCCCGAACTGCCCCCCGCCGGTGCCCATTGCCCCCAGCTCTGCCGGAGCAGCCCCGGGCCCCGGCACCGCCGCGGCCCCCCCCGGTCCCGGTCCCGGCCGCTCCCCCCCTGCCCGAAGCCGCCGGGGTCGCCGCGGCCGGGCCGGGGTCGCCGCCCCCCCTCCCCCCCGTTATGCCCCATGCAGGTTCCGGGGTGCCGCGGGGCGGGGGCAGCCCCGCCAGCCGCCCCACGTGGCCGGGCGGGCGCCAGCCAATGGGAGCGCGTGTTTCGGAAAGATCTCCATATATGGCGATGTTCTCGGCCGGGGGGGCGGGGCCTCCGCCCCCTGGGTATAAAAGCGCGGGGCTGGCAGCCGGGCGGTCTCACTCGGCCGGCGGCAGCGGACCAGGCGGCACCGCGCTCCTCAGCTCCGCCAGCAGCATCCCACAGGTACGGCCTGGGCCGGGCCCCGGTGGCTACCGGGCCTCAACGCCCCCCCGCGGGGCTCATCCGCTGCGGGACATCACGGGGGGTGGGGGAGAAACCTGGCCCGGGGGGGGGGGGAGAAGCAGCGGTACCCCCACCCTCTCCCCCCCTGGGTGGGAATGGTCTCGTCCAGCGGAGCCCGCCGTGGGGCTGGGGGGGCGGGAGGGCAGAGGGGCGCGGCGCTAATTGGCTGCGGAGGGGGGTGACGTCACGGCGCGGGACATTCGAACGCGGAGGGCGGGGGGGGGGGTGTCCCGGTGGGAGGGGGCCCCGGTCCCGGTGTTAACGGCGCGCCGTGCCCGCAGCCCCCGCCATGGAAGAGGAGATCGCCGCGCTCGTCATCGACAATGGCTCCGGCATGTGCAAGGCCGGCTTCGCTGGGGACGACGCCCCCCGCGCCGTGTTCCCGTCCATCGTCGGCCGCCCCCGGCACCAGGTAGGTGGGGGGGGAGGGCACCGGGGAGGGGTCCCGGGTGTCGTGGGGGGGTCACCGGGCGCTGACCGTGCGTTGTCCCCCCGCAGGGCGTGATGGTGGGCATGGGGCAGAAGGACAGCTACGTGGGTGACGAGGCGCAGAGCAAGCGTGGCATCCTGACCCTCAAGTACCCCATCGAGCACGGCATCGTCACCAACTGGGACGACATGGAGAAGATCTGGCACCACACCTTCTACAACGAGCTGCGCGTGGCCCCCGAGGAGCACCCGGTGCTGCTCACTGAGGCGCCCCTCAACCCCAAGGCCAACCGCGAGAAGATGACGCAGGTAGCCCGCCCTCCCACAGCCACCGCTCAACTCCGCAGGCACTCTTTTTGTTGTTCCGGCATCTTAAACCTGAGTTTATTTTTTTTTCTCCCACCATTTTCAGGGTTCTGTACTCCTGGCATTTCTTCCCTGACGTCTCAGGTTTCTTTTGTTTGTGTTTTCTGCCTGCTTTCCTGGCTTTTTCCTTCACACACCAGTTTTTTTTGCATGTCAGCATGTGTGTTCTAACACGGGTGTGACCAACCTGGCTCCTTAACCTGGCATTAATCAGATCTTTTCTCTCCCTGCCTCTCAGATCATGTTTGAGACCTTCAACACCCCGGCCATGTACGTGGCCATCCAGGCCGTGCTGTCGCTGTATGCCTCTGGCCGTACCACCGGTATTGTTATGGACTCCGGGGACGGTGTCACCCACACCGTGCCCATCTACGAGGGCTACGCTCTGCCCCACGCCATCCTGCGCCTGGACTTGGCTGGCCGTGACCTGACAGACTACCTCATGAAGATCCTGACAGAGAGAGGCTACAGCTTCACCACCACGGCCGAGAGGGAAATCGTCCGTGACATCAAGGAGAAGCTGTGCTACGTCGCCCTGGACTTCGAGCAGGAGATGGCCACCGCTGCCTCTTCCTCCTCCCTGGAGAAGAGCTACGAGCTGCCTGACGGGCAGGTGATCACCATCGGCAATGAGCGGTTCAGGTGTCCAGAAGCCCTCTTCCAGCCATCCTTCCTGGGTAGGTAGGGGCTGGAGCAGCCCTGCAGATGCTGTGCTGCTGCGGTGGGGACTTGCTGTGCTCTGGCTATGTGCTGAGGGCGGAGGTGTGTGGGGTTGGTGTGGCTGTGACGTGCTGCGTGGGTGCTGACCTGCCCCTGACTCCTCCTCACTAGGCATGGAGTCCTGCGGCATCCACGAGACCACCTTCAACTCCATCATGAAGTGTGACGTGGACATCAGGAAGGACCTGTACGCCAACACGGTGCTGTCCGGCGGCACCACCATGTACCCCGGCATCGCCGACAGGATGCAGAAGGAGATCACAGCCCTGGCGCCCAGCACGATGAAGATCAAGGTAAGGAACGTGCCCCTGTCCTCCCACGGCAGGGGGAGCAGCTCCGGGCTGGGTGGGAGGAGCGGGGGAAGGCCGGGCAGCTCTGACCACTGCTCTCCCCTTGCAGATCATCGCCCCGCCGGAGCGTAAGTACTCGGTCTGGATCGGTGGCTCCATCCTGGCCTCGCTATCGACCTTCCAGCAGATGTGGATCAGCAAGCAGGAATACGATGAGTCCGGCCCATCCATTGTCCACCGTAAATGCTTCTAAATGGACTGCTAGCAGGTGCGCCGCATCTGCTGCATGAGTTGTCTCACTAGTATATGTTTGCCCAGGCAAATCTATACACCTCATGCTAGCCTCATAAAACTGGAATAAGCCTTCTTTCAAAAGAAACTTGCCCTTGGAAAGTCTGTACCTGATGTTAGATGAGTGTCGGCACTGGATGGCCGAGCTGCCACTCGATTTGACCTTGTAGCCAAGTTCTCTGTTCCCTCGGTGTCCACCTTAGCGAAACAATACCCTGTACAGATCTGCTCGAGCCTGGGGCCGGGCGCCGCGCTCGTGTGACAGCGGGGCTGCAGCGGACGCCTTGGAGGGAGCCCTCGCGCAGCTCCTGCGATACTGACAGCGGCACCACGGGCAGACAGATGTGTACAGGGTATTCGGAGCCAGGCTTCCAGTCCACCCAGTGCGGAGTATTCCAGATTTCGTGTAGAGGCTGGTAGGAGTCCATCCAAGAATTCACTTCTGTTGCTGCCGTTCTAGCAAGGTCGGGAAACATATCGCATCCGAGCCTTACGAACCAGTCTGCATCCTCCTCCCCCCCCGTCTCCCAGTAACCATCACGGGGCTGAAGTTACTCAACTTTGAGTTGCTGAAACTTTGCATTTACACCTGTAAATTTATGCATTGTTTAATTTATGTAAGATTTTTGTACGTTGCCTTAATGTTCTCTCTCTCACATGACAGTAGGAAACCAAAATTTGTAAGTCATCCGAAAGTTGAGAAATTGTAACGCCCGACAACACGTCATTGTGTAAGGAAAATAAAAAAAAAGCGCTGCAGTAAACTCCCCCCGGGCCTGCGAGTCGTGTGCTGGGGGGGG
>NW_023304506.1:5040-5334 GCF_011077185.1 Oxyura jamaicensis
AAAATAGGGTGGGGGGGGTCAACTCCTGCCACGTTCATTCATGTGCCCCCTCGTGCACGGTGGGGGTCTGCTGCTGGGGGGCTCCTGCTCTCTGCCCCCATTCAATTCCCTGCTAATTACCCAGTTAATTAGGCTGCCCTGGGTCTGGCCGTGCTGCTGCTGGTGGGGGCCGCTGCCCCTGCACAGGGCTGTCCATCTGTCTGTCCAGCCCCGCTGTTCCCCCCCCCTCGCGCTGCCCCGTTGTCCGCCCCCCCCCCCCCGTGTCCATCTGTCCGTCCACCCAGCTCCCTGCAG
>NW_023304506.1:5434-5736 GCF_011077185.1 Oxyura jamaicensis
GGCCGCGAGGGGGCAGCGCCGCTCCGCAGCACCACGGCTTGGCTCGGCCCCAGCTCGGCGCCCCCCCAGGGACCCCCCCCGACGCCCTCTGCCCCCCAGCCCCGAGTCACCTCCCCAAGAGCCCTCCCCCCTCATTTAACCCCCCGCCCACCCCCGCAAGCCCCTTGCCCCCCCCGTGCCCAACCCCGCATGCAGCACCACGCCCCCATCCCCCCCCGCCCCCATTCACTGCCCTCCCCCCATTTACCCCGCCTTTGTGCGCCCCCCCCGAGCACCACTCGGTGTCCCCCTATTCCCCCCCC
>NW_023304507.1:0-3127 GCF_011077185.1 Oxyura jamaicensis
GCTCCTGTGGGAGGCTTGGCAGGGTCCTGGCCCCCGGTGGGTTTGGGGGTGGGTGCTGTGGTCAGGGCACGAGCTCTCGTCTGCGCGCTGAGTTTGTGCTTCACGTTTCAGCCTCGCAAGATTGAGGAGATCAAGGACTTCCTGCTGACAGCCAGGAGGAAGGACGCCAAGTGTGAGTGGCCCTGGGGGGGAGCGGGGTGGGTTGTGCCCCCCGAGCCTGGGGTGCTCCTGGTGCTGGGGTCTGTCCGGGTGCGCCGTCAGTGACAACTGGAGCAGCGTATGCTGAGCAAAGCCATGCTGGCCGCAGGGTGTGTGACATAACCCCGTGGGTGAGGTGTGTTACTGGGCCTGCTGCTCGCTCAGCCGCGTTTCTTCCCCTGCCCCTCGCCGTGGCTGCTTCTGCCAAACCCCGCTGCAGCTGCTGGGAAACAATTTGCAATTACCCTGCCTGTGGCTCCCTGTAGTGCTCGAAAAGCTTCGAGGTGTCAGATGCCGCGGAGTTCTAACGGAGTGACAAGTGAATCGTGCCTAAACTCGAGCTTTCTTTTGTTGCGAACACAAAGATCATTATAATTGAGAATCTTGAAGCGTCTCGTCTGGGTATTTAACAACGTGTGAAGAGTTTTCCCTGTTTGGATTGAGCTGTCAGGGGGAAGCGGCGCCTTCATTCTGGAGGTGTTTTGTTAGCTCGGCGCTGTGGGCGAGGAGGGGATAGCTCGGCGCAGAGGCGCTGTTACGGCTGGTGACAGCCGCTTACGAAGCGTTGCAGCGCTCCTCAGCGCGCTCCCGATCCTGCAGCAGCTCTGCCATCCGTAACGCCCTGCAGTGGGGAGGGAGAGGCACGGCCCGTAGCTCTGAGCAGGCGGCGGGGATGAACTGGCCCTGGACGGCCGTAAAGGAGATGGAAAGCGCCGGCTGCAGCCTGGCAGAGTCCAGAAGATGATGGCAGGAGCCGGTGCTGCTCCTCAGGCACAAAAGATGACAGGAGTAAATAAGCCCGACGTGCGCTGTCACGCTCCGCTGGAGATTTGTGACACGATAAATTTTTGCCGCTGCGGGTCGTAAACTTCCCCCATGAAGCAGAAAGGGCTCGGCAATGAAGCTGTTTGCCTTGGGAAGCCTCCGGGGTGACTGCGATGGCGGGCTGAGCCCCCTGGCTGCGCACAGCTAAGTCAGTTTTTGGGGGAGAAGGGCCTCGGGTTGGGGTTTGCTCCGTGCTGCCGTTGTGTTCCCTGCTGGGGGGGAATGGGGGGAGAGTTGGAGTGGGCTGTGTAGGGTTTGATCCTCGGAAAATGCTTTTCTCCAGTTTGGTTTGTAAAGATAACTAAATAAAAAGCAGGTGGGGTCGGTGCTGTCCCGCTAACCCGTTCCCCAATCCTGCAGCCGTCAAGATCAAGAAGAACAAGGACAATGTGAAGTTCAAGGTGCGCTGCAGCCGGTACCTGTACACGCTGGTCATCACGGACAAGGAGAAGGCCGAGAAGCTGAAGCAGTCCCTGCCCCCAGGTACCCACCAGCGTGCGGGGGGCTGACGGGATTCCCGGGGCCAGACAAATCCTGGGAGCTTCCGTGCATGCACAGGAGGCACAGGGGCAGGGTAACGAGGGTCTTCAACCCGTTAAATCCTCTTTTTCTCCTCCCTAGGTTTGGCCGTGAAGGAGCTGAAATGACCCGTTTGAGATTCCTCCACGTTTCTTACAATAAAAATTAAACCGGTTGCAGGTGTCAGGCTCGTCCTTTCCGAAAAGCTCTGCCGAAGCCGTTCGTGTTCCAGGGGGCGGCTTCCTCCACGCGTGGCCGGGAGCAGCTCCCCCGGCGTGCCAGCTCGCCGGCTGGCGGCTTGGGAGCCGGATTGGGTCCGTGCCCCATCAGGGGGGCACCCGGGGGGGCTGGGACAGCTGCTCTGCGTGCGTGAAAGGAGGTTTTGTCAGCGGCCATGCGGTCCCGCCTCACATCGGGGCGTCGGGCCTGCTCGGCACGGCCACTTGGCGCTGCTGGGGGCCCAAGCGGGGGCTGCTCGGCTGTGGCTTGGCTGAAGTTAGAGCCCGGGGAGCCCCCCAGGGGGGCTGCGGGGGTGCTGGGGGGGTCCCGGGGCTGGCAGAGGGGGGAGGAAAGTTTGTCTGGTGACCCCAGTACCAGCACTGGTGGGGAAGTGGTGGCACTGGTGAGCACGGGGGTGCTGAGGCAGCCCGGCTCCGTGGTGCTGGGCGGAGGTGGGTGTGCAAAGAGCACCCAAAAATGCCCAAGGAAAGGGCTGGGGACCCCCCACCCTGCCTGGGCTCGGAGCTGACGGAGGTTTGGGGGTTTGATGCCCCGTAGCAGAGGGGTGGTGGGGTGCAGGGCGCTTGTAGTATTAGGGCACGGTTATGTGGGGGAGCAGTGCCCCTATAACAGGGGGTGATGGGGTTCAGTGCCCCGTAATGGGAAGAGGATGGGGGTGTGCTGGCCTTGTAGTATTAGGGTGCAGTTCCCTTAAGGGGGGGAGTGGTTCCCCTATAGCGGGGAGGTTATGGGGTGCGATACCCCATAGATACCCCATAGCAGGGGGGTTATGGGGTGCGATACCCCATAGCAGAGGGGTTATGGGGTTTGATGCCCCCACAGCAGGGGTGTTTTGGGGGTTTGGAGACCCCACAGGAGGGGCTGACGGGGTGCAGGGCCCTTGTCCCGTTAGGGTGCAGCTCCCTCAAGGCAGGGGCAGTGCCCCTGTAACGGGGGTTCTGGGGCTCGGTGCCCCCATAGCGTGCCCCTGAGGCGTTTCCGTGCCCTACAGGGGCTCGGGGGGCTCCCCATTCCCGTGGGGGGGGCAGAGGGCGTGGCCGGGCGAATCGGGGGGCGGGGCCAGCAGGAGGGCGTGGCCTATCGGGGCGTGGCCTCGGGGGAGGGGGCGGGGCGGGCGGGGGGGCGGCGGGGCCCCCCCCCCCCCCCCCAGCCATCGGCGGCCCCGTCCCGGTGCCCGGCCCCGGCCCCGCGGCGGCCCCGGCCCCGCCATGCCGCCCGCCCGCGCCGATTACCTGGCGCCCTGGTGGGCGGCCTGGCTGCACGGGGTGCCGCACCGCGACCTGCGCCTGCAGCCCGTGCCCGCCGCCTTCCGCCCGCGGGACCCCGAATACCAGCAGGTACCGAA
>NW_023304507.1:3227-5644 GCF_011077185.1 Oxyura jamaicensis
CGCCCCCCCCCCCCCCCACTCCCGTAGGACCCCGCCCGGGGCTCGGTCCCCCCTCCCCCGCCGTGCACGGAGGGGAGGGAAACGCGTGCAGCCCCCCCGGCACCCCCCCGTGATAACGGGGCCTCGGGGGGCTGCACCGCTTCTCTCCCGGTGATGCTCCCCCCCCAGCCGGTGCTGCACGGCGAGGTCCCGCTGTGGGGCAAGGTCTCTACAAGCCCCCAGCCGTACTGGGGACATTGGGGGGCACTGGGGGGGGTCCAGTGCTGAGCACCCACTGCAGCCCCCCAGCAACCCCGGGCACCAAGCGTGGCTCCCCCCGAACCACTGCGGGGTGCCCCCACCACCCCTGTGTCCTGCACGAGGGGTGGGGGGCAGCAGGGACAAGAGGAGGGGGCAGCAGGGACAAGAGGAGGGGGCAGCAGGGACAAGGGGAGGGGGCAGCAGGGACAAGGGGGGGGACAGCAGGGACAGTGACGGCTCCGCTTCCTCTTTCCTCCCCGTGACCGTCCCGTGGGAAGCCCGGGGACGTGATGGAAGCATCCCCCCACGGGGTCGTGCCCCGGAGGGGGTGGTGGGCCCCCCCCCCCCCCCCCCCCGCCTTTTCCTCCCCAGTCGCTGCTTTTCCTGGGCTTGGTGGCCACCGTCTGCCTCGGCCTCAACCTCCTCTTCCTCACCGCCTACCTGATCTGCCTGTGCTGCTGCAAGAGGGACGAGGAGCCCGACGCCAAGCGGCCCCACTCCTGCTGTGTCACCTGGATGGCCGTCACCGCCGGGCTCATCTGCTGGTGAGACCGGGGAGGGGGTCCTGGCACCGTGTCGTGCTCCCCTCCACCCCCCCCAGCTCACGTCGCTTTGTTCAGATTTGGGAGCTGGAGCCTTAAAAACTGCCATCCCCGTCCCCCCGGGGCCACCCCGGGGACCCGTCCCCGTGGCTGTGTTGGGCAGCCCCAGGGACCCGTCCCGGTCCCCCCGTGGCCGTGCCGCCCTCCCGCTTAATCCCGGCCGGCAGCGGGGCCGGGTCGTTAATCCCCATGCGGAGCAGATGGCGGGCGGCAGCGTGACCCAGCTGGCAGCCCCCCCGCACGGCTGCCCTTAATTGTGGCCGGAGCAATTAGGCGGGGGGCTCTCCTGCACCCGGCAGCGCTCGGTTGCTTTACCCAGGCGCCCCCCTCCCCGGAGCCCCCGTCCCGCGCCGGGGCCGGGGTGGGACAGCACGCGGCCGCCTTTCGTCCTGCGCCAGACAAAGGCTTTCTTTTTGCCCGGGCAGTGTCCGGCTCTGAACGCTTCCCAGAGCAGGCAAATGTCACTAACGAGCTCGGCGCGCTCGTCCCGTGATCGCTCCCCCAGCCCCGGGGGCATGCGCGTGTGCAAGGTGCCCGCTTGCCCCCCCCCGGCCCCACGAGCTGTGACCCCCAGCCCCAAAACGGGAGAGTCTGCAGCTGCGAGAGCCTTTGGAGCCCTATCTGGGGTGAGCAGCCCCGTGTGCGGGGTTTTTATCCGCATCCCCTGCAGGGAGGGAGGCAGGGAGAGGCTCCGACCTCTGCCCATGATGCTGCTCCTCGCCAGGGGGTTTCCTCCAGCGGATTCCCCTCATTTGCCTTGCCTTGATCTCCCCGTGCCCAGCCCGTGGAGCAGCTCCGGGCTTGGGTGTCCCCAGGCACCCCACCGGAGCGTGTCCCCGTTGCGGTGCCGTCCCCCCCTGCCCGGCCTCTGCCCACCCTGGAGTGGGCTCTGCCGACAGCAGGATGCTCTGGGGAGCACCCCTTACCCATCCCGTGTCCCCACAGCTCCCGGACCCCGAGGCGTTGGGGTGAGCATTTCCCCCCCCGTCTAACCCGGGGTCCCCTTTCTGTCGGCAGCACGGCCGTCGGCATCGGCTTCTATGGGAACAGCGAGACCAACGACGGGGTCTACCAGCTGCTCTACGCCCTGGACAACGCCAACCACACCCTGACCGGCATCGACTCGCTGGTAGGGCTGCGGGGCAGGGACCCCCGACCCCCTCCGTGCCCCCCCAGGCGCTGCTCTGCCTTCCTGCGGCTTCTCCCCGCCGTCTCCTGGGGCAGAAGGCGCTGGGAAACCCGCCGTGGAACGGGGCCGGTGCTCCGGGCAGGGGGCTGCAGGGGACCCTCCCCAGCCCTGCTGCAGGGCTGGGCTGAGCCCCCGTGGCCGAGCGCGGGAGGCTGACGTCAGCCCGGCAGAATGGGGCCTTTGTGCCTTGTTATCCGGGGCCGTCCCCGCCGGGCTTCTGCCACCCTTCCCCTTCCCTGCTGCACCCCTCGGCGCCGCGGTTGGTTTGGGGACCCAGATACTTGCCTTTGGAGGGTGTCAGCCTGCCCAGCTCTCATTAGGCTGCCCTTCAGCTTGTCCTTGGCCAGGTGCCACCCTCTGTCCGTGCCCCACGGGACCCCCCCCCC
>NW_023304508.1:0-5260 GCF_011077185.1 Oxyura jamaicensis
GGGGGGGGGATCCGTCCCTCTCCGGCCACCCCAGCGGCTGCTGGGGAAGGGGACGGGGCACGGCAGGCAGCCGGGGACGTGTCCCATGTCCCCGATGTCCCCAAGTCCCCCCTACCTGCGGCCGTGCTGCCGTAGGTGGTCCGGCTCGAAGACGGCGTGGGGACGCGCGGAGAGGCGCGAGGGCAGCGGCGGCATGGGCGGGATGGTCACGATGTGCCTGGGGAGGGCAGGGCGGTGTGTGGGGGGGCGTGCGGGGGGGCAATAAGTCACCCTGCCCCGACACCAGCACCCCGTGTCCCCAGGGCGCTCACCGGTGGCCTCGGGGGATCCCCTGCTGCCAGCTCCAAGCAGGGGGACCGGTGGGGCTGGGACCCCAACAGGCAGCACCCAGTGAAACCCACGGCACCCACCAAAGCCCTGGGCACCCACCAAAGCCCTCGGCACCCACCAAAGCCCTGGGCACACACCAAAGCCCTGGGCACACACCAAAGCCCTGGGCACCCAGGAAGCAGCCGAGCCCCCGGGGGTACTCACGGGCCAGGCACCGCCATGCGCAGGGGCCGGTCGCAGGACACGCAGTGGAAATGGGCCAGGAGCTGCCTGCGGAGGGAAGGGCTCGGAGAGAGCAGGGGGCAGGTGGGGAATGGGGCAGGGGGGGGGGGTGTTCTGCTTGGGGTCCCGCTGGGAACAGGCTCCGGGGAACCCGCAGGAAGCGTCCCCGCTGCGGGAACGGCTGCTGAGGGCACCCAGCCCCTTGGGAACTGGGGGATGCTGGGGGTGGCACGGACAAGACGGGGGAGCTGCTGTGCCCGGGAGCTGGCCGCCCACCCGGGGCCAAATCCCTGCCCTGACCCCCTCGGGGCACGCACGGGCCCTGCGTGGGCAGGGCGGGAGGGCTGGGGCGGCCGGATCCTGCCTGCTCGCACCCAACCCCACGCCCCAGGGGGCTCAGCAGGCTCGGCTGGTTCACGGCACTCCCTGCCCCACGGCACCGCCGGGCCAAAATGAGCAGGAAACCCCCCAAAATCTCCAATCCCCCCTTTTCCCCACCCCATTGCACCGTGCAGCCCCCGTCCGGCTGCAGCCCCCCCAGGCTCCCTCCCTCGAGGGCACTTTGCTACAGCTTCATTCCCACATTTTCGGGCTGGGATTTTTCCCAACGGCCCCACAGGCGGCCCCCGTGGCGGGCAGAGACGCTCGCCCACGCCTGCCACCCGAGCCGGCCCACACGCCCGTTTCATCACTTCGTTAGCGCTAATTACAGCCCTGCCCACGGCCTGGGGGGCTGGGGGGGCACGTCGGGGCCGAGCTGCGCACCTCGGGGCATCGCATCCCTGCCCGGGGGGGCGAGCTGCCTCCCCACACCCTCACCCCCAACAAAACCTTCGTGCCCACGCTGCAGCTTCGGGTGGGGAGCACTCCGTCCCCCAGGGGCACCCCCACGGTGCCGTAGGGTTGCAGGGGGCTGATTTAATGCCCCTGCTGCCCCCGGCACCTGTCGGGCACCGGGGAGGAGAAGGATGCTCTTATTTTAGGATCCTTATTGCATGGGAAAGGGCCGCTGGGTGGAACAAACCCCCGGGGCACGGTCCTGGGCACATGGGGACACGTGCAGGAGCAGCTGAGGTGGCTTTGATCTGGTGAGATGAGGGCTGGGGAGCAGCGAGCCTGCAGGGATCGCGCTGCAGCGTGGCCACCGCAGGGCTGGGGGACCTGGAGGGACCGGGCCAGCGTGTCCCCAGCTGTCCCCAGCTGTCCCCGGAGCACTCACTTCCTAATCCCAGCGGCATCGTCGGCCTCTGCCTGCGGCGCCCGCTCCTTCAGCTGCCTCAGGATGCTCCTGCAGCGCTCCTCCAGCTGCTGCCGCAGCGGTGCCAGCTCCAGGCGGTCCAGCTGCGGGTGGGTGGCACAGCCCCTCAGCGAGCCGCCACCACCGGCACTGCCGGCACAGCGCCGGGGCCACCGGGGCCACCGAGGGATGGGGAAAGCCCGGAGGGGAGACCCAGCTCAGCGGGATGCCGTCGGCGTGGAGCAGGGTGCCGGAAAGCGGGGGGACGAGCCAGCCCGTACCTTGGAGCCCAGCTCCTCGACGAGCTTCTGCTGGATGCGGTGCCAGCCCTGCTCCTGCCCCGTCACCTTGCTCAGCGTGTCCTCGATCATTTTATTCAGCTGCTCCACGGCCGCGTCAAACTGGGCGCAGCTCACCTTGCCGGCCAGGGCGGCTCTGTCTGCCTTCTGGGAACGGGGACGGGGAGAGGTGGCACCGGGGGACCGCAGCCACCTGGCAGGGCCGGCCCTGCAAGACGCCGGGACCCCTCGGCACCTTACCACTTCGATTTCCAGCACCAGCTCCTCCTTGTCCGCCTTCTCCTTCTGCAGCCTCTCCAGGGACTGGAACAGAGCCTTGTGGAAAGCAGAAGGCGCCCGGTGAGCGGCGCCAGGACCTCGGCACGCAGCGGGACCTCGTCGTCCCCATCCACCCACCTCGATGTCCTTCTGCTTCTGGTGATGGTCATCCACCAGGTTCCCCGTGACGGAGCCGAGCTTCTCGCAGTCCCCTTGCACTTGCAGGATGGCTGCCTGGATGCTCTTCAGCAGCTCCTCGTCCTCCTGCGAGGAGGAAGGTGATGGCACGGCGCTGAGCGGGGACCCGACCCGGCTTCGGGGATCAGCCCCGGCGGCCACAACGCCGACATCTCCGTACCCATCTCCTCCCGGGGAGCTGCCGGGTCGCCTTGCCCACGGCCTGCCGCGCCAGGACGGCGTCCACCAGCTCCTGGAGCTGCTCGTAGCGCCGCAGCAGCTGCCCGAGCTGCGCCCCGACGTCGGTGCTGCAGATGGGGCACTCGGCCGGCACCGGCTCCGGGCCATCGGAGCTGCTGGCGGGGGACGCATCCGGCCCCGTGCCGCCCAGCAGCGACCTCAGCTCGTCCAGCTGGAAATGGGGAGAGGGAATCGGCTCTCAGCTGGGGTGCAGGTGGTCCCAAAGCCCCCCCGGGAGGTGCGGTGGCCCCAGCCTGCCAGGGCAGGGGGGACGTGGCACCTTGAGGTCCCCCCTGCCTCCCCACCTGCTCCTGCAGGTGCCCGGCCGTGGCGGCCACCAGCTGCTCCAGCGTGGCCTTGGCCGCATCCTGCTGCTCCCTCAGCTCCTTCAACTCCCTCCTCAGCTCCTGCAGCAGGGACCTGGGTGGAGAAAGGGGGCGCGGGCAGGCTTGGCCGCTAAGAGGGGGGGTCCCTCGCCTCCAAACCAAGCGGCTCCCAGCCCCCCGGGGGTGGCAGCCCCTCTCCCATCCCCTTACCCCAGGCTGCCGCCAGATTTCCCCGCGGCTCCGGCCAGCCCCAGCTCTCCGAGGGCGTCCTGCAGCTGCTTGATCTGGGGCGGTGGTGGCACATCAGGGCACGGCCCCTGCCCTGGGGACCTTCGGTGTCCCCTCCGTGCCCAGCCCCGCGCCCGCTCACCTTCTCCCCCTGGCCGTGCAGGTCGCTGGCCAGGCCCTGCAGGGAGGACACGCGGCCCCGGAGGTCGGCCAGCAGGGTGCCGATGCTCTCCTGGTCTGCAGGGACACGGCCCACAGGGGACACCCGCTGTCAGGGGCTGGGCTCCAGGCACGATTCCACCCCAGCCCCAGGTGCTCCCCCGCCACCCGCTCCCCCGCCACCTCCCCAGTTCATCCCAGTGGCCCCAGCACACCCAGAGCCTCCCCCGAGCCGTCAGGCTCCCAACCCCGCAGCACCCCCAGGGTGCCCCCCTGCCACATTTAGAGCCCGTGGCCCCCCCTCCAGGCTCTCACCTCCCTCCGGGAAGAGCTGACGCAGCCCCTCGAGCTCGGCGCGGTCCAGCTTGGTGGCCTCCAGCTGGGCCACCCGCCCCTGCAGGGTGGCACAGAGGTGGCCGAGCTCGGTGACCTGCTTCAGGGCCTCCGCCAGCCCCACGGCGCTGGAGCCCGGCACGGGGGACGTGGAGCCGGTGTCGGGGGACATTTGGGGTCCCTGGGCGGTGGGCGAGAGGGGCTGGGCAGCTGGGGGGAGCTGCGCCTCGGAGGGATCCACCCGTGTCCCCTGAGCACCCAGGGTGGCTTCAGTGCCAGGGAGGCCGGGTGCTGCGCCGGGGGGACTCGGCTGGACCCCTCCTCCTCCTCCTCCTCCTCCTCCTCCTCTTCCTGCTCCTCCAGACCAGGGAGGTGCTGGCTGTGTCCCCAGGGTGGCGGTCAGGGTGCTGGGGGACCCTGCGTGCGTCCCCGTGGTGGTGGTCGGGGCTCCGGGGGACCCCGGCTGCATCCCTGGGGTGGTGCCATGGGCGCTGGGAGACCCCCACTGCGTCCCCGGGGTGGTCCCGTGGGTGCCAGGAGACCCCCACTGTGTCCCCGGGGTGGTCCTGTGGGTGCCAGGGGACTCCAGGCCGGTGACATGTGTGCCAGGGGACTCCAAGCCAGTGGCGTGGGTGCCAGGGGACTCCAGGCCGGTGGCGTGGGTGCCGGGGGATCCAGGCTGTGCCCCCAGGGTGGAGGTCTGGGTGCCGGGGGACCCTGGCTGTGTCCCCAGCCCGGCAGCCTGAGTGCCAGGGACCCCCGGCTGCGTCCCCGGGACGGCGGCACCGGCACCAGCCGTCCCCGTGCGATCGGGGGCAGCGGCTGCCGGCCTCTCGGGGGTGGCTGGTGCTCTCCGCGTCCCTGCTCGCGTCCCCGGGGAGCGGGGCCGTGTCCCCGGTGTCCCCTCGCCGGTCGTGGGTGCAGGCTGCGTCCCCCGTGGGGTCCCCCCACGCCGGGTGCCCTCCTCGCCCGACTCGGGGGACTCGGAGGACTCGGAGGCTGCAGACTGGCTCCCGGCAGCCTCCTGGGGAGAAGAACCAAAGGGAAGCAAATTTATGGGGCTGTGCGATGGGAACCGGGGAAACCACTGAGCCCGCACGGCGTAAAACACCCGGCTCTGTCCCCCGGAGCACCCCTGCTCCCAGGGGACCGGGGACGTACCCCGTCGCTCTCCGGGCTCGCCCCGCTGCGGGGTCCCCGCTGCTCGCCCGCCTGCAGGGAGAGGGGGGGGGGGGGTCAGGGCTGGGGGGCACGGGGCGGGGATTTCATGGGGGCACCCCCAAATCGACTTCTTCATCTCCCCTCCTTGCCCCCGCCCCCGTTTCCTTTTATTTTTACGCCTGTTTCATTGAAAAAAAAAACCGTGAGCATCGCTTTGGTCAGCGCAGGCCCCGGTGACGCCCGCGGTGCTGAGCTCGGGGTGCAGGTAGGGGGGGTCCCGTCCCCCCCCC
>NW_023304508.1:5360-5649 GCF_011077185.1 Oxyura jamaicensis
GGCGGCGGCATCTCGCTCCACATCGGGGGCTGCGGAGCCCCCCGGGGGTCCCGGGGCCGGTTGGGGGGGGGGCTGCCCCCCGGGGGGGCCCGGTGCCCGGTGTGGGGTGGGGGCGGGTTGCGGGGTCGGCGCGGGGAGGTGGTGCAGGCCCAGGTGCTGCAGCAGGGCCCGCAGCAGGCTGTGCAGCGCCGTGAAGTTGACGGCCCCCACCTCGGGCGTGCCGATGGCCGCGTCCAGCAGCTCGGCCAGGCTGAGCGGGGGCATCGCCGCCATGGCCTGCGGGGGGGGG
>NW_023304509.1:0-8468 GCF_011077185.1 Oxyura jamaicensis
GGGCGGCGCGTGGCCCTGCGCGCCAGCAACGGCCGCTACGTCTGCACCAAGAGGAACGGGCAGCTGGCGGCCGTCAGCGACGCCGTGGGTGAGTGCCGGCTTTGGGGGGGGGACAACACACGGTGGGGCTGGGGGCCCCCCACCCCGCTGACACCAGCTCCGCGCAGGGGAGGACGAGGAGTTCACCCTGAAGCTGATCAACCGGCCCATGCTGGTGCTGCGGGGCGAGCACGGCTTCGTCTGCTACCACCGCGGCTCCAACCTGCTCGACTCCAACCGCTCCGTCTACGACGTCTTCCACGTCGGCTTCAGCGACGGCGCCTACCAGATCCGAGGTGGGTGGTGGGGCCGGGTGGGCGGGGGGCTGCCACCCACTCGGCTGGACCCCGGTGACGGCCCCCGGGGCTCTCCGCAGGCCAGGGGGGCAAGTTCTGGTACGTGGCGAGCAGCGGGGCGGTCTGCAGCGACGGGGACCTCTCCGAGGATTTCTTCTTCGAGTTCCGGGAGCGCGGGCGCGTGGCCATCAAAGGGAAGAACGGGCGCTACCTGCGCGGGGACCCGGCCGGCACCCTGCGGGCCGACAGCGAGTCGGTGCTGCGGGCCACCCTCTGGGAGTACTGAGCCACTGGGCACCGGGTGGCTGGGGCATTGGCACCACGGTGGTCCCGAGCCCGCCCTGCTCCTGGGACCAGGGTGGCCGGGAAAACCTGGGCAGGTGGAGGACGGCGGCAGAGCCGATGGTGGCGTCGTCTGTGGCAGCTGTGTCCCCGACCCCCTCTCGACTCGTGGCATTAAAGTGCGTCTGGATTGCACCAGGGCCAGGCCTCTTCCTTCACCGCCCGCAGCAAGGGGGCAGTGGGTTGGGATCCTGCCTCTGCCCCGTCCTGGTGACCCATGGGAGCCCCAGTGCCCCCCGAGGGCTGATCCAGCCCCGGCTGCAGGGCGCAGGGACCTGGGGTTGCTGCCGGGGGTGCTGCTGGTGGTGTACAGGGACGCCACACGGGCAGCTGGGGACAGGGGCTGAGCAGACCCCCACCAACGGGACCGGGGCTCAGGGTGCTGAGGGGCTGCAGGGCTCCTCTGCAGAGCAGTCCCCTAAGTTCCCCCCAGGGCTGGGGGTGCTGCGGGGGGCACAGGAGGAGGGGGCTGCAGCCCCGAGGCAGGCAGCGTGGCAAGGGGGGGGTGGGTCCGGCGGTGGCAGCCCCCCCACCCCGGGAGCTGTCGGGGAGATGGAAAGGAACAGAGACGGGCAACTCGCTGAGCGGCACGATCGTTTTCATGGCAGACGACAGAGTTACAGACACCGGAGCAGTGCGGGGAAGGCCTGGGCCAAAACACGCTGCACCACCACAGAGAGACGAGATCATTTATAGAAACAACGGGGGAGCGGAAAAGCCCCCCCCTCCCCTGCCCAGCAGAAAACGGGGGCTCCCCCGGGGGCGGGCGCCCTGGCACAGCACCCTGTTTGTCCTCGCTCCTGAAAGGCGAGGCGGCACGGGGGCACAGCCCACAGCCGGCACGGCACCGCGGCCGCCGGGAGAGCGCTAAAACTACCACGGCTAGAACGACCCCACGAGAGACAGCACGGCCCCGGGGCTGCCGGGGGAGGGGGGGGCGGCAAGGACGGGCCGGGCCAGCCCAGAAGCCCCCGCTCTGCCGCCGGGCGGCCCCCCCGGGGATCCGCACCGCAGCCCCTCGGCGCTGCCCACAACACGACCACGAAACACGCACACACACAAACCGCCCGCGCACCGCCGCGGCGCGCCCTGGCTGGCTGGCCCCCACCAGGGGCTGCTGCCCCCCATTTCGGGGGTCCCCTCCTGTCCCCGGGGGTCCGGGGCTCGCTGGGTGCCCCGCTGCTCACAGGAGGATGAGGCTGGGGTTGCGCAGCTGCCTGTAGACGTCCAGGAGCTTCTCCGCCGTCACCGCGCCCTCCTCGCCGAGGGGCAGCCGGTCGCGCAGCGACTGCGCCTCCTTCAGCAGCATCTGGGGGGGGGGAAACGGGGAGGTGGGGGGCGTGCAAAGCCGTGGGGGGGCTGCGGCACAGGAGGGGAATGAGGGCTCTTGGCTCACCTCGTGGTTGGCCTGGATCTGGCGCAGGTACTGCATGCGGAGGTCAGGGGGTCCCGAGCCCTGCGCCGCCTGCTCCAGCACCAGCGCCTGCGGGGAGCGGGGCTCTGCTGGGGGGGCGGCTCCGGGTGCAGGGAGCCCTGGGCAGGAGGGAGCTCCCCCCCCCCCCTGGCCACGGCACTGCCCTGCTCTGCCCAGGCCCCTCGTGGTGCTTGCCAGCACCAGAGCACCGGCAGGGGCCACACTGAACCGAAGGGGACCCATCTTGGGGCAGGTGGCACGACCCCACAGGTGCCACCCGGGGTTTCATGGCACCAACACCGCAGCTTGGGAAAGGAACGGGGTCCACAACGGTCCTGATCCCCAGCCAGGCCACGCCAAGCGCGTCTGCCACACGGTGGTGCCAGAGAAACCGTCCCCAGGCACCCGGCTGGGCCCTGAGGGTTTGGCCCCAGGGCATCGGCTCGCCTGGGGACCCGGGGCCGTGTCCAGAAGGGGCTGGGGGGCACGGGGGCAGCAGCCCAGCCCCGCGGCTCAGCGTACCTGGATGCGCCGGATGACGGCGTGGTGCATCCTGCACGTGTCGGCCAGCGACGGGCTCTCCATGAAGATCTCCACCGCCTGGATGGGGCCCGCCGGGCTCAGGTCATTCATGGCCACCTGGGGGAGAAGCAAACCCTCGCTGGGCACAGCAGTGGCAGGGGAGGGGGCAACCCCAGGACCCCGCCGGGAATAGGGCTGAGACAGCGAGACCAGGCTGGGCCCCAAGCAGCAGCTGCCATTCCTCCCGTCCCTGCTCCCTGCACACCCCTCACTTGCTCTCCAGACCCGTACAAGCAAACGCAGCAGTGGCCAGAGATGCTGCCAGCCCCGCTGAGGGTATCGGAGACCTCAGAACCCCCTCTGAGGGGTTCTCACCCGGCTCCAGTGCCCGTTGGGCCCCAGCTGAGCCCTCGGGTGCTCCCTCAGCCCCGCTGGGACCAGCGCTGGATGCGGGCTTGAGGGCGACCCGACGCCCGTTCCCTGACGGGACGTGGGCTGCCACCCCAGCAGATTTAAGCCGGCAGGCTGAGCCCGAGCAGAATGAATGCTGTCGCTGATCACGCTGGCAGTCTGAGTGCTCTCCAGTGTGAATCGGCCTGAGCCGGGTCACTGCCAGCACGCACGGGCCCCTCCCCGGGCCGGAGAGCTGGGTAGCAGTCAGTGCTTTTCCTTTACACTTTGAGGCAGATTTTTGCATTAGAGGGGGGGAAAAATTGCAGCAGATCAGGATTGTGCCCCGAATCCACGCTCTCCCCTCGCTTTGCAGGCGCAGCGCAGCACGAAGGAGCCTTGGGGAAGGGTTGGGAAAGGGGGAGCAGCAGCACAGCCCTTCCAGCCCGGCACGAGGCGCACCCACGGGATGACAGCCAGGCCAGGCATCACCCCGCTCCCCCGCGGGAGCCAGGGGCTGCGGGACGGGGCCCGGGGCATTTCTCCGCAGGGCTAACCCCGTCCTTGCCTCTCGCACAAGCAGCTGCACCTCGCCTCCGTCCGGAGCCGCGCCGCGCACCGACGCCACCTCCCCGCTGCTCAGCGCCTCGGCCCCGGCGTTCTCAGCCAGCAGCCAGCGCAGCGTGGCACAGCTCAGGGGGACATCTGGGGACAGAAGGAGAGAAAGCGGAGCTTGTTACGCCTCTGCTCGCCCTCCCTCGGGCGTTCGGCAGCCGGGCTGAGGCCGGAGCGACGCGGGCAGCGGGGAGCGGAGAGCGCCTGGTGCAGCCCGCGCCTGCAGCTGCTGCCACACCGGGGGCTTGGGGACGTCCCCCCCCCTCTGCAAAGCTCGGCCATGCAGCTGCCACCACGGCCACGTGCCAGCCTGGGAGCTGCCACGTGCTCCCACGCCTGGGGAAGGGGCTGGGGACAGGCCCAGCTCCACGGAGCCGACGTGGGCGTCCTGGAAGGTGAGCGCACCTCCCCGAGGGCCTGCCCGGCACCAACCCCGGCAGCTCCCCGCAGGCAGCACCCACCTGAGCTGGAGGTTTTCAGCGCGGCTTTCAGCAGCTCCGAGGACACCCTGATGGAGGCCGCCGAGGGCGGCAGGCTCCCCTCTCCCACTGCTTTCGGCCCCTCGGGCTCAGTCTGCTCCCCGGAGGCTTTCAGGAAGGTCTCCACGGGGTCTGGGGGCGCGGGGAGCGCAGCCGCCGGCGGGGAGGCGTCTGGCCCGGGGGGGCTGCTCTCAAAACGCAGGCACTGGAGCACGTCAATGGTGCACTCGCTGAGGGGCAGGCAGATCCCCTCTCTGTCCGGGGACAGGATGGGCGAGTCGTCGGGGAGGAGGTCGTCCAGGGCCTCGGAGGAGTCGGAGCCGCTGCCCAGGATGTCCCGCAAACTGTAGTAGAGGGCACAGGAGATGGTCAGAGGCAGGTCCAGCTTGGCATCCGCGGCAGAGCCGAGGGGCAGCGTCAGCTCCCTCTTGTTCCCCGGGAGGAGCTGGTCGATGGGGAAGGTGAAGGTGGTGGCTGAATCCACGGACTCCTCCTCTAAGGCACAGGGGCTGGCCAGGAGCTGAACGCACAGGGTCCAGCCCTGCTCCAGGCTGTACTCGCTGCAGTTCTCCAGCAGGCAGGAGATGGTTACGGTATCTCGGAGCAGGAGGCAGCTCCAGTTGGCAGTGACAGTGCAAGCAATGGGCTTCTGGCCTTCTTGGCTGGACAGCAAAGCCGCGCTCACGTTCATCACCTGGTTCAGGCTGGCCAGAGCTCGGTTCTTCTGGTCCACCGCCTTCTTCAGGAAGGAAACTCTGCAAGGACAAAGTGCCAAGGCTGAGACGGTGTGAGGGACGGCGGCTGGGTCAGCAAAACGGGGGGGGCAAGGCTGGGAGAAAATACCCACACCAGCCCAGCAGACCCTGACGAGGGGCTCGGGCCGGCGAGACCCCAAAACCAGCCCCCGGGCTGCAGCCCCCTGCAACGGGAAGCGTCAGGGCAGCACGTGGTGGGCGACAGACCTTGCTCAGAGCTTCGGGAATCCCCCTGCGAGGAGGGGGGGGGGCTCGTCTGCGCCTCCTCCCCGCGCACAGATGGCCGCAGAGGTCTGAGGCACGCGTCTGCCCTGCCTGCGACTGCGGACTTGGCAGGAGCCGCGGGGCGTCTGGGCGTGCTGGCACCCTGCCTCTCCCACCTTCTGGCGCCGAGGCTGTAAACACCAGCCCGCCCGCGGCGGCGCGGAGCTGCCTGCGCCGAGAGCAACGAGGGCAGCAGGCAGGGCTCCGGCAAACTGTTCTCGCTCTACCAAGGCCGGGGGCTTCCCAGGCAGCCTCGTGCAGAAACCGCCCGGGGAAAGGTAAACGTCGGAGCTGTTTCTGCAGGGGACTTGGCGAGCAACCCTCGAGTCAGGAGATGAAGCACGAAAACCCAGCGGGGCGCCCAGGGAGCGGCTCAGGAGGCGTCAGCAGGAGGGCGCAGCACCGAGCGGCCCGGCCCCGTACCTCTCCGAGGTGTTGCCTATCCCGGACAGCAGCTCCTTGATCCTCCGGCCGATTTCGGCGGGCGTCAGCTCCACGTCGTCGTCCTCGGGGCTGCACAAGTCGCAGGTCATGAGGCGGCCTTTGGCAGACAGGGCCAGCAGCTCCGATTCCCCTGCGGGACAGAGGCGGGCACGGGTCAGGGGCGGAGGGGACACGATGTGACACCGTGCACCGCCCGTGCCCTGGGGAAGCCACGGGGTAAAGGAGGAGCAGCGTGGGCAGGCTCTGAGCAGCTGCGCCCGCAGCCCCTTTGGGTGTCCCCACGCCCCCCTCTGCGCAGGGACCCGACGGGGACAGCCAGGGCCCCTCAGAACATGGGCTGGCGGCCTCCTGCAGCACCACGGCGGAGCAGAGCCTCGTGAGAGACAAACCCTGACCGGGCAGGGAGGAGAGACCTCGCGTTCGGCCCAGCAGAAACGACTTACACAAACCAGGGGGGACAACAAGAACGGGCGGAGGACGGAGCCCGACCTGGCCCGCGACGAGGGGCAGCTACCCGGCCCCGTGCCACCCCAAGACCCGGCGTGCTCCCCGCTGCCGGCAGTACCTTCTGACGCCCGAGATGACAAGGAAAGAGCCACGACGCTACAGATACTTAAACTGGCCGGAGACAGGACAGGAGGCAGGACGCCGGCGGGGCTCTCGGCGTCCTCGGGGTCGGAGGATTCGCTGACCCAGTCCAGGTCGACGGCGGAGATGTCCGAGTGCGTGCTGTAGTACATGCGGCTGCCGCTGCCGCAGGCGGCGCAGAGGATGGGCCCGCGCAAGGAGTACTCCCTGAGCTCCGGCACCGTCGCCTCCTGGCGCTGGTCCGCCTTGACGGCCACCATCTTGCCGTAGTGGCCCACGGCCACCACGCAGTCACAGCCGGCGGCACCGAAGAGCGGCTCGTCCTGGGCTTCCTCCTCCTCTTCCTCGTCCTCATCCGCCGCCGCCCTCCGCTCGGTTCTCAAGGCGCCGATGAAGACGATGGGCTCCTCCAAATGGTGGAGGATCTTCACGGGGGGTTCTCGGCTCGAGACGTCGTGGCAGCCGTCGGCAGGCGGCGAGGAGCTGAGGGCTTTGAGCGGCACGGCGCAGAGCTGTCCGTCTGGGAAGCCGCAGAGGATCATCGGCGACTCCAGCATGGCGGCGTCGATCCCGAAGAGCAAGCTGAAGAGGGGCTCTTCCAGCACAAAGCCCCCCGAGCACCACGGCCCCTCTCCGGAGCCCGCCGTGCCCGGGGAGGAGGCGCAGCAGAGGACGGGCAGGAAGCGCGACGGCGGGCCGTCCCCCGGGGCCGCGGGCGGGGGGCCGGGGCAGAAGCCCACCTCGCTGACCTGCCGGTACGGGGGGCTCTCCTGCTCGGGGCGCGGCAGCTCGTGCAGCTTCATCCACCACTTGTCGTGGGCCTGCGACAGGGTGACGACGAAGGCGTTGAGCAGCGTGAACATGCAGAGGCTGGAGTCCGGGAAGATGCAGGCGTCCGAGTCCACGGGGAAGACGCCGGAGGGCAAGCTGCTTTCCTGGCCGTCGCCGTCCGTCTGCTCCGTTAACCTTGGAGCGAGCGGGGCACGAGGCGCTCAGCCAAGGCGCGGGGCGAAGCCAGCGCCGCTCTCGCCCCAACCCTTGGAACGAGCTCCCCACGGGGCGGCTCTTAGCGTCTGCTGGGACAGCAGAAGCCTGGAGGGAGCCGGGGAGGGGGGCTCAGCTCCAAACCGTGCCCCCCCGGGGCGGGGAGGGCTCGTGGCCGCCCCGCGGTGCCCGCCTCACCTGCTCTGCTGCTCCAGGGCCACGCAGTAGATCCCGCTGTGGGCGCAGAGGATGTAGAGCTGCCTGGGCTGGGGCAGCAGCTCCACGTGCCACACCTGGTCGGGGCACCTGTACACCGCCTGCGGGGAGAAGCAGAAGGGGAAGGTCGCCTCCTGCAGCACCCGGGCTGGGGCGCAGCATGGGGGCACGGCGGGATAGGGCCCCCCGGTGCCCACGGGGGGTGGCGAGGGAGCCGCGGCGCCCACCCGGCCGGGTGCCCTGCTCGTGGGTCGCGTTTCCTCCTGGGTAGCCCCAAACTGCAAATTACAGCAGGGATCCCCTGCAAATGCCCAGCACAGGCAGGAGATTTCCAGGGAAAATTGCCCACCCCCAGGCAGGGGGGCCGGGGGGCTGCGCGCAGCGGCGGGGCATCGCCTGTGCTCCCCGAGGAAAAGGGGAGGAAAACAGAAATTTGGAGCCCGAATGGGATCTACCTTCCGGGGAAGGAGCACGGTGTAGGAGGCAAACCCTGATCTTACCGCGATGGCTTTCTTAGAAATGGTAATCAGAACAAATTAAAAAAAGAAGCCGCGTGGAACTCAGCGCGACCGCTGTTAGTCACAGCCGAGACAATAGCGGGGCGCTGGGGGGATGAGGGATGGAAGAGACGCGGCTTGGCTCGAGGAAGAAGAAGAAAATGCCTCCAGCTTCACCAAACGTCTCGCAGGACCGGGGAGAGCGCAGGCGGCAGCACCCCCATGCCCCAGAAAGGGCCTCGGCGCGGGGTAGCGAGCGCCGAGGGGCTCCAAAAATCGGCTTCTCCCCCTCAAAATCAGGACCTGGGGCGGAGGAGCCCCGGCGGGGGGGGGGGGGGGGGGGGGGCAGGACCGGGGTTCCCCCCGCAGCCGTGCCGGGGGCAGCCTCACCTTGAGCACCTTCCCCTCCTGGTCGTAGACGTAGACGAACTCGGTGCCGTTGGAGAGGAAGATCTCGCTCTCGTGGCACAGCACGCGGGGCTTGCCCGCCACCAGCCCCCCGACCGGGCAGCAGAAGCCGGCCAGGTAATCCACCCGCGGGCACACGTGCGCCATGCTGCTGCCACACACCGCGGCCGGCCTGGGGCGCGGGGACGGCGCTCAGGGGGGGTGGGGGGGGCTGG
>NC_048911.1:0-331 GCF_011077185.1 Oxyura jamaicensis
TCCAAATTCCTCAAAGACAATGAACAAACCCCCACTAATTTATTACATCTATGAATCCTGAACATTCCATTTTATCGTCCACCACCTCCTCCCCTACCACCACCATTTCGTCCACCACCAATTCATCCACCACCACCACCACCACTACCTCCTCCTCCTTCTCCTCCTCCTCCTTCTTCTTCTCCTCCTCCTCCTCCTCCTCCTCCTCCTCCTCCTCCTGCTCCTGCTCCTCCTCTTCCAACACCTCTTCCAACACCTCTTCCAACACCTCTTCCAACACCTCTTCCAACACCTCCTCCAACACCTCCTCCAACACCTCCTCCAACACCTC
>NC_048911.1:341-256100 GCF_011077185.1 Oxyura jamaicensis
CACCTCCTCCAACACCTCCTCCAACACCTCCTCCAACACCTCCTCCAGCCATCCCCAACACTGTTTCCCATTTCCCCCATTGCACTTTTATAGGGAGAGGAAGACACACCCCCTATTGATGACAAGCCAGTTACAATACAGCTAACAATGGCTAGCCAGCCAATCAGGGGCCAGGCAACGCATCATAGGGAGTCAGGAAGATGCTGGGACCAGTCAGCTGCTGCCTTACAGGGCCATGGTGCCATGGTGCTACTGAGTCCCAAACGGAACTAGAACTAGGAGCGGTAGGCAGTGCTCACCACCAGAGCCTCCCAGAGAAGCCACCTTTGCACACGTGGTCCCTGGCAATTGCTCCTGACATCTCTGGGCTCAAGGTCTTTGGTACCACCATGCCCTTGTGAGGGGCATGCACAGCAAGGTAGCCAGGAAGCTTGTGCCAGAAGTGAAGCCACAGGAATCCTGCAATCTCTCTGCTGCCCCTCAGGACATTGCCTCAGTGCAGCTTGAGTCTTGGAGGCCAGCATTTGTACCTGAGTCAGGGGCAGGCAGGAGCCTTCTTTGTGAGGGACCTGAGACCCCAAGGAGGCTGTTGGGCCTTCAATTGTCAATTCCTTGTCACTTAAGAAGAGCATGTAAAACTCATGTTTTAGAAAGAATGGTGACAAAGATGGGAAGTTGCAGAATTTCCACTCTGCAGCCACAATTGGGGAACTATAGGCTTGTCAATTTAACATCAGTGCCAGGGAAGCTCATGGAGCAGATTATCTTGGGTGTCATCATGCGGCAGTTGCAGGGCAAGCAGGCGATCAGGTCTAGTCAGCATGGATTTATGAAGGGCAGGTCCTGCTTGACGAACCTGATCTCCTTCTATGACAAGGTGACACGCTTAGTGGATGAGGGAAAGGCTGTGGATGTGGTCTACCTTGACTTTAGTAAGGCATTTGACACCGTTCCCCACAGCATTCTCCTCAGGAAACTGGCTGCTCATGGCTTGGACTGCCATACACTTTTTTGGGTTAAGAGCTGGCTGGATGGCCAGGCCCAGAGAGTTGTGGTGAATGGAGTCAAATCCAGTTGGAGGCCAGTCACTAGTGGAGTCCCCCAGGGCTCGGTACTGGGGCCAGTCCTCTTTAACATCTTCATCAATGATCTGGATGAGGGGATCGAGTGCACCCTCAGTAAGTTTGCAGATGACACCAAGTTAGGTGTGTGTGTCAATCTGCTTGAGGGTAGGAAGGCTCTGCAGGAGGATCTGGATAGGCTGGACAGATGGGCCGAGGCCAACTGTATGAAGTTCAACAAGGCCAGGTGCCAGGTCCTGCACCTGGGGCACAACAACCCCAAACAGAGCTACAGGCTGGGAGATGTGTGGTTAGAAAGCTGCCTGGCAGAGAAGAACCTGGGAGTAGTGGTTGACAGTCAGCTGAATATGAGCCAGCAGCGTGCTCAGGCAGCCAAGAAGGCCAGCAGCATCCTGGCTTGCATAAGAAACAGCGTGGCCAGCAGGTCCAGGGAAGTGATTGTCCCCCTGTACTCAGCTCCGATGAGGCTGCACCTTAAGTACTGCATTCAGTTTTGGGTCCCTCGCTACAAGAAGGACATGGAGGTGCTTGAGCAAGTCCAGAGAAGGGCTACAAAGCTGGTGAAGGGTCTGGAGAACAAGTCTTATAAGGAGCAGCTGAGGGAGCTGGGTCTGTTTAGCATGGAGAAGAGGAGGCTCAGGGGTGACCTTATTGCACTCTACAGGCACCTGAAAGGAGGCTGTAGCGAGGTGGCAGTTGGTCTATTCTCCCACATGCCTGGTGACAGAACAAGGGGGAATGGGCTAAAGTTGCACCAGGGGAGGTTTAGGTTGGATATTAGGAGGAACTTCTTTACTGAACAGGTTGTTAGTCACTGGAATAGGCTGCCCAGGGAAGTGGTTGAGTCCCCATCCCTGGAGGTCTTTAAAAGACATTTAAATGTAGAGCTTAGGGATATGGTTTAGTGGAAGATTTGTTAGCTTTAGGTCAAAGGTTAGACTCAGTGATCTTGGAGGTCTCTTTCAGCCTAAATGAGTCTGAAGTCTAAATTTGATTTTAGACATTGAGTTTTCTTGCAGTGAGATCATCACATGACTATTTGTGATTAAACCATATTATCTACTGATAGATCAAGATTATGACAAGAACAGCACAGAGTTCAGCGTGAAGCCAATCAGAAGCTCAAGTTCGTATTTTTTTTGTAATGAGATGTACCAAGCCGGCTTTTTTATACTAAAAATTGTTTCATCAGCACATTTTTCTATGTTCTTAAGCCTATACAAATAGGGAAAATACAAACAAGCAAACAAAGAAAAAGAAAACACAATTATCCCAGAGCCACAGAATCATCTAGGTTGGAAGAGACCTGCAAGATCATCTAGTCCAACCTCTGACCTAACACTAACAAGTCCTCCACTAAACCGTATCACTAAGGTTTAAATGTCTTTTAAGGACCTCCAGGGATGGTGACTCAACCATTCCCTGGGCAGCCTATTCCAATGCCTAACAACCCATTCTGTAAAGAATGTCTTCCTAATATCCAAACTAAACCTCCCCAGTGCAATTCTGGAGGATTAATAGCTGTGAATTCAGTGTGCTTAGGAGAAATCAGATCTACATATGAACCAAGAAATATTTCAATATTGTCACCAACATATGTTACTCTGCATAAGCATGCCCTCATTTCCATATGAGGATGGAAGGCTCCGCACAACTTCCTTTCTACCTACTAGATTCTTTTCCAAGATACAGCTGTCCAAATTTATTTTTCCTACTTGGTTGGACTGAATTTAATAAGGCATATTGCAACTCTTACTCTTGTTTGCCACTTAATCATCAAATCAAATTAAAATTATTTGCCTTTAACCTCTTTATTTCAGGCATTCTTTCCTAGTGGTCATTCAAAAATGGAAAAAAATGGTCTATCAACTTTTTAAAAAAAAAAAAAATATCCATGCAAACTGTTCAGGCATCAAGCATTTAAGGACTGTTTTAAATAATCCATATATTAACATAAAAGGAATCCTATAAGGATGCTGCAGCCGCTTACCTTTAATACTCTAATTGGATTCAATGAAGCTGTATTTCTTGCTTTCATCTGCACTGAAAGGCTCTCCTTCCTTTTCACAACCCCACATGCAACAGGACTCTGCACCTTCACTCTTTCCAAAGAACCCTAAACATAACCCTAACTGGAACACTGAGCCAAACCCTAAGTAGGACCCTAAAAAACACATACGGTGCCACTTTCTCCCATCAAAGAGTGCTCCCAACTGAAGCCTTTGGGTATACCCGAACTCCCTTGGAGAGCCTTTACGCAACCCCACGCACAACAGGACTCTGCACCTTCTCTTTCTAAAGAACCCATTTCAGCATCCTCCAAGCTAAAGAAACAGTTGACTGCTCTGTCAAATCATGTTCCTGGCAAAAAACTGGACTGGAGGGAACCAGATGGAGTGAACTGAGGACTGCCCACTGCAATTTGGAGTAGCAAGTTTCTCACAGAATCCTTTTTCCCCCCCCTTGTTTTTATTTGCAACTCACATGTGCCTCTAGTGAGAACATAGATTTTCCATTTTTTTCTCATGTCCTCTCCATGGTTACATTGGTAAAACCACAGGGTGGCACGGGCTGTGTACCCACTCTGTCATCTTCCTTGCACAGAAGGACGCTTATCTCTGATACCTCAGATACTAGATTGTACCAGTGGGGAGTAAGATAAATCTTCCATGTGGCATGGTGGACCTCTTCCAAGAGTTTCTCCACAGCTGAGATGCAGGCCTGTAGGGAAGAAAAGAGACTTTCTTTGTACTACCAGCATTGTTTAGGCAATTTATTCATTGTGGGTTCCTCATGGTCTTTGCAGTGGAGGTGCCCCCTGCTCTAGGTGCCTGCCCATATCCTCCCTGCTCTCCCTGCCACTCCTAACTCTCCTGCCTCAGGACAGATCTCTGGATGACACTCTTAAGTATTTGTTTAATCTTAGACAAAAACTGAATTGTATTCAGGAGACATAATGATAAGAACATGCTGGCCTGAACATCTCAAGGATGGTCAATGTTTTGGAAAGCTACTATAACACTCCTGGAGGAGAAGAAAGGGAGAGTAAACAAGTGGGAAGAAACACCTTCCCCTGACCCTACCTCAGAGACTACTAACAATTACAGCTTTCACACTTTTTCTTCAGGGAGCCAATCTACAGAGGAAGTGTCCAACAATAGTTTTTCTTTAAAGTTATCTCCTTGAAGCTATAACTTCTGGTAATCTAAAGGCTTTTGACTTGCCTATTTTGAAAACAGAATTTCTTTTATGAACAGCAAATTCTCACAGTTTCCACTTCGGGAAAGTAACAATAATGCTACTAGTATCTACCCAAATCTATTTCTACTTACCACAAGGCATAATTTGAGTTCACATTAAGACACCTTTTTCACCCAGTCTGTTGTTCAATCTTAGCAAATACTTAAGAATATTCTTCAAACTCAGGCTTACCTGTAAGCACTTGAGCTTCTGAGTTTTTTGTTATTATTATATTTTTAAAGGCTGGAAAGCGAGCTTAGAATCCACGTAAGTGATTTCACTGAAAACAGACAAGGTGAAGAAAGTACTCAAACTCCTCAACATTAAACAACAGTAGAACCCAGGAACACTTACCTGCCAGCTTCTGAACTTGAGTCACTTCCAAACTACTTCACAGTGAAGTCATACCACCAGGGTTTTACTGTACTGAGAAGGCACCACCAACGTAGCTAGCTCATAGAGTTACTAAAACTATTTCACAGAGATGGTAGAAAACAAGAAGAAAAAGCAGCCTACTGGGGAACACTGAGTCCATTTCACCATGGCAGAAAAGCACCCTAGGAGCAGAAAAGCAACATGAGCCTCAAACTCTCATAGGGAAGCAACTTCCCCACAACTCCTCATGCTTCCTATATAGCAAAGGTCAAATGATCCACACCTGGCAAACTTCAGTTAACAAGGGTGGAGCCAAGAGACCTTAGGGAATAGGCTCATCTACTTGGCTTCAGTCTTTTAAGGTCAATTGCTCCTTATCACTAATAGAAATAACCTGACAAGGGACTTCGTGGTTAGAGTTGACCTAATGATTTAACTGCAAAAGGTGCATAAGGGTCATATTTCTGTTAGTTGTTCTGTGAGGAAAATCAGTACAGAGCCTGTTAAAATAAATAAATACATAAATAAAAGAAAAAAGAAAATGACCTTAAAGGCAAAATTGCTATTGTAGGTTTTCATCTGTCTAGATATGACAAATAAAGAATATAGCAATCAGAATTACTTTATTGACATTAATGTTATTTAAATTTGCTTTTCTGAGATCTCTTCTTTATGTAGGACTTTTCAAAATCTAGCCCTGTAACCTCTGACTACACTATTTACTTCAGCTGCGTATAAACTATCCCATTTAAATGCCAGGATCTGAATCCTCACTCACTATTCAGGTCAAGGAGTAGGCTGAAGGTTTGGGCTTTAATTTGGTTACATGCCTACATTGCTGTTTCTTGGCAGGTCATGGGAAGAAGATTGGCTGGCTTGGGGGAGCTAATGTACACATGGCTTTTAGGCTGCAGCCAAAGTGTTCCTCTCGATCTGGAAGTTTTAAGAGGGTTGCAGTCTCCAAGCTGAGATACAACCACATATTAGTCCGGCGTAACTGATTTTTGTGTTCCTTGCACTAGCTGTTCCTTCACTTCCTCTTCAGAGGCAAGGACATGTGTCTCTTTCATGCTTGTTCGTTAGTAGACAAACCAGGATAGATTAAAGCCTCTTTCATAGAATCATAAAATATCCAGAGCTGGAAGGGACCCATAAGGATCATCAAGTCCAACTCCTGGCACCGCACAGGTCTACCCAGAAGTCTAGACCATGTGACTAAGTGCACAGTCCAACCTCTTCTTAAATTCAGACAGGCTCAGTGAAGTGACTACTTCACTGGGGAGCCTGTTCCAATGCACAACCACCCTCTCGGTGAAGAACCTCCTCCTGATATCCAGCCTAAATTTCCCCTGCCTCAGCTTAACAGCACTCCCGCAGGTCCTGTCACTGGTGTGTATGGAAAATAGGTCACCTGCCTCTCCTCTCCCCCTCGCAAGGAAGTTGTAGACCTTCAAGTCAGTAAGATCCTGGGCTACAAAGATGGTGAAGGGCCTAGAGGGGAAGAGGTATGAGGAGCAGCTGAGGTCACTTGGCCTCTTCAGCCTCGAAAAGAGGAGGCTGAGGGGAGACCTCATCACAGTCTAAAGCTTCCTCACAAGGGGGAGTGAAGGGGCAGGTGCCAATCTATTCTCTTTAGTCACCAGTGATAGGACCCAAGGGAATGGTGTCAAGCTGAGGCAGTCTGTGTTCAATGAGGCAATCTGCACACTAGGTCAAGATATTATTTCACAATGGCACAAGTCTAGGTACCAGGTGTTTTCCCACAGAGCTGCTACACCTAAGGATTTTCTGTGCCACTCTCTATACAATCCCTTATCAGTATATTTACATGCTTGTAAAATCCCCTAGCCGCTTGCTTACATAATTAGCATAAAGCTGACATAACAGAATCATTCTGAGCATCCTTAGAGAGGAAGGGTCTCTTGTAGGGCCAGGGTCTCCCAGCCTAGGGATATGATTTTTACTATTATAATGAAGATAGGTCAGGATATTCTGATAAATAGAAAGTGTTCCCAGAAGAACGATGTCTTGGCTGACATCACTCAGGTAATCAGACTGACTTTGCATACCCACAGTGTAATGCCACGTAGTTGTTAGAGTATACAGAGATCTTCATGGCCATCTCACAGTGCGTGTAGATGCAGAATGCAGGGAACAGCGTCAATATTGCCAGTCTGACATCTCAGTGCTGGCAAAGGTGAGGAGTAAGAGGGTCTCAGTCAGAGGAGAGACTTCCTCCCCAGTGTTGTAGCTGCAGTGTATGAAAACAGAGTAGACTTGGAAGACAGACAGTAGAGTCAACCAAAGACTGGTGGATGAAGTAGAAGGAGGTTGATATGGACACAAGAAGAAGGAAAAAAAAAAAAAAAAAAAAAAAAAAAAAAAAAAAAAAAAAAAAGGAACAGCTGGCTAATATAGATAATGGTTCTGTCTCCCAGGCCGTGCCTATCCTTCCAATCTTATAGCATGCAGAGACAAAAGAATATTCTCTTGACAGACCTTGTGGGATGCAGAGAAAGAGGCTTTGGCATCTGCACCTTGGATTAGACACATCTCAAACCCAAAAGGTGAAAAGGACCAGCATCCTGAGAGGGAGTTAGGAGAATCTTATCAAGTAGAGATAGAGCACTGACAGCATTAAACTAGGATGCTACTTAGTATCTTTGCTAACTATGGTGCATTGTGCAAATTAACTAAAAGCAAGAAGTCTTGGGCCCCTTACCAAGGTCAGTCTCTTAATAAGAGTGTGAGCCTATCTTAAGAAAGTGGCAGAAACTGGTCCTGTGGATGGACAAGAGCCAAGGAGCAACTAAGTCTGCACAAAGACAAGAGGTCAACTAGTGGTGATGAGGAAAAGTCACCAACCTTCATCCCCACAATCCCCGACAACCACCAAGAGACACTGTGCAAGCGCAGATGGGAGAAGTTTATGGAAATGACTCCTTGGAACTAATTTTAATATGAAGCAGGGACAGGTTATGATTATGTATAGGTGTATTGTGAAAATGCATGCATATGTAACTCTTTGCTGCGTATAACCATGGCAAGTTGCTGCGTCAGGTGCACACGATTTACAGGCTGACCGATAGAGCAGTCAAGGGGGATTTGGTGATTAATAGAGTGGTCAAGGGGGATTTGCTGACTGGTAGAGTCAAGGAGGATTTGCTGACCAATAGAGCGGCCACTAGCGATCTTGGGAGTAGATTGAGCAAATCTGAGGTTACCACTGCATCCCAGTTTTGGGAGCCAGGACAGACCTGCTAATGACTGTATAAGAAGCAGGAGAAGGGTAAGCGGGCCTCTCAAAATTGTGACAAGGTTATCTGGGTAATATTTGCAGCTGCTGGAGGGATATTAATAGGAGCGTTAATAATTGTATGTCTTATTTGTGGATGTCTAGGTATCTCATGTTGAAAACATTTGTGTAAGTGTATGTGTTTGAGACAAAGTATTGTTGTGAAGTGAGTTACTCCACGAGGAACATGGCCAGAAATGATATAAACAAGTTTGGTTATTGTTTTAAATGATATATTCTTGTGGTGTGAATGAGAAATGCAAGGAGCCACTTTGTGTGATTGTGTGATTGTGCTGTGTGAGTGAGACATAGCATCGCTGCAAAGCAAGTGCGGAGTTCCGATCCGCAGTTCCATATTCTCCGTGTGGGGAACAGCCAGAGACGAACAAAGCACATGACAGATCAAAAGGAAGTGCTGTTTTATCCAAGTGTTGATTGATGGTGCCCAATATACAGGCCCGGCAGTGCATCTTGTAATCCTATTTTTATTCTTAAATGTTTTGAGTGTGACAAGGAGGAATGCAGGAGCATTATCTAAGTAACAGTTCAGAAGTTTTGGTATATGCGCTGTGGTGTTTGGTCAGTTTCCAAGTATTGGAGCAGGGGGCTGACTGATTATCAAAGTAGCAGAATGGAGAGAGTCACTTCTTTGGTGGTTTGGGCTTGAGTCCTGGGAATTTGGTAAGAAGGGGGAGAGCGGATTTATTACCTTTTTAAACCCCCATGTTAATGGATACATAGGAGTGATTCCTTGCTTTGTGTGTGTTTACTAACAAAGTGCATGAGAAAAATTGACATTCAGCTTGAAATTTGGTCCTGTTGAAATGTAAATTTTGTGAAAAAGGCAGTATTGTTCGTCTAGAAAACAGAAGGCTGAGTACTTCAGGTGTTTTCCCGAAGTCCTGTGGATTTATGATTGGAACAGGGCTCATTAATAATCTGAAATAGTAAAGTTTGTTTGTTGAAAGAAGAGTTTAATCCCAGAGAATTGAGACATTTAGGAAGAAGATTATGATTATGTAAATACCAAAATTGGATTAAATTGGGAATTGAAAATCTGTTCCTACAAGGTACAAAAGAAATCCCTATGGAATTTTTGAACCAACTTTGAAATGTAATGGAAAAACAAAACAAAACAAAAATAAATAACAGTTTGGACCTGGCTTCAGAAAACAAACAGAGGCAGTTGGCTAGCTTCTTTCTAGGGCAATTGAATATCAGAAAGAAATATCAGAAAGAAATTGTCTTAGGCTGCAGGCAGGAATGACAGGGACCAGGTGGATCTACCCTAGCAGATCCACTGGTTGAAATAAAGCTAGGGAATGAAGAGAGAGGCTTGAATTTTTTTGTTGGTTACAGGAGCTTCTTTGTATTAATTCAAAAATTGATTCTGGAAAAGCACTGACTCTGTACATGTAATAGGAGCAATTGGGTAACAGGCAATGCTTGAAATTTAAATTGGGAAAAATGATTGGAATTACAAAATGAGAAAAATTGTCAAGTTTGGTTCATGGTACTAGATTTAAAGGATGCCTTTTTCTGCCTGCCCGTGGCAAATGAAAGCCAGAAACTCTTTGCCTTTGAATGGGAAAATCCTGATAGAGGACGGAAAACAACTTACTAATACTGTGAACCCAGCTTGTTTCCTTAGTAACAGAGTTTCCAGATTACCCATTCATGATTGCATCAAGACCATGGACACGGTATACTCCAGCTGACCAGACTTAAAGGATACACCCCTAGAAGCTGTGGAGAATTGGTATATAGATGGTGGCAGCTTCATACGCCAGGGACTTCACCTCACGGGATATGTGGTAACAGACATCAGCCCAAAAGGTGGAAATCATCGCCTTGATAAGAGCTCTTGAGCTGGCAAACATTTGGACAGATCTGAAATATGACTTTGGTGTGGTGCATGCACATGGGGCAATTTGGAAGGAGAGAGGACTTTCATCTTACTCAATTAAACATGCAAAAGAGATACTGAAGTAACTCCAAGCAGTATACCTGGCTACTAAATTTACATCAAGCAGGGGATACTGATATTGAAAGGGGAAATAGATTGGCTGATGTAGGAGCCAAAGGGGTGGCAGAACAGGCATCTGAGAGTCAAATTTTGGCACTAGTACTAGGAACAGAAAACCAGGCATTAGCAAAAGCTTTAGAAAATGAAGTAGAATATTCTAAGATGTAAACGGAAAATGTTACTTGCAGGTTTACCTTAAATAAACAATAGGAGAATTGTGATACCATATTAAATTGAATGGTAATTGGAAAACATAATAAAGCATGCTGGGGAGCTGAAGTAGCATTAGAGTTTTTGTGGGAATAGAAATGTTGTTTTTGCAGAGTTACATTGTTTGGAGGGAAGAAAAGTGGTATTGAGATATGGGTGCAGTGATAAGAAAGCTTGACAGACAACCTTGTAAAATGCAGACAACCAGAATCCTTAGAGCAATTAGGCAGAAATCGCTGTGTAAGAAACATTACCACCTCAAAGAGTATAAAAGTCAAAAGAAATTTGATTTATAACAGGCTGGCAACTGAAAGCCATGTATTGTCTGTGAAGCACCGGGTAGATTGTGAACCAGGATTACCCAGTCAATGGGGAAACAGGAGGGTCCCGGTCCTCGAGAAAAAAATATATAGATAGATTTATATATTTATATATATATATAAACTGTGTTATAGAACTAGTAGGCACACTCCTGCTTGTGAGACGCCTGCCATTTCAATCGTGAATCAATTACTACTTCACTGAGATCCTCATCTGAGCCTAAGTTATTGGCTACAGAGTGTTTCTCACATTTTTTAAATAGAAAATGGATAGGGCCTAATTTTTATACCATTGTTAGATGGGTTTAAATGTAATCAAGCTCCAAACAGTGGTAAATTATTATTATTTTTCTCGAACTCCCAAGAAAAGTGGGGTATCACTATTTATTGGTATTAACTGACACCTTTTCAGGATGCCCAGAAGCTTTCCTGACCAGAACAGCCAAGGTAACCAGGATACAAGAAATAATAACCCATTTTGGAATTCCAGCAACTGTATCCTCTAACAGGGGCAAAAGTGGTACAACAAATTAGCCGCCATTTGGGTATAGACTGGCAACTTCATACCACATATCACCCTCAGTCGAGTGGCCAAGTAGAAAACAGCAAATTATGAAGTTGGGACAGGAAGAATATTTGGTCTGGCCTCAGTCTCTTCCTTTAGCCCTTTTGCGTATACCAAGGGGAAAGGTAGAGCTAGGCTCTTTTGAAATCTTATATGGATGACCCTATGGAATACAAGAGGAATATCCGTCAAGCTGGGGATGACGTATGACCTCCTATATGGTGGCCTTAGGTAAACAGCTCAATGAAATTGGAAAGCATGTGAGTGGGACTCCAGGTAGAGGGTTAGATGCACCAGTGCACAATACACAACCTAGAGATTATGTGTATGTAAAGTCTCTTGCAGAGAAGACCTTGGAACCTCAGTGGGAACCACCACCAGGAGACACTGCGCAAGTGCAGATGATAGGAGTTTATGGAAATGACTCCTTGGAACTAATTTTAATATGAAGAGGGAACAGGTTATGATTATGTATAGGAGTATTTTGAAAATTTATGCATATGTAACTCTTTGCTGCATATAACCATGGCAAGTTGCCACATCAGGTGCACATAATTTTGGTTGGACTACCCCCCATGCTGCCCAGCACTGAATAAACATACCTACTTTACAATCTTACTGATTGTGGAGTCTGTTTTCCGCAAGTCAATCCCATCACAGACAGCACTGAAACCTCATCGTCAATACTCTAAGAAAACTTGATCTGAAGAAGGCCTGCGCAGCCTATCTGCCTTCTCCCCATATACGATGCTGAACAGCTTTTGAACCCTTTATCTATAGAAGAAGAGCCTCTCCTGGTCTAGTGGTAGAGCTCTGGTCATTGCCAGCCATGACAGAAAACTTTAATTATTTCTTTTTTTAGTGGAAGTAAGTCAAGTTTCCAGACTGGTGAGGACTTGCCATGAGAGGGTGTGAAATCTGAAATTACTTGTCATCTGAGCTTGGGGAGGGGGACAGGAAAGGACAGCTCAGAGACAGGGACTAGGTTTCAGGCCTGTGTTCAAGATCTCTCCCAAGCTCTCTTCAGTAACTGTTCAGCAACAATTCAGCTGCAGTATTTGCACTGTGTTCCTACATATCCATACAGTATCCAGAGACCCTGCCTGGTACTCCAGGAAAAATACTGGGGTGCATGGAAGTGCAGTGCAACTCATCAGGGTACACTGAGATGAAATGGGGAGTACTGGTACAATCTTGGATGTACCAGTGTGCCCTGGCTAGTGGAGGGGAAGGGAAAGGTCTGGGGCCTGCAGACCCAGAAGTGGTGTCTGATGCCTACCAGGGCTCTCTTCTCTCACACATTTAGACCAGCAGTAGGAATGAGATCAAAGAACCATAGAATGGCTTGGGTTGGAAGGGACCTCAATGATCATCTAGTTCCAATCCCCCTAGCACTGGCAGGGATGCCACCCACTAGATCAGGTAGCCAAGGGTCTTGTCCAACCTGATCTTGAACACCTCCAGGGATGAGGCAAATGAAATCTCATGAGGCATTGTGGTGGTTTTACTCAGCAGGGCAGATGAGCTCTACCACAACCACTCTCTCACTCCCCCTGCTCAAAGGGAAAGAGGGAGAAAATATGATGCAAAGAGCTCAAGGGAGGGAGGTCACACAACAAGGGACAGGGAGGTCACACAACAATTATTGTCACAGGTAAAACAGACTCAGCATAGAGAGATTAATGTAATTGACTACCTATTACTAACAAGCTAGAGCAGTGAGAAACTCAAAACAATCTAAGAACACCTTGCCCCCACCCACCCTCCTCTACGTCCACTCGAGTGGTGCAGGGGAACCAGGAATAGGGGCTGCAGTCAGTCCCTGATGCTTCATCTCCACTGCTCCTTCACAGTCACTCTCTACCCCTGCTCCAACATGGGGTCCCTTCCACGGGATGCCGTCCTTCCCGAACTGAGCCTGCAGGGGCTGCCCACAGGCAGCAGCTCTTCAAGAACTGTTCCCACATGGCTCCATACCACAGGGTCCATCTGTCAGCAACAAACTGCTCCAGCATGGGTCCCCCACAGGCGACAGCTCCCCCCAGGCCCCTTGCTCCTGCGTGGGCTCCTCTCCATGGGCTGCAGCTCCAACCCGGGGCCTGCTCCTGCAGGAGCTCTCCATGGGCCACAGCCTCCTCCAGGCCACATCCACCTGCTCCACCGGGAGCTCCTCCACGGGCTGCAGTGTGGAGATCTGCTCCATGTGGCACCCATGGGCTGCCGGGGGACAGCCTGCTCCACCAGGGGCCTCTCCACAGGGAAACTTGTTCTGCGTGCCTGGAGCACCTCCTGCCCTCCTGCTGCACTGACATTGAGGTCTGCACAGATGTTTCTCACTCCTCACTCTCCCAGCTGCTGTTGTGTTGTTGTTCCCTTTTTAAATTATGGTCTCACAGAAGTATGAACAACATCACTTATTGGCTCAACTCTGGCCAGCAGTGGGTCCCTTTTGCTGGGCTCTTCTTACAGAGAGAAGACAGCTTCTCACAGCTTCTGGGCTCTTCTCACAGAGGCCAGCCCTGCAGCTCCCCGCCACCAAAACCTTGTCACGTAAACCCAATACGGGCATCAGAGCAACTCTAAATACCAGCTGGGGTCACAGGAGACCAAATTCCCCTCCAGTTCCCCAGACTGACACCCCCACTTTCAAAGACAACCCCACTGCTCACCAGCATAGCAACATTTTTTGGCTGCCAAAGGGTCAGCATCAACCTGGTCCTAGGGAATAAGTATCATAGGACAGCCTGGACTGGGGCATGGGGCAGAGGAATACAGGTGTCCCCATAACCTTCTGCCACAGACCTCCATCTTGATCTATCTCTACATTGGGCCCTCTACCCCTGTGCCCCACCTTGGCTTCCAAATTTCATCTGGGACACCTGAGTCCCCTCCAAGCAAAGACCAGAGACAGGGAAAGGGATGGGGACAGCATAAAGGACTTCAGTGACCCCAAAGAATACTTATTTCAGTGATTGCAAACAAGAGTATGAAGGTATTCATGGGATGGGATAAGGAGAAACCAAAAGGAGGACGTGAGTGGTTTTCAGTGGATGGGATTTGGAGACTGACAGCGACTGGATTGAGGGTGCTGAATGGGTAAGATTATAGGAGATGAGGTGGGGGGAAATTAGACATTCAAATACAGGTAATTTGGAGATGCCAAATAAAATGATTGGTGTGGAATGCAGGCGAAGAATTTTGGGAGACCAAAATGAGGGTACTGGGAGCCCCTTCTCCATCCCCAAAACCCCAGGGGACCCACATGTCTGGGTATCCCCAATCCCCATAGGAGGGGAACTCCCTTGAGGAGGGGACCAAACCACCAGGGCCCCGCCTAGGAACCCTCGTGTTCCCTGGATACCCAAGCAGCTGGGCCCCATCTAGGAACCAACCTGTTCCCCAGGGACCTATGCATATAGGTGCTATGGTTTGGGAACATGGGGTGGTGGTGGGTTTCCTTCCTGCTGGTGCTGGCCCCCTGGCTCCCAGGTCACCCAGGCATCCAACCAGTGGAACTTGGCCTGTGGCAGTGGGTAGTCCTGGTACCCTGGTTTCCTGGGATTCACCCCTGCCTGCTCTGCTTTGGGCCTCCCATGCAGTGGACCCGCTTTTGCCATGACATCACCAGGACCTCCCTCAAGGGCCCCCAGCAGCAACACTGCCTGGAGGCGCTTGCTGAGGCTGCTGTGCCACTTGCCCCTGTCACTGTAGGTGCGTGGTGGGACCCCTGGGAACATCCACCTCCCTGGGTACCCCCATCCTGACTGGCACCCTAGGAACAACCATCTCAGTGGAGATCTCCACCCTGAACAGGATCCCAGAGTCCTCTGTGGACTCCCCAAAAAACAAGGCCCTCATTCTGACACTGGACAGGACCCTTGGTAGCTGGGGACCCCTTTTCTAAAGAGGAACCCCCCTTAGACAAGCATCCTGGGGACCTTCAACCATGTCTCCCCAGTTCTGACCTGGACCCCAGGGACCATGCTCCAGCACCCTCAACTCTGTCTGGCACTCCCCCAACTATGACCTGGATCCCAAGTATCTCTGGGATTCCCAGCCTTGCCTGGAACACTGTTGATCACCCAGCCCTGACCAGGAACACACTAGGGAATTCCATCAACTCCCAGCCCTATTCAAGAGCTGAGGGATCCCCAGGGATACCTGACCCTTCCCAGAACCCCTAAACCTTGATCAGGATCCCAGCCCTTAGTGGAACCCTCCAACCCTGAACCTCCAATCCTGACCCTGTAGAGGTCCCAGTGCCTTGTACTGGTCTCAGGGTCAGGTCAGCGTGAGGCACTTCGGGAGATCATCATGGATGCCCTGCATTTTCTGGAGAAGCAGAAGGAAATAAGTAAGCAGCAACTTGTATGGGGATGAGACCTGAGAGGTTAGGGGCATGAGGGATGGGATATGGAGGACATGAATGGCGATCTGGGAATATAGGATTTATGGAGGTCTGGGGTGGTGTGAGGGGATATCTGGGGAATCCTGAGCGCATACAAGCTTCAGCATATAGAGAGTCTGGGGCTTTAAGGGGATATTTAGGGATGCATGAAACTCCAGGATGGATATAGTGGATTCAGGTGTGTTGTACAGGGAATCTGGGGAGTTGGGGGTGGAGGAGTGTGGGGTTGAGACTGGGGGGTTGGGGGGGGGGGAGGGGGAACATTGTCTCACCTGGACATCTGGGAGCCTCCAGAGCCTTTTGAGGTGTCTCTGCAGGAAGCCATCAATACAATATGGGTGAAGCTGAGCCAGCTGGAAGAAGGTATGGGCCCAGCAGGGATCCCCACTCAGGACTCCCACCTGGGTGAACCTTGGGACTCCCACCCCAGCTTTCCCATGCCAGGGACTGAAACTCCCCCTCCCCTGGACATCTACACCCCTGGGACCCCCACCCTGGGCATACCTTTCCTGGAGATGCTTCCAGGCTTGCCAAACAAGGGCTGGACAAGGGCTGAGCTCATCACAGGGATATGGATCCCTAATGATCTCAAGTTTAACTATGCTTCCCTGACCAGCTCCAGCCTGCATCCCCCCCTGTGGTGAGTGCCTATCCCTCTGTCTTGCCACCCCCTTTCCCCTATTACACCTCCTATCCCTCTGGGGCCACCAAACATCTCCCTCCCAGGGTACCAGCCAGCTGCCCGCATCTTCCAGTGTGCAACCTGCCGCCTTGTGGACTGCCAGTTCCCCCTTGACTGCCCAGGTAGGAGCGCCATTGTCGACCCAGATCATCCAGGCTGGGCTAAGAACTACCCCAGAGCTGGGTGCCCCAAGGGCCCTTGGGACAACCTTCCTTTCTGACATGTGGGCATGCCTGCTAAGCCCATCATGAGCACATGAGAATGTGCTAGGATGCATGCCAGCCCATGCCCACCGTGAGTGTATAAGCATGTGTGTTCATACATGAGTGCAATCATTTCTGTGAATGCATGAGCATATGTAAGTTAACATGTCCGCCAATGTTCCCAGTTCAAGATGTGTGGGTCCATGAGGATGAAGCCATCACACTGCACTGTGATGTGCCCTTTGCTGTCCCTCCAGACCTGCCCATTACCTGGATGTTTGCCAAGGATGTGAGTAGCTTATGCATGTGCAAGAGTATGTATAGACATTCATGAGAGGAGTGGGCATAGCAAGACCACTTCTGTGCTTGGCATGAGAACTATCACTAGATGGAAGTATTGCTTATACTGTAGATATAAATGTGATAAGTAGCATGTGTGAGAGTGTGCACAGGATGGAAGCAAGCTAGCACCCATATGAAGGGTGAGTGAGCAGGAGGTGGGGCAGTACAGATTCCTGTCCACTCGTGAAGGAAGTAACTTGTGCATATGTTGTGGTTATGCATGCCCGTGTAGTACACAGAAAGGCACAAAGAGCATGTGGGGGACAAGGTGCGATGCACATGCATGAGACAAAGGGCACAAGGAGCATAAGGGGGACATGACAAGCATGACACAGGTGCCTTTGCACAGCACATGTGCTATTGCATGATCCCAGTGGACAAGGCAATGTTGACATGTTCCCCCATGTCCAGATACGCACACAGGACCTAGCACTGTTTGAGGAACTGCAGGAGAGTTTGGGGGAACCTCCCAGCCTGACCCTCCAGGACCCCACCCTAGGAACCATTGCCTGTCGCCTGGGGGCCCCGTCTGAGACCCTGGCCCGCAAGTACTTCTACCTCAATGGTGTGCACAGAAACCTGAGTCCCCCAAGGGCAGTGAGCATTGTGGGATGGAGCAGGACCCCCAGACACCTGGGTCAACAGAAGAGGAATTGGGGTGTGTGTGAGCAGGGTGCTTGAACATTTGGATCCATGGTAGAGAGGTTGGAGTGGAGCAGGTGTTCCCCAATGCCTGGCTCCTCTCAGGGGCAATGGGGCATGTGGAGTGGGGGGAGGAACCCTCAGATGCCTGGGCCCGTGGGGGCTGTTATGTCTGTGACTGGAGTAGGGGCTGCCGGGGCACCTGGTTCCTGGGGAGGAGTACCCTTTGACCCTAGGTGCCTGCATCCCCACAGTATCAGGGGGAAGTGTGGAAGCAGAGCAGGGACTCCAGGCCCAGTTCAGAGCTGTGCTGCGCTGGCCCCACGGCAGGACTCCCCTGCAGCCCACAGTGTTACTGGAGCTGGGGCTGGCACTTGGCTTCATAGGGCTAGTGCTGCTACTGGTGTAAGTACTCCTGAACTTATAAACTCAACCCTCAAAATCCCCATGCTTCTGGAGTACCTCACAGACCAGCATGGTATTCCTGAATCCCCCTGATCTCCCAGTCCCTAAGCAGGAATCCCTACAAATGTGAGGAAGGGGGGGGGGGGGGGGAGGCATAGACAATTGTGACTCATAAACTGACAGGGCATCATTCATATTTTCCCCTGGAACTCCCATCATCCTCAGGCCCATTCTGGGACTCCTCACTTGCCCAGGACTACCTCAGACCACTTTGCCGTCTTGCTTCTCCCAGACTTAGGTCTCCCTAATTGCCCCTGAGACCCGGTCACTTTCACCCATTTTCCCCAGAACTCCCATAATCCCTTTGCCCCCCCCCCCCCCCCCCCCCCCCCAAATTACATTTGGGGGATCCAGCTGCCCAAGACTCCCCAAGACCCCATACTTTCACCCTGAGACACCTCAATGGCTCCCAGTACACCCAGCTGCCCCATGATCCTCCTCCCCCCAGAAAATGGTGATATAGGGCCTCCTACTCTTTCTCCATTCTTCCTTCATCCTCCCAGGACCTCTTGGTGGTGTTTCTGGAAACCTTCAGAGCTTCACAGACCCCTGTGACTCCCAGGTATCCCAAAGACCCAGACAACAGGGACCCCAAGGAGAGTTCAGATTCAGTTGGATTTACACTACAGGAGCTTGACACAATGGATCAAATCCTGGGGATCAAAATAGCTGCTCTTCTTGCACGAGGACACCTGGGTCATTCCCCTAACTCTTTTCCTGTGTGGAATGGTAGAGAACTTGACTCTGATACAAAATTATAATTTATTACCTGTTAGCTGTTATAAGTCTGGTTGCATTCAGGGTACTGAACTATCATGATTACAAATTCACAAACAATGTACTACACCCTCAGTCTACTCACATACCATGAACTACCACAGCCACACTTAGAAAGAGTTTGGTCATTTTCAATGAGAACTATCACAGCTACATTTAATGAGCAGTGCAATTTATTAAAGCAACAGATACACAGGTTCTTTGGTTTGCTAATGATAAATTCACTGTCTGAAAAGCACGTGCAAATACCAAAAGTATGAGTAATAAGGCCTGGCTACAAACATGTTAAAAGATATGAAGCAACTCTATAGAGATTTCTAAGTTTCCTGAGGAGACACTTGGTATAACCAAACATTCAAATCTTACCCAAAGTCATCCCAATTGTGGAAGAGAGGCTCAGCCCGTTGACTGATCCCAGAAGTCAGAAGATATCTTTCAAGATAGGATCTTTTCCTTCACAATGATATCTTCCCCAACACCCTCTATCCCTTAAGCTAATTTATATCATTTTTTATCACTCAGGTGCAGCTTGAGTGACTCTAGTCATACATACCTTTGTTAAAATTGGTGTTTATGTTATAAACAAAAGTTACCAAAAAAATATGAAAAAACAGGCAACAAACTCAGAAGAGTATGTCCACATCCTTTTGATTCTTGTGTTCTCAAATAATTGGTAAAAAATCTTTCCTCATCTGGATTTCCATCTGAATTCCTCCAAAGCCACAGGACACTGACAGCACAGCAGTCTTGAGCAAGGAATGAGGAATTTCTTGTCTTGCAGCTATCTGGTAACACAATGGGGCCACCTAGAGGCTGCATCTCATATTTTTGATTTAATAATAAATAATAATAATGCTTCCCATTAAGAACTCAGCGTATTTTTGTGATGCTTGCCTATTTCTTGTGCTGTTAAGAATTGGACTGGGGAAAAAAAGAATTGCAATCTTTTCAATCACTGTTTTCCCTCAGATGGACAGCCATGTAGTGTGAAGGAGCTATTCTGATCCTAAGTACTGATGACAGGAACATACACAAGAAATGGAGGGTAACAGGAAGAGAGAGCCATAGGGCATGGGCTCCCCCGTTCTCTCAGACATCTCAGGCTCTTTTCTTGTCTCTGCCCCATGCCACAGCAAGCATGGAAGGGACTCAACATGTCATGGAGCAGCTGAGGGCAGAAAAAAGACTGGTTTGATGCAGTGCCACAACAGAGGACACCAAAGACAGGGACACCAAAGGCACAATCAGGGCAGAACAGGGAACAGTCTGAGAAACATGGGTTAAAATATTTCTGACAACACCCAGGGAGATGTCTCCAGTGGGAGGCACAATTCACAGGCATGCATCAGGCACAAACCACGGGCATGACCATGCCCACATACCCACGAATAGAGCCTTCAGCTCTCCTGTTACCCTCACATGATCATGGGATGTCAGAAGCTTCTCAGCCAGCTGCAAAGTGATGGGACCATCCCTCTTCTGCCCCATGAGAGGGAACATGTTCCTGAGTACAACGAGGGCTCATGTGCTGATGCCTTTGTCAGCATCCTGCAGCTGCTTCATGATATCTGGCAGCAGATACTCCTTTTTCTTGCCTGTATTGAACAACAAAATTCTTTTTTGTGATGTAATAAAGGATCACATTGCAAGAAATGCTCTGGTTATTAGACATCAATTTCCCCTCTGGCTTCCTAACAGGTGGCATAGGAATTATTGCAGCAGTCTCTTGACATGCAAAGATTCCTGGCACAGCCTTGAAGGTGTGGGGTGGTGGGGAGGATGGAGAGAAGAGACGACAGCCTAGGCTCCTCACCACCTGATTGCCAACTGTTTTTTTGGTGGACATGAATAGGCAGCTCAATTAGGGATCAGCACTGTCTGGACAACTGCCCGTGTAGTAACCAGTCCCCTCTGTGGTAGATTTGTATCCCATCAGGGCTCAATACACCAGTGCCAGTACTCTGTGAGTAACCACAGTTTGTACATAGAGGATGCAGTGCAGAGCAGGGATCTCCATGCCAGCACAGAGCATGTTGCAGTGGATGAAGGAAAGGCTGTGGATGTGGTCTACCTTGACTTTAGTAAGGCTTTTGACACCGTTCCCCACAGCATTCTCCTCAAGAAACTGGCTGCTCGTGGCTTGGACTGGCGTACGCTTTATTGGGTTAAAAACTGTCTGGGTAGCTGGGCCCAAAGAGTCGTGGTGAATGGAGTTAAATCCAGTTGGAGGCCGGTCACTAGTGGTGTCCCCCAGGGCTCAGTACTGGGGCCAGTTCTCTTTAGTATCTTCATCGATGATCTGGATGAGGGGATCGAGTGCACCCTCAGTAAGTTTGCAGATGACACCAATTTAGGTGCATGTGTCAATCTGCTTGAGGGTAGGAAGGCTCTGCAGGAGGATCTGGATAGGCTGGACCGATGGGCCGAGGCCAACTGTATGAAGTTCAACAAGGCCAGGTGCCGGGTCCTGCACCTGGGGCACAACAATCCCAAGCAGCGCTACAGGCTGGGAGATGTGTGGTTAGAAAGCTGCCTGGCAGAGAAGGACCTGGGCATATTGGTTGATAGCCGGCTGAATATGAGCCAGCAAGCATCCTGGGTTGTATCAGAAATAGTGTGGCTTGCAGGACTAGGGAACTGATTTTCCCTTTGTACTCGGCTCTGCTGAGGCCACACCTTGAGTACTGTGTTCAGTTTTGAGCCCCTCACTACAAGAAGGATATTGAGGTGCTCGAGCATGTCCAGAAAAGGGCAATGAAGCTGGTGAGGAGTCTGAAGAACAAGTCTTATGAAGAGCTGTGTAGTCACAATTGGCACTTACTGTTCTTCAATCCTCAGCACTCCTACAGCAGAAGGTTCTTCTGAGAGACCAGGCAGGGTAGACAGCTGCTTAATCTTCTCTGTGGTCAAAGCAGCTATGCCAAAAGCATACCAGCACCCTTTTGGACCCTTGAAATACCCTCTCTTGAGGTAGTCTATGCCGAGGATGCACGGAGCCTCTTGGCCAGTCATGATTGGGTGCTTTTGCTACTCATTCCCAGTTAGACTCACTTCAGCTTCCAATACAGTTAGCTCTTGGGATCCCCCGTCACTCCAGAGATACAGATGAGTTCTGCTCTTTGTTGGCCTGATGGCATTAGGGTACACTGTGAGCCTGTGTCCACTAGAGCTTTATATTTCTGTGGTTCCAGTGTGCCAGGCCATCAAATCCACACAGTCCAGTAAATCCAGTTGTCCCTCTCCTCTACCTGGCCAGAGGCAGGGCTCCACTAGTCCTGGCTGGAGCATCTGTCAGTTAATTCTTCCAAATGTGAAGCAGAGGTCTCTTCGTCAGGGTCAGGAGTAATACTAGCCCTTCTACTGCCTCTAGGGGACTGCCCAACAGAGGGCAGCAATCCTCCTAGTGGCCTCTTTTCTTGCTTCTGTATCTTTCCGCAGTTCGCATCCCGAGCAGCTATGGCTGAGGTCAGTTCACCATCCCACTTCCTCATACCATGGTCACATAAATAAAACCACAAGGTGCTCCATGGTGTGCATCCTGGATTCTCCCTTGCTTGAGCTAGAGAATGCTGGCACTTAGTAGCTGAAAGATTCTTCCATCTATATGAGGAGGAAGTTATGTGTTCTTCTAACCATTGGGACAGTTTCTCCACGTCTGAAATGCAGGCCTGTACTGGGGCATAGAGATTTTCTTCCTATTTATGAAGCTGATTGGACACAGTATCCACTATTGGCCACATCCCCTCATCCCAATTTATTGCTGCTAGTATACTGGCATGTGATAAGGGTGCAGACCATACAAACTTCCGCCGCATGGATGCTGTGCACTGGACTTCATCAGGGTCTTTAGGTGTCTGTTCATGGTTCAAATTACTATAATTCATCTACAGCACAGCTAATTCCCTCAGTTGCTGGAGACCTTTCTCCATGGTCGTCCACTTGCCTACTTGATATACAGTATCTTCCTTGTGGGGATACCTTTCTTTCACAGCTGCCAGGAGTCACCTCCAGAGGCTGAGAACTTGTGCCTGTCTTCCAGTTATTGTCAATGATCCTTCCTCTAGAGATGGATCCCAGCTACTTGGCTTCATTGCCTTCTAGTTGTTGGCTATTGGCCCCAGTGTCCCAGCATCAAAGCATCCGGGTGAGGATGTGCTAACCTGGATGACAACTGAAATCCTTTCATATTTCTCACAACTCACTCAAGGATAGAGATCAGGTGTTTTCTGATTCATTTATGATTTCGGTCTCTTCTCCCTGATGTTGTTGTGATGACGCTGCTTTAGAGCTGTCTGCCTTTTCCTCTTCTCCCTCCTCCTCAGTGGGAGCTTCTTCCCTTACTAAACGAGCTGACTTCCATTTCCATTGTTTTGTCTTGACTATAGGGGCAATTGATACCATAGATGGTTGGTCCTCTGTGGTCACAGTGTGTGTTATCTCGTCATTGAGAGAACTTCCCCACTGCTGAAACTGCAGAAACTTCCCCACTGCTGGGCAGTGTTAATTACCATTTGGTAGGTGTAAGCCAGACCCCAGCACTGTGCAATAAGCTGGTGGAGTTCTCTGGTATTGCCAGGGTCAGGGCATACGTCTTTCAAACATTCTACCAGTTTTTTTTGGATTTCACACTTGTTAGGATGTGAAGTGAAAAAGCATTGGAGGAGACAACCATGACAGGTACCTGCCCATATCCCCACACGCACCTTGCCACCCACAACTACTTTGTCTTGGGGCAGATTCTTGGATGATATTCTTAATGAATTGTTTGACCTTAGGGAGGAAGAAAAGCACTACAACTAGTAATAGGAGGATGACGTCCAACCAAGGGTATTCAAGATACTCGAAGGCTGCTGCAATTAGCCCACAGGGGGAGAAGAAGAAGGCACCACTCCCAATATTATTCACAAATTGACTTCTAGGGGAGAAAAAGAAGGTGGTGTAATTCTTAATATTTCCAAAAATATAATCTCCAGGAGACCAGAATGATAACAGTGCAGGGCCTGAATACCACACGAAACTGAAGGCCAGTATGTTACAGCACAGTGATAAAGAAACCAAACACAGATTTTAACATGTTCTCTGATCAGATATAGAGGAGAAAAGAGAACAGAGGACAAATTACATACAACACAGTTACACAGAAAAATATTAACAGCAAACCAAACATTGTGACTAGCAAGTATGTTAGTTGTAAATACTTTAATCAGTTCTACTGTTATCTCAACCCTCGAGCCCCACATTGGGTGCCAGTAAGGACTGTGGTGGTTTTACTCAGGTGGGCAGCTGAGTTCCACCATGGCCACTCTCCCACTCCCCCTTCCTCCTTGAGGAGGGCGGGGAAATACGACACAAAGAGCTCGAGGTTTGAGATCAGAATGATTTAATTCAAGGGAGAGAAGATGGGGAAAAGAAAAAAAAAAAAAAGTTATTCTCTACTTCCCATCAACGAGCAATATTCGGCCATGTCCTGGGAAGCAGGGCCTCAAAACGCATAATGGTCATTCCGGAGGACAGCCCCCTCCCCCACGGGAGTCCCCCTTTTATTGCTGAGTGTGACATCATGTGTTATGGAATATTCCTTTGATTGGTTTAGGTCAGCTGCCCTGGCATGTCCCCTCCCCATCACTTGCCCACCCCCAGCCTGCTGGCTCTTGGGGGCTTGGAGGGAGTCCTGATGCTGTGCCAGTACTATGCAGCAATAGACAAAACACTGGCATGATACCAGTGCTGTCCCAGCTACAAGTGCAGAGCATGGGCTGATGCAGGGAAAGGTGACTCCATCCCAGACAGACCCAGCATAGGAGCAGCTGAGGGAGCTGGGATTGTTTAGCCTGGAGAAGAGGAGGCTCAGGGGTGACATTATTGCTCTCTACAGGTACCTTAAAGGAGGCTGTAGCGGGGTGGGGATTGGTTTATTCTCCCACATGTCCAGTGATAGGATGAGGGGGAATGGGCTAAAGTTGCACCAGGGGAGGTTTAGGTTGCATGTTAGGAAGAACTTCTTTACTGAAAGGGTTGTTAGGCATTGGAATGGGCTGCCCAGGGAAGTGGTTGAGTCACCATCCCTGGAAGGTCTTTAAAAGATGTTTAGATGTAGAGCTTAGGGATATGGTTTAGTGGAGGACTTGTTAGTGTTAGATCAGAGGTTGGACTAGGTGATCTTGGAGGTCTCTTTCAGCCTAAATGAGTCTGTGATTCTGTGATTCTAAAGGTACACAAGTACATGGGACCTGATGAGATACATCCACATGTCCTGAATGACCTGGCATATGTAATTGGTAAGCCACTATCCATCATATTGGAGAAGTCATGGCAGTCAAGTGAAGTTCTCACTGACTGGAAGAGGGAAAAAAAAAAAACTCAATTTTTAAAAAGGAAAGAATGGAAGACCAAGGGAACTACAGGCCAGTCAGTCTCACCTCTGTGCCCTGCAAGATCAAGGAGCAGATCCTCCTGGAAAATATGCTAAGGTACGTGGAAAATAAGAAGGTGATTGGTGACAGCCAACTAAGGGCATATTGTAACTGACAAGTACAGTGTCCTTCTATGATGAGGTTCCAGCATTGGTGAATAAGGGAAGAGCAAACGATATCATCTACCTGGACTTGTGCAAAACATTTCACACTGTCCCCCATGATATCTTTGTCTTTAAATTGGAGAGCCGTGGATTTGATGTCAAATCAAATACCACTCAGTGGGTAAGGAATTGTCTGTATGGTCACACTCAAAGAGTTGTGGTCAACAGCTCAATGTACAAGTGGAGATCAGTAATGAGTGGTCAGTATTGGGACAGGCACTGTTTAACATTGTTGTCAGTGACATGGACAGTGGGATCAAGTGCACCCTCAGCAAGTTTGCTGATCATAGAATCATAGAATCATAGAATATCCTGAGTTGGAAGGGACCCTTAAGGATCATCAAGTCCAACTCTTGACACCGCACAGGTCTACCCAAAAGTTCAGACCATGTGACTAAGTGCACAGTCCAATCTCTTCTTAAATTCAGACAGGCTTGGTGCAGTGACAACTTCCCTGGGGAGCCTGTTCCAGTGCGCAACCACCCTCTCTATGAAGAACCCCCTCCTGATGTCAAGCCTAAATTTCCCCTGCCTCAGCTTAACCCCGTTCCCGCGGGTCCTGTCACTGGTGTTAATGGAGAAAAGGTCTCCTGCCTCTCGACACCCCCTTACGAGGAAGTTGTAGACTGTGATGAGGTCTCCTCTCAGCCTCCTCTTCTCCAGGCTGAACAGGCCCAGTGACCTCAGCCGTTCTTCGTACGTCTTCCCCTCCAGGCCTATCACCATCTTCGTAGCCCTCCTCTGGACACTCTCCAACAGTTTCATGTCCTTTTTATACCGTGGTGCCCAGAACTGCACACAGTACTCGAGGTGAGGCCGCACCAGCGCAGAGTAGAGCGGGACAATCACCTCCCTTGACCTACTAGCGATGCCGTGCTTGATGCACCCCAGGACACGGTTGGCCCTCCTGGCTGCCAGGGCACACTGCTGGCTCATATTCAACTTGCTGTCTACCACGACCCCCAGATCCCTCTCTTCTAGGCTGCTCTCCAGCGTCTCATCGCCCAGTCTGTACGTGCAGCCAGGGTTTCCCCGTCCCAGGTGCAGGACCCGGCACTTGCTCTTATTGAACTTCATACGGTTGGTGATCGCCCAGCTCTCCAACCTATCCAGATCCCTCTGCAAGGCCTTTCCACCCTCATTCGAGTTCACGACTCCTCCAAGTTTGGTGTCATCAGCAAACTTGCTCAAAATACCTTCTATTCCTACATCCAGATCGTTTATAAAAATATTGAAAAGTACCAGCCCTAAAATGGAGCCTTGAGGGACCCCACTAGTGACCGCCCGCCAGCCTGACACAGCCCCATTTACCATAACCCTTTGGGCCCTGCCCGTTAGCCAATTGCTCACCCATTGTATGATGTTTTTATTTAGCTGTATGGTGGACATTTTGTCCAGTAGGATCCTATGGGAGACCGTGTCAAAAGCCTTGCTGAAGTCCAAAAAAATCACATCAGCTGGTTTCCCTTGGTCCACCATACGGGGTGGTATGACACCAAGCTGTGTGGTGATGACACCAAGCTGTGTGGTGTGGTGGAGGGAACTGGAGGGAAGGAACAGGATGCCATCCAGAGGGGCCTGGGAAGGCCTGAGGGGTGGGCCTGTGTGAGCCTCATGAGATTCAACAAAGCCAAGTGCAAGGTCTTGCATATGGGCCAGGGCAATCCCAAGCACAAATACAGGCTGGGAAGAGAATGGATTGAGAGCAGCTCTGAGGAAAAGGGCCTGGGAGTGTTGGTTGACGAGAAGCTTGACATGAGCTGGCAATGTATGCTTACAGCCCAGAAAGCCAGCTGTACCCTGATCTGCATCAAAAGCAGCATAGCCAGCAGGGTGATGGAGGTGATTCTTCCCCTCTGCTCTGCTCTTGTGAGACCTCACCTATGTCACTGTTTACAGCTCTGGAGTCACCCACCACTCATGCACAGGAAAGACACGGAAGTATTAGAATGAGTCCAGAAGAGGGCCACAAAAAATGATCAAGGGGCTGGAGCACCTCTCCTGCAAAGACAAGCTGAGGGAGTTGGGGTTGTTCACTCTGGGCAAGTGAAGGCTCCGGGAAGACCTTCTATCAGTCTTTCAGTACCTAAAAGGGGCCTACAGGAAAGCTGGGGAGGGACTCTTTGTCAGGGAGTGTAGTGATAGGATGAGGAGTAATAGCTTTAAACTATAAGAGGGTAGATTTAGATTAGATATTAGGAGGAAATTATTTACTATAACGTTGGTGAGTTGAAGGGATGAAAGACACAGACTCCAGAAGGCTCTTGAACAGAAGACCTTTATTGCCATTTTTCTCCACTACATATACTTTCCCCATAGCCTCATGTGCTGTCCATATGCCCGAATCTGTCATACCATCAGTTAGAGACCCTCAGACATGCGCCTCAAGCCAGCCAGCAATTGGCCACTGCCCAAAGGTCATCTTTAACACTGCAACCAAGTTATTTATCTCGATCTTGCTCAAGTTTTTGTTTCTACTGCTTACTTCCTCATTACAGGGGTGTGTGAAACAGTGCAAAGCCACCTACAAATTCCTTCCCCTCAGTGACTGTGGTGGTTTTAGCCTACTGGGCAACTATACTCCAACACAACCACTCTGTCATTCCCCCTCCTCAGAAGAAGAGGGGGAGAAGAAAGCATGATAGAAATTTTTAAAAAGGCTCGTGGGTTGAGATAAGGATAATTTAGTTAAAAAGAAAAAGGGGGGAAGAGAGGTAAACAAGCAAAGGTCAAGTGGAAGCACAGAGAGAGAAAAAAATATATATTCGCTACTTCTCATCAATAAGTGATGTTTGGCCACATCCTGAGAAGCAAGGCCTCAATAGGCATAGTGGTTGTTTGAAAGGACAGATATCTTCATAACAAGAGCCTCCCCTCCTCCTCCTCCTTTCACACATTTTATTGTTGAGTGTGACATCATATGGTATGGAGTATCCCTTCTGTCAGTTTAGGTCAGCTGACCTGGTGATCTCCCCTCTCCACTTCTTGCCCACCCCTGGCCTACTGGCTTTGGAAGGTTTAGAGAAGTCTTGATGTTGTACTAGCACTGCTCAGCAACAGACAAAACATTGGTGTGGTATCAGTGCTGTTCTCACTACAAGTGCAGAGCGCAATGCTATAAAGACAGCTACAGAAAAGCTGAAAAGTCCTTGGCTTAGTGTAAGCACTGCTCTGCAACAATTAAAACATCAGCATGTTATAAACACTCTTCTAATCCAAAACACAGCACCCTGCCAGCTACTAGGAGGAAAATTAACTCTATCCTAGTTGAAACCAGGGCACACATGCTGGGGGCTAACTCAACAGGTATCAGGCATCCAGCAGTACCAGTACCCTGATGAAGGGCTGGCCCTAGATCAAGTGCAGTAACACTGTCCTCCAGGACTCTGATTCTTTTATTCCATGCTCTGGATACATTTTTGTGTGGGGACCTCAGCTATACAGCAGCTGATGAGGCAGCCTTGCTGCAGCTCTGGCACAGAAGCCATCAGCTGACAAGCACAAATTCCAGTTCCGGAGACTGGCCAAAGGGACTGACCCAGGGGAACAGTCCCTCATGGCTCACAAAGGTTAGGACTGACACTCTCAGAGATGAGCTGGTCAGGGTGGACCCTCCCAAGAGACCAGGGCAGCTCTCAGGCCTGGCTACCACTCTAGGGAAGAGGATGTCAGTGCATCAGTGTACCTGCAACCCCAGAGGTGCTGTGCCATGCTCTGCACCATCTCCCTTGCCAACCAAAGCAGAGGAATCCACAGAGATGGATTCCTACCAGCCCACATTTCTCACCCCACAAACAAAAACATCGATAAAAACAGGGGACGTGCTTTTATTTTATATGTTTATATTATGTTTTTACTATGAACAAGCAGGAAATCAAGCAAAAGCAGTGGAAGGTTTGCACAAATGTGCAAGGAGTACCTGCCTGAAATCAGACATACCAAAGAAGTGTACAAGAGGAGAAAGGAGTTGGTGACCCTGAAGGAATAAAGAGAATCAATTACTCAAGGATGGGATTAGAAAAGCCAAGGCTGGCTTGGAGTTAAATCTATCAAGGGATATGAAGGGCAGCAAGAAAGATTTCTACAGTACATGAACAGAAAAAAGAAGACTAGGGAAAATGCAGGCCTGCACGAGTGCTGAGGGGAGTGGCAGATATCATTGAGAGGCCACTCTTGATAAACTTTGATTGATAAAGGTGACTAGCAGAAGTGTCCAAAAACTGGAGGGAAGTAAATATCAATCCTATCTTCAAGAAGGGCAAAAAGGAGAACCTGAGGAGCTACAAGCTAGTCAACCTGACCTCAATCCCTGGGAAGATGATAGAGCAGCTAATCTTGGATACCATGTCCAGGCACATGAAGGACAAGAAAGTCATTATTAATAGTTCACTCACACACACATCATACCTTGCACTTATACCGTGCAGCACAAACACATGAGATAGAGTATGATTACACAGAGAAAGAGAATTAAGACAAGATTTAATAAGAAAATATAAGAAGCTAATATAGACTGTGGTGATCAGATGCAGGGCTCAACCAGATAATCATACTGATACAGATAATCATACCAGTCCTGTAAGCCCTGTATTACATGCAACCAACCCCTTTTATACTGTTTTCTACCTACCTTTGTTCCTCCCTGCTCTCCTTCCCCTTGCACATTCCCTCACAGATTTGCTGAGCTCTACTGATTCCTGCATCCTTTCCAGTCCAGGCCCCCCTCACTTAGCTTGATTCTCCTCAAAGTGGAGCCTATAGTTTCTCTATAGTCCATCAATCAGTATGACTGTGAGTTTTGTTTGTTGTCACTGTCTCCATGTTTGCTTGGTCAGGTCTGTGTCTTGGTATATTTTGGTTTCTGGCTTCCCCCCTTTTTCCTTTCCTGATTGGCAGGGTCTCCAATTAGATAACCATGCTGGAATACACATTCTCATATTCTCACATGCCCTCATCAATGAATATGACTGACTAGGCTTGGTCTCCATCTCTGCCTCCCTTATCATTTCTTGGTCACATTTTGGTTCCTGCATGTTCGCATGTTCTTGTTTATGGCCTCCTTCGTTTCTTATTATCCCTTGCTGTAATGAACAAGGTCCTTGACCAGATACCCTTAAAGGAACACCATCCTTCTACATACCTGTGCAGATGCACTCCCCAGCAGCTTGATTTATCCAACCTTACTTGAGGAGTGCCAGAAAACACCTTACCCAAATTGAAGCAACGAGGCTTCACATGACAATGAGTTGTCACAGCACACTTATAAGGTGCCACCTCACAGTACCCCTTCCTCTGATCCTTCTGGATGGTCACACCCTCCAAAACAATCCTCTAGTAAACTCCAGGACCTCCCATAATTTCGTGGCTTCTGAATTTCCCCAGAGCAAACAGACCCTTACCCTAACCCAACCACTATCACTATTGCAGATGGGAGGAGGACCCATGGGAGGGCAGTAACCCAAGAGACCTTAGAGTAACCATGGCACCTGAGCACCCAGAGAATCTATCCTTCTGTCCTAGTTATGGAAACACAAACCTGTAATGGACTGGCAGTTGAGAACCTTGTGCTTCCCTGTAGGCATGGAAGACCCAGATCCCAAAGCAGTTGCTGGCCCCAGTTGCCATTCAGGTTTGCTCCCCCTGCCACAGGTTGTTCTGAAGATTCCCATGCTACTGCTGGTTGTGAGGGTGGGCTGCTGCCAGTTTTCTGAGTCCTTTTCCCCTTCTAGGAGTGTAGTTGTCTGAGTTAAGAAGTTGAGCTGGCCAAGTTCAAGCTCAGCTACTTCACTGAAACAAGCTGATCTGGAAAAAAAAAAAAAAAAAAAAAAAAGTTAGATGTGAGGGCCTGCCCCTTTTTTTCCCTTGAAGGCCACTTTTAAGCTGAGGCTTTGCCACTGGCCCCCACCAGTGCTACACAGCAGCTATGTCTGTGCTGCATCTCCTACTCCCAGTTCTGGTCCTGACAGCACCTGCTGGCTTGGCCTCCATCCCGTACAGAGCTCCCTCCCAGGGTCTCTGGGATGATAAGTTTTGCAAAGGGAAGCATGGTGCATGAGAAGGCAATGGAGGTCTTAAAGAGCACCTGAGGGCAGGCAGAGGACTCCGGCATTTAAAGCAATGCAAATGGAGGCCACTAGGATGCAGTGCAAAGGAAAAAAAATGGGGGGGCTCTGTGCTGCACCAGAAGGCAAATGGAGGAGAATCTGACGTGCAGGAGGGAAAATGGAGGCCTCTGGATGGGTGCAGCCAAAGTAAATGTGGTGAATCTTAGAGGACCAAATGGAAGCCTCTGCATTGCACCAGATGGCAAATAAAAGACCCTAGGGAGCATCAGAGAGAATATTACAACTATTCATTAATCTCCATGTTCAGTCAGATGTTCTCCATTTCTCCCTGTACACATCCAGATCCGCCTCCCTTTTCCTTAGGGCACTCTCTATTCCCCCAATTGTGGTCCCTTCCATTATTCTCAGTGCATGCTCAGGTTCCCACTGTTCTTGTCTGTGGGCCCTCAATTAGCCTCCATTCCCTTTTCAATGCTCATAGCTCCTCTCTGCTCCCTTACCCAGGCCTCAGAACACCACAGTTCCCACCCACGCATGCTCAGATCTTCTCTCCTTCCCCCTTGCATGCTCCAGTCCCTCAGTACATTCTCAGTGCCTTATATCCAAACCATGCACCCTCAAATTCAAACCATGCACCATATACCCTCAAATTCCCTCTGTTCCCTTCAGTGTGCTCTTAAGATTCCCTCCGTCTTACTCCATTCACCCTCAGATTCATTCAGTTCCATCAGTTTTAGATGACCTCCATTCCCCATCATGACCTTCCACACATCTCCAATTCCCCACTATGCACAGTCAAAACTCTTCATTCCCTTCCAGTCACCTTCACATCCTTCCAATTCCCCTCCTCATGCTCGCTTAGAACCCCTCTGTTGTCATCCTTGCACAAACAGATCCCTTGTATGCTGAGGTTTCCTCCACTTCCATATGCATGCACTTCTGCTCCCCTCATGATGAGATTTCCTCTGTTCCTTTCACTGTGTGTTCAGTGCTGCCCACTCCCCTCTGTGCAGGCTCATGTCCCTCTTCTCCATGACAAGTGCTCTCAGATTCCCACCATTGCCCTCCATCTACTTTCAGATCCCCTCTTTGGGCACTCAGTACCTAGGTTCAACCCCCCACCCCACAACACCCCTTTAGATCTCCTACATTTTTATCTGAGCATGCTCAAATTTTGGCCATTACCTTCCATGCATGGTCAGGTTTTCTCCTTTCCTCTCTGCACATTGAGACCATGCCCTCCCATTCCCCTCTGCACATGCTCAGAACCCCAGTGCTGCCCTCCATTCCACACAGGTTATCTCCATTCCTGGGCAGACACTTGCTTTCCTCTGTAGCTATCCATTCTGCATGACTAGTCTCCCAAACGCAGTGCCCCAGAGACCACAGCTGTCTTGACTAATCAACAGTAACCTTTAATTCAGTCTCTTTCAGCAGGCTCCTCGCAGCTCAGGATCATTGCTCACTAGGGAATACAGGGCTCTCCTGCCTTCCCCTGACCACCTCCACCACACCCCTCTGCCTGCTGTCATGCAGTGCAGAAACCATCGGATACTTCAAAACTCTGTCCCACAACAGCCAGTCACTCTGGGAGCCTTGAGGCTGCTGAAAATTCCTCACCAAGAGCGAGGCTGGGCCTGATAAAAGCACATTAAACAAGAACCACTTGACTTGGCAGTGCCTTTGCTGAAATGGTGAGGGGTGGGGGCATCCTCAGTGTTTGCTTTCCATGCTGAATGATGACTGTCATCCAAGCACTTATTTACTGAACAGCACTCTTCAAAGCTCCCAGATACGCTGCTCCCAACAGAAATTTCATCCAAGGAGCAAAGCACTCACAGTAGAAAACATTCCAAGAATTCTTACTGGCACAGGTATTATTTTCTTTCCAGCTCAGAAAGCTATGTACCAAGAACCACAGTCACCTTCTTCTCAGGTTGTGTTTTCTAAGTGAGGGAAAAAAAAAAAAAGTAAAAAAAAAAAAAAAAAGTCTGATTTCCACCTCCAGGAGAAAAGAAGCTGAGAAGGGGTTGGACTCACTCACCCCTCCCACTGCACAGGACACTACAAAGGCCTCTGTGAGACCTGCAGCTCCACAGCTTTGCGCTTCAGAAGGCATTCACACACCGACACCATGGGTGAGTGGGGAAGGGGGGCACACCTTGCTATCAATGGGAGCAGCCCATTTGCTGGGAGCAGCAATAGGGCAGCCCAACAACAGGGAAACACTCTGCACTGTTCCTTGCACAAATGGGTGCATGGTGGCACCAGTGTCCTCTTAGGGCACTGCTCGCCTGACATCCCTTTATATACCAGCACACCGCTGTCTGACTCACCCCAGTCAGTTCCCTGTTTTGGAGGCTAGGAATGTGTCCCTGTGAAAACTTGACTCGTTCAGCTGTTGGGTGCTTTGCTCCAACTGAGACCATCTCATACATGGCTTTCTGAGAGCCGGCAAAGGAAAAAAAGGCAAGGATACTTACCCCTTGGGTAAAAGAGATGAGGCCTTTTGGCATGCTCTCCAGCTTGCACAGACCAGTCTGATGCTACAAGCATACTTGGTGCATTCCAGCATCTCAGATGGTCATGATACACTGTGCAGTGCTGGAGCTATGGGATTTACCACTTCTGTGGAGGGAGGGTTGCATTTCATCTTTTCTACATCTTTTCCCTTTCTAGTTACGCAGTGCCTTCTACCTCTTGCTTGTGTTCTGGTCTTGGCTGCCCCAGGTCTCTCCATGCCTAAGCAAACCCTAAACATCTTCAAGAAAACTCTCTCCAACACTTCGGCAAGTGCTCTGAAGAAAACCAGTACGTAGCATCCCATGGGCATCACAGTGCTCTCACTAATCCCATTTCAGTTCTTTGGTTTGGGCCAGCCCAGCTGGCACAACCAGTGCTCTCAGCTAGTGGTTGCCTAATAAAGTAACACATGGGGGAAAGTGTGTGACAGTGCCTCAGATCCATGAAACTCGTCCATAGTATATACAGGTAGGCAGAATGTGGAGAGGCAGCATCAGCCCCAGGCTTTGCTTCTTTGTGGAGAAGATTTCTGCCCATCTTGCAGGACTAACTTAACTGCATTGGGAGGGTGCAATCCTAAACCAAGTGAGTTGAAGACAAGGGGAGATCACACCAGCCAGCACAGGGGGGATCCAGTGTCGTATGCTCAGGTACTGCCAGCTCTGGCTGGAGAAGAGCCTTCTATCATCCCTAGCCCTGGACCTGCTCCAGGATAGAGGGCAGTGGATGTGAGGAAGCATACCCAGTGCAGGCTGCAGTCCTCTGTGTATGTGTGCACATACACCATGCAGGTCGATGAAGGTGTATGTGTGCTGGAAGAGGCCATTCCTCAGTTCCCTAAGTTGCTGGCAGGGGCAAGATCTTCTTCACCTCCCTGCCCAGCATGACCCCATTTTAGCCATACAGCCTCTTCTTCAGGAGACCCAGAGGAGCCTGCCAGTGTCCCTATCAGTCTCCTGGCCTGATACCAACGTAGCCCAGTGGGACTAGGGCCTTTCTATTAGGTATCCTGTTAGGGAAAAGGAGCAAAGTGCTGAGGTCAACCCACTCTCACCTCCAGTGAAGCACATTGACCTTTAAGGACTGGGGCAGCTGAGCATCTCTAGAGTACTCCAGCCACATGTCCATCCTGCCATAGGGTGAAACATGGTCTTGTTGTCTTGCACAGGTTATTGTTAAAGCACTCTCTCACCTATCCCAGGTTGGCCCAAAGACTGCAGCGAGCTTGTCTCTGGCAGCCCCAGTGGCATTTACATAATCCAGCCCACAGGTCTCCACCCCATCAAGGTGTACTGTGAAATGAATGTGACAAACGGGGGCTGGACGGTCATCCAGAGGAACCAGAAAGACACAGCTGTCACCTGGGCTGAGTCCTGGAGCACCTATAAATATGGCTTTGGGAACGTGCGCAGTGAGTACTGGCTGGGCACCGAGTACATTCATCAGATTGCCAAGCAGAAGGTCTACCAGGTCAGATTTGTCATCTGGGATACCAAAAATAACATCAAATTTGCAGACTACAACCTCTTCAGTGTGGAAGATGAGTCCCATGGCTACCGGTTGAGGCTGGGCTCCTACACAGGGACAGCAGGGGATGCCATGGACTCAAACAATCCCAGTAATGTGCACAACAACATGAAATTTTCCACAAAAGACATGGATCAAGACACTTCAAGAAAGAACTGTGCATCCCACTCTGGGGGTGGGTGGTGGTACTCGGCATGTTATTCTGTACGGCTGAATTTCAAGGGTGGCATGACATGGGGTAGCCTGTGTAAAGGGGACTGCAAATCCTCCCTTATCCTCATCAAACCAGCTCCTTACCACTAGCATTATTTTGCACTTTCACATGGCCAGATCAGTGCTCTGCTGGGCCACTCTTTATTGGCTGAGGGCTGGGGGTGAATAGGGGTGTTCCAGCATATCAAAAGACCTTTTATTTTTTCCTCTTCTCCTGAAAAGTAATGATGTTCCCTGCTTTATCTATGGCCTGTCACCTATGATGCATTTTTAGGATCATTAGTAGAATAAGACTTTATAAACAATTCAGTTTCCAAGTATGGTGCTTCTGGGGAGAAAACTACGCTAAAACCCTCCTGATCCAGCAAGGGCTCATTCTCTTTCTCCTTTGAAGTTAGACATGATGACCACTGACTTAAGCAGAAAAATATCATTCATTACTCAGTAACCTGTCCTAAGGTGCTCTGAGGCCAGGCAGGCCATACCTCTGCTGTAGCCTGTGTTCATCTTGCAGAATAAAATTGTTTTCAGAACCTGGACAGACATGTGAAAATGTCCTTCATTTGATGCCTGCTTCTGCCAGGAGGCTCCTGGTGCAGTAAGAAAGCAAAAGGGAAATTTTTCACAAGATTCAAATGGGGATTTAAAAATAAAACTTGCACTTAAGAGAGATGAGTTTCAAGGTATGGATCTTTCAAAAACGGGATGCAGTACCACATGGCCAACAGCTAGAGGTGAGGCTAGGAGGAAGCACCATCTCAGTTCAGCCATACCTATGTTGACCTGGAGACCTAAACAGGGCTGCCAGGCCAGCATCATCTTGCCTTGTCAGGTTTGTGAATGATGGTCCTGACAAATGAAGACAGAAAACTGGTAACAACAGATGTGGAGAGAAGGCAGAGGTACTTAACTTCTTTGCCTCAGTCTTGACTAGTGGTCAGGCTTCCCACATCTCTCATGTATGAGGAAATTGGCTGATGCAGTCACCAAGCCACTCTCCATCATATTTGAAAAATCATGGCAGTCAGGCAAAGTCCCCAGTGACTGAAAATGGGAAACATCACTCCCATTTTTAAAGAGGGTAGAAAGAACAACCTGGGGAACTACAGACCATTGAGCCTCACCTCTGTGCCTGGGAAGATCATGGAACAAATCCTCCTGGAGGCAGTGTTAAGGCACATGCAGTACCAGGAGATGATGTGGGACAGCCAGCATGACTTTAACAATGGTAAATTATGCCTGACCAATTTGCTGGCCTTCTGTGATGGAATGACTGTAATCAGTCAACAAGGGAAGACCAGCCGATGGCATCTACTTGGACTTCTGTAAAGCCTTTGACACAGTCCCACATGACATCCTGGTCTCTAAATTGGAGAGATATGGATTTGATGGGTAGACCATCTGGTAGATAAGGAATTGGCTCAATGGCCACACCCAGAGAGTGGTGGTCAATGGCTCTATGTCCAGGTGGAGACAGGTAATGAGTGGCATCCTTCATGGATTTGTCTTGGGACCGGTGCTTTTCAGTATCTTTATCAATGGCATAGATGATGGGATCGAGTGCACCCTCAGCAAGTTTGCAGATGACACCAAGCTGAGTGGTGCAGTTGATACGATAGAAGACCATTCAAAGATAGATGCCATTCAAAGGGACCCAGACAGGCTGGAGAAGTGGACCCATGTGAACTAAATGAGTGTAAGTTCAACAAGTACAAGATGCTGCAGCTGGATTGGGGTAATCCCAGACAGGAGTACAGACTGGGTAAAAAAAATCATTGAGAGCAGCCCTGTAGAGAAGGACTTGGGGGTTCTGGTGGACAAAAAGTTCAACATGAGCCAGCATTGCATGCTTGCAGCCCAGAAGGCCAACTGCATCCTGGGCTGCATCAAAAGAAGAGTGGCCAGCAGGTCAAGGGAGGTGATTGTCCCCCTCTATTCTGCCCTCATGGGGTCCCACCTGGAGTACTGTGTCCAGGTTTTGGGCTCAAGCACAAGAAAGATGTGGAGTCCAGAGGAGGGCTACAAAGATGATCAGAGGGCTGGAGCACCTCTCCTATGAAGAAAGGCTGAGGGAGCTGGGCATATTCATCCTGGAGAAGACAAGACTCCGGGAAGACCTAATTGAGACCTATTAATACTTAAAGGGGTCTTATAAAAAGGTTGGAGAAGGACTCTTTACTCATGTAGATAATGATAGGACAAGGGGGAATGGTCTTAAACAAAAAGAGGATAAATTTTGACTAGACATTAAGAGTAAATTCTTCACTGTAAGGGTAGTGAGGCACTGGAACAGGTTGCCAAGAAAAGTTGTGGATGCCCCATCCCTGAATGTGTTGAAGGCCAGGCTGGATGGGGTCTTGACCAACCTGATCTAGTGGGTGGCATCCTTGCCTGTGGCAGTGGGGTTGGAATTAGATGATTTTTAAGGTGCCTTCCAACCCAAGCAATTCTATGAGTCTGATTCTTTCTCAGCCAGCACCACCCTCATGTGTTCATCTTCCCATACATGGGGGCTGCAGGCCCACCGATGACCCCAGGACAGCCAAGGCTGCCTCTGCTGCCACCTCAGAAAGACAGTGCTGCCATAGCTCTGCTGGCTGCCCTGAGAACTCATGCAGAGATCTTGGCCTGAGAGTCCAAACCTGTTCAGAGTTCACAACTGCAAACCTTCCTAGAGCTCAGCTTTTATTTCAAAGACACAGGAGAACAGTGGCTTCTTTCAGGCCTTAAGTTCAAACTTTCCTCCATTGCAAAGGAGATCCATAGCCACATTCACCCTCTGCAGTACAATGGGACTGACTTACCAAGGCCCCCTGTCCTCCCCTCATGCTCTCAGAGAGCCCACCACCTGCTCCACAACCCAATTGAGGTGTGTGTGTGTGTCTTCCCATTCCCAGCACTGAGCAACCGCCCAGCCATGGACAGGGGCAGATGTGGGGCAAGGGTTTTGTGATACCATGGGTTTTGCTGGCCCTGTTGACTGATAATAGCCTTACAGCCACAGTCCTGTGCACAGTGGCTGGAACAAATAATTGGAAGCATCCAGAAACCTGAGAACCAAACCACAGACAGAACAACAGCTAGGTACAACAACTGTACCTAGCTGTGTACAACAACCACACCAGAGGGACAAAACATGTTACAGGCTGATGCTGGGGAGAGTCAGTAGCAGGGAGAATTGCCATCAGGCCTTTCACTGAGGAACATTCAAGCATTTCATAAAAAGAGAAACATCAACACAAAGGCTCTGCAAAGCACACCAGCTCTTCACTGGTTCAGCTGAGGAGGAAAATCAGCTCCATGGCTGACCTGGCCTAGCACTGCCTAAAAAAAACATCTTGAAATGAGTAGCCACCATGTTAGCCCTGGGGAATGTGTGCTCTCTGTGTTCCAGGGAAAAATGGAATCCCTTAGGCAGGTGTATGTCCTTGCCTAGGAGGGGATCTATGGCAACACATGTGCATAATGCACCCTCTATCCCCACAGTCCACCATCCTGAAGGACTAGACAAAACCATCCCCACATACACATTATGCACATTTCTGACGCAACAGGGAGACAGAAGGCAGTGAAGTCTGGCTCCAGGGTTTATTGTAGCTGATTTCTTCCACCATGGTTAGCAGAGCTGAGGGGCTGATGGGGCCTGAGGAGTGAATAGGATCTGAGCAAAGCAGGGATATACCGATTGCACAGGGAATGGAACTTGCACTTGTCCCCTTCATCCACCCCAAACCAGTGCCTCTGTTTCAGTGCTAGCCAGCACAGTAGCACTGGGTAAAGCTGCTCACATGCCCAGGGCTCCAGGGGACGGCTCCTGAGCCCCAGAGCTGTGGTGTTTCAGCTGATTACAGTGCAGGAGCTTCAGGCAGTGCAGGACAAGCAGTAGGGCTGGCACAGAGCTGCTAGCAGGCACAGGAATAGGGCACTGGGCTGCTGGCACTCCTGCAGCCTCCTGGGAGGCTGGCCCCTTCAATACAGATAACACACATCTGTGGGTTTGACCAAGATGAGGGAGGATGCACAGTCACCACTATCGCAGAATCCTGGCCAGAGGATGTGGTTTTTGGCATTGAGCAGGACATTCTGGCATCTGTCATACCACCAGCCCCCGTAGATGCTGGCACAGTTCCCACTGTACTGGTCCTGATCTCGGTCGGTTGTGCTGAACTTCATGTTGTCGTGTATTCCCCCCTTCTTGGGGTAGTAGCTGGTCAGATAGTCATCCCCATCACCAGAAAACCGACCCAGCCTCAGTGGGTATCCAGTGGCCTCGCTCTCCACACTGAAGATGTCATATTCAGCATAATGGGTGACATTGGCTTTATTCCGCACAATGAAGCGGACCTTGTAGGTGCCTTGCTGTGTGAGCAGGTGCAGGTACTCAGTGCCCAGCCAGTGATCACCCTGCACATTCCCAAAGCCATACTTGTAGGTGGTCCAGGATTGCTTCCAAGTGAGCTCAGTGTCATAAGAGTTTCTCTGGACAACAGTCCAGCCCTTGCCTTCGGTGTCCATGTCGCACCACACCACCCGCGGGGGAGACTTTGCTGGCTGGATGACATACACCCCACTGGGGCTGGTCTTGCGGAGATGGCTGCAGTCTGCAGGGAAACCTGCAAAAGCATCTGTGGTAAACATAGAGTAATTTGCCATCTAATTTGTTTTTCCTGTTTTGTGTCTGAAGATGGGCAATTTTCTGTGGGTACTTCAGATTCACACTGCAAAATTCTGCTTGTCTTGGACACAAAGGTCTTGCATGGAATGTTACCCTCCCTTCAGGAAGGAAGGGAAGATTCCGAATCAACAAGAGCTACAAAAATAAATGGATGGATGGATGGAGGGATGGATGGATGGATGGATAGACAGATAGATAGATAGATAGATAGATAGATAGGTAGGTAGGTAGATAGATAGATAGATAGATAGATAGATAGATAGATAGATGTGCTGGGAGGATCTCTGATGGAGCTGAGATGTAAAAAGAAAAAAGCACTGCAGAACAATCCTGCCAAGTTACAGTGTTTAGGCATAAATACCTTGGTTTCAGCCTGGAGCCACCAAGGGTTCTAGGGTGGCTTATGGGTGTCAGGCTTCTTATCTTACAAGATATAGTCCAGAGGTTAGTGTGCATGAGGAGTTGTTGTGTTGTGCCTAAGCCTGACTGCATGATGGCCTATATGGCACTTAGCAGACCCATGGGTCAGTGCTGAGCCAAGCAGATACTTTCCCCCTTGGTGCCCAGCCATTGCCCCTAGTCTAGTCCATCCATACTTACCAGTCCGGGAGCTGGCAGTGGGTACTGCTGGGCCTGCATTCACACAGAGGAGAAGCATCACCATCACCACAGGCAGGAGGACAAGGTTCCTGTGGAGCCGGCGTGTTCCTGCCTGGAGCCCTGGGTATGGGAAGGCCCAGCACTGTCAGGATCCCTGGGCAGCCCTCCCAGCCCCTACCAATGTCCCCCAGAAAGCCCTGACCAGAGAAGGCAGAATCACAGGACCCAGATCCAGAGGATGGGTCCTACTGTACACGTACCACCACCAAAGCAGACAGGAGGAGGTCTCCTGGTCCCACACACTGACATGAGCACAAGCCCTCTGTTGCTGGCCACCAGCATACCCCTAAGCCCTGCACCAGCTCAGTAGTGGGGGAGATGATAACCATGCCTGGGGAAGGACCCCTGTGCAGCCATAAGTGCTACATGCATCGACCAGGAAGGAAAAGAAACAGGTTGAAATTCAGGGCTCCACACTAACCTGTCCTGACAGGACAGGGGAATACAGGACATAGGTAGCCTGGAAAAAGCATAATCTGGCACCATGAATGCATTTTGTCTGGTGCTTTGGTTTTGTATTCCTTCTGTTACCGTGGTGCCTGGACTTGCATCACCCAGGCAAGATCATGGTCACTATCCTGACTGTCATCTTGCGCCTTTGTATACTCACCCTGTGCAGGTCTCATTTGAGACCAGCACCACATATGAATGCAGTGTACCTCTGGGAAGGTAACTCACCCATCACAAAAGCACAGCTGAGCAGAGAGCAGGAACTCAGTGATGCAGCCTCTCATGCCAAGCATTGCATGGTGACTTTATAGGCACTGCACCCACTTGTGGTCACAGTTGTTATTTGTAGAAGTACTAGGAGACACTTAGAGACTGTGACTCAAGCAGCTTTCAGATCCCATGACAGCATAAGTAAGCTCACTGGAGGGAGGGAGTCATGTCTTTCCATCTAGAGAAGTACAAAATAATCCCCTCCATAAGGAGGGATTTCAGTTATTGACTCTTTCAGCTACACAAACACTACATGTGAATTGCCCACTTGGAGCAATTTCTGGAAAGCATGATCAAACTCAAGTGGAGAGAGACATCTTTTTAAGGACATGGACTATCAAGGGAGGGGAGGTTAGGTTTCCATTTGTCCAGTTCCAAAGGTGACCTTGGAAAAATGAGTACACATCTTCAAGAGACCTTCCTGCTTGCTAACTCTCCACTGGCAGGTTTCAGGATCAGTGAGTTAAGTCATTGGGCTGGAGCCAGTGTCCAGCAGCCAGAAGTTATTGCATACAGTATGTCCCAAGGCACCACTATCTGCATGGTCTAAGCAGAGGGCATGGCTCCAGGTGACAAACAGGTGTCTGTGGTTCCCTTTTCCATTCTCCTTCCCAAACCCTGCCTTTGGCCTGGCAAGGCCCTTCAGAGCCCCCAGCCCCAGGAATGTTGACCAAGGGTTGCTCCCTGTGGCAAAATGCTCTCAAAACAGGTGGTTTGGGAGAGCTGCTTTTTAGGCCAGAAGGTGCAGCCAACTCCATCACTTTGTCAAGCTAATTCTAAGAGTGTAAAGATATGTCCCTTCTGCTTTCTTCTCCTGGCAGCCAAGCAATGTTTTCAGCAGTGTATACAGATTTATTGTCTTCTTGTCACAGCTTTAAACCCGGTGTGCACACCAAGCCATCATGCTGAGGCTCCCACCAAACTTTCCATACTGCAGGAACCCATGTCAAGTAATGCAACTTGCAGATCTGGATGGTCACTGGCATCCAGCCCTCTCTGAGGTAGGGGCTCCTTGGATCAAATTCCATCTGCATCCTTACATCTCACCCCTTCTTGCTTGGTTAGAGAGTGGGAGTCTGAACATCCCAGTCCCCATGCCCCTAGACTTCTTTAGTTTGAGAGAAGCATAAAAGCAGCAATTCCAAGCCCATAGGTGGAGGAAGGCCCAGGTTACCCTGAGAATAAGGACCCCAAGCAGAATGGCTATGCTTCCTTTCTGTGTAGGCATGGGAGGGAAGTGGGTCTCTTAGGGGCTCCCATGAGCCACCTTGTGTCAGAGGCCATTGGAGGTGAGAAATGCAAGGCCTGGGTGCCTGTGCCAGGGCTGGCTGGTGAGCTGCTTTTTGTCCTTCTCACAACAGGATTGCCCAATGCAGAGAGAACATGAGCCCTGTGGGCCATGGAGAGAAAGTCTTCCCCTGCTCCTTTGCATAGCAGGCTCCACTAGACTGTGCCAAATGAATGCATAAGGTATTTCTTTCAAATAAGCAGTGTGTCAACAGGACAGCTTATCTGCAACTCAGCAGATAACAGATAACACTGTTGTAACTTTGGCTCAAATATTCTGGTCAATGGTGTCTTCAAGGGCATAAAACAAGGGTTTTCTAAATCACTCTGAAGTGGGATCTGTTTCTAAGAAAGATGCAAGAGAAACTCAGAGAAGATAAAAGTTGGAAGCAGAGCTGAGGTCAACATCCAAACACTGCACTCCAGAGAGAGAGAGCACACAGCACTGTGCAGGACTTAAGGGAGAATGAGCTGCATCTCTGGGAGAAGCAAAGGCTGGCTGCTCCTTAAGGGCAGGCAAGTCAGGAGCTCAGTCAAGAAAGCAGTACACTCACCAAAGGGCTCTGTGTTGCAAGGGCTGAGCACAGCAGACAGCTGAGTGTTGGTGACACCCCTAGGCAAGGCAAATCTGGTTGATTAACCAGGTCCACGATACTGGACAAAAGGACAAAAGGCAAGAGACAGGTCTGGAGATAAGCTACAACCTGGATCAGAGTGGTCAGTCTAGGAGACAAACTACCTACAGTATAGGTCTAAGATGCATCCAGAAAGCAAGGCCATAGACAGGACTGGAGCCCAATACCCATACAAGTATTTCAGGTCAGGGCTAAAGGCCCAGGGCTGAGCTGGGACTTCATGGATGCATGGATTGAACTAACTGAAGGTTGCAGGTGGGAGTTGGTGCCAGGGGGTGCTGAGCCATTAGGGCACACTAATGTGCTTAAGGCCAGTAGCAGTTAATCCTAAAAGGGTAAATCATACCTGGCTGTACAAGTCTCTCATGCTGCACAGGCTTTCAGACTGTGTTCCCTAGCATTTGCTATTGCTCTTCACACTGATAAAGTGCCTTTCCCTGGGAGTACAATGCATGTTCTGCTGCATCCACCTCTGCATCTTGCACAAAGCCTAGCACCATGGCTGTAGTTATGAAGAAATACAGGGGCATAGGGGCTGAGGAAGGAGTGCTCTTTGGGGAACTAGAGAAACACGAGGTAACCAAGAGTGGGACAGACTTTGAATGTTGCTGGTCTGACCTCTAGGCCAAAGCAGGGAAAACTTAGAAGGGGTTACTTGGGGTCATGCCAAGTGGGTTTTTTTTGTTTGTTTGTTTGCTTTACCCAGTGTTTGAACAGCCTCAGGATATATATATTTTTTTAATCTAATTTTAATTTCCCTCTCTTCTCGTGTCCATTGCCTCTCATCCTGTCCCTGTGCATCTCCAAGCAGAGTCACAGAATCATAGGGTCATACATTTATTTAGGTTGGAAGGGACTTCTGGAGGTCATCTAGTCCAACCACCTTGCTCAAAGCACTGAAAACCTCCAAGGATGGAAATCCGACAGCCTCCCTGGGTACCTGTTCCAGTGTTTGACCAAATTCATGCTAAAAATAGTCCCTATTTCTAACTGGAATTTCCAATATTCCAAGTTAGATCTATTGCTTCTTATCCGATCACCATGCACAAGAAGAACAATCTGGTTCCATGTTCTCTGTATCTCATGAAGTAGTTGTAGACAACATTAAGGTCTCCACTTTGCCTGCTCTTCTCTCTAATTGATCCCTAGAAAAAAAGATGGACTGGAATTTTCTTTAAGAAATACATGCTGTAATTTGCAGAGAGAGGCTTGAACTGAGACCATTTACATCAGTGCCATGTCACAGTTCCTAAAACTCCCTTGTGACTGCTTCAGGAGCAGTGGTGCCAGGGGCAAACACAGCACATGTTGCAAAAGAGGCTGGGTGGTTGTGGCAGGCATGTCAGGAGACACCTGGAGTAGTACTTTCTGAAGTTCGGTGCTTAGATAAAAAATGCAAAATTTGCCAGGAACACTTGAGTACCTCTTTCCTGAACATAGCAGAGGATCTAAATGGGTCCCCAATGGCTGTTTAGCTCAATGCCTACTCTGGAGAGAGCAATTTACCCCTTGATATTTGATTTCCATCCAGGAGGGGAATGTCATCTGGGTATTTACTTTCAAGTTGAAATGTTCAGGGTGCTCAGAGGATACTGTTCCCTGGGGAAACCCTTCAAGCAGGAATTGCGGTTGTTCAAGGCACTATCTCATGAGCTCTTAATTATTTGCTTTGCTTCTGAAGAAAGATCTTCATTTTTTAAAAACATAGCCTTCTTTGTTTGAGGACATACTACTTAATGATGAAGAGCAAATACGCCATAAACCACTGGTGCTGTTGCCAGCCAGAGCATAAGTGCTGTGGTTTGGGTCTTGTGCCTCCACCCCCTTACCTGCCGAGTCCTATAACTTTCAGGCTGGACACCCTTTCAGCCAAGCCAAACCTGCCTGGCTTCCCATTCTGCAGGGTCCCCTCAGAGACAGCATGGGTGAGTGTGGGCTGGGCTGGGCGGGAATGGCACCACGCTGCTGAATGTGCTGCGGATCTCAGAGCACTTTGTCTGCTGCAGGGCTCGCTTCTGCCCACACCCTGGCTATTGCAGCACTAAGTCCATTAGTCTGCCCAGACTCACTGTGCCCTGGAGTGGGAACTGGAGCAGAAGTCTGCATTTTCTGCTATGTGCACACTGCATCAGTGTAGCTTTGGACTGCCAGATAGCCCATTTTACAAGATGCAAATTTACCAAACATTCTTTGTAATTTTCAGTTCTGCAGAGAAAATATTAAATACCTAGCACATAAAATTGATATATTTTTTTAGATATTCTTCTTATATAATATTGAACAGATATCAAGATCTAGAGTTTAGATGATTTGAAAGCACACTGCTGTCCCCAGAAGAACACCCAGGAGTGGCTGTTCCTCTCCTTTGCATCTCCATCCTAGCCAGACCTTTCAAGACTATTTATGGAGGAATGGGCCAGCAGTGGAGGAAACATTGCTTCTCTGGTGGCCTAAAGACATGATATCTTTAAACAGGTCCCTAAACGTAAGTGCATCAAGACACTAAATGTTAGATAGCAATTGAGAAACAAATCAATTGGACTGGAGAGTGATTAAAAGAGCTCTGATGTAGAAATGCATCCAGCACAAACCATGTGGACAACGCTCAGCATTCCCAGAAAGGGGTGTTTATGTCTAGGATGGCTGCAATCACAGATATTAGTTCCAGACTGGAAATCCCAGCTTGAACTTTTTCCTTCTCAGTCATCACTAAGAACCATGACAAACCTAGGTATCCCATGGCAGTGCTGGAATAGGTTTGGCTCTGCTCCTGTTCAAACAATAAAGGGGTCATACTAGTAATATGACAGGGTGAGCTATATCATGGATTTGTTTTCCCTATGGGTAGGTATCTCCATAATGCCCCACTGTTCAGGAACCATGATAAATTTTCTGTCATTTTATTTTGATTTAATATTACAAGAAGTGTGCTGGTTTCCCTAGCTTCTCCAAACAAGAACAAACTGGGTCAGATGGCTACATGTGGATTTTTTGAAGTAGCCATATATAAAGGAGATAATTTGCAAAAGCCAGGTGGTGGCTCTTGCATGTTTCTTCTGCTTCCTCCTACACATCTGGGTTTTTACTGCCCACCAACCTGGGCTGGAGGCAAGTGTACTCCCAGTTCATACCAGAGAATACATGTGAGTAGGAGATGGGAGGAAAGAGGATACCTCCTTCCGTCCTCACCCTACTTGTTATCTCTAGTCCCAAGACTTGGTTTTCACAGGGAGTTCTGATTACAGTTACTTTGGGTTTGGAAAAGGTTTTCATACTTTATCTGTCTCAAAAATCACCAACATAAGCTGCCACTGCTGATGACTCCTGTCAATGAGTATTTGATAGTTCATCTAAGGTAGTGAATTGGGACTTTGAGCTCCAAGAGGAAGCTCTACAAATAAAGAAATTTATTTTTGTATTTTACTCTGCAAGAGTAAAGTGGGATTCATGTTATGTGCCCTCTCTTTTTCTTCTTCTTCTTTTTCAATTTCTTCCCATTTTAGCTCCCCGGTACCTTTGCCTCCTGATTTGCACTTCCCTGCTGGCTCCGGCAGCACTTCTTCTTGCCTTTGACATAAAAAACTTACATCTCTGCAATGGCACACTGGATGAAATTATGAATCTTCACCCAGAGTCCTTCCCGCTTGGTAAGTATACCACTGTAACAGGGAGAGACAGACAAGGTCATGTTCAGTAAGATCCTAGATAGCTCTCCACCCCAACCTGACTCCACCCCTGCCATGGAGGAAGGACTAAATATTACTCTATGTGCAGAAAATACCAATTTGCTACGAATTTAGGCTAATTTACTGGAACAAGAATAATCTCAGAGTCATCTTCTGATTGTAGCCTGCCTCATCTTCTGTGTGGCATTAAGTTCTTCTGCCCATATGTGAGTCCAATAATCCAAAACCCAGAGTTCCCAGGATCACAGGAGAAGGAATAGGTCCAATCTCACTGGCAGGAAGACTAAGGCAAGGATGCTCTGGACAATGGGCACTTCCTTGGAGAAGTAGTGTTACAGGTGTTAAATGAAACAATCGCACTGTTTTGATGACAGCAAGAACATTAGCCACCTCTGGAAATCACAAGGTCAGCAGAGAGAGGGAATTCAAGAGAGAACTGAATGCAGAGGAAATGAGCAAAGTTACAACAGAGTCCGTAGTAACAGTCAGAATCTGTAGGAAGTAGTGTCACTGACATAGGCCAGTCAGATGACAGCATGGAGTAATTTATGACTACCAGGAAGCTTTGGAGCTATGAGGAAGCCTCCTAGAAAAATAGGTGGCTGTGTGAGCAGAAAGAGCTGGTTCACTTAGAAGGGAAAAAGAGTTTTTTGTCAGAAAAGGACAAGGTCCAAGTGTTCAACTCTGGTTTCACATCAGCCTTCACTGCAAAGGTCATCTGTCAAGAAAATGCCAACATGGAGAGCATCTATGACTGAGCGCTTGGCAAGCTTCCCTGAGAAGTGCAAGTCTGAATACAGAAAAAGACGTGTGCTCTGAGCTTCACCCTCATCTCTCACTCAGACCACTGCGTGCTAAAAACATGAGCAGTGTGAATGTAAGCTAGGTAAGCAGGGAGACATGCCAGATAACACAGGCTAACATTTGAAAGTTTTGACTTGTGGAGGTATGAATCCAAATGGACAGGAAGTGAAAGCAGAAGAGAAGAGGGGCAGACTTTGGCTTATAAACAAATGTTAGTGAACAGCTTCATATCGCTGTAGTAAAAGTAAATACCCTGCTGCGAAAGTGCACAAAACCATGTTACAAGAGTGTTTTCCACTCCACAGAGGCTCAGGCCAACCACCACATTTACTGGTGAGTTTCAAGAGATATTTGGTGAGAGTTGCATAAAGGGGGTAAGAAATATGCCAGGTAGACTGTGCCAGGGAAAACTGAAGAACTGAATCATCCAGCTCCAAAATCAGATGACTATGGAAGAGGATGTGTTAGCAATATACAGTCTAGCCGCAGGAAGAAGTGTACCCTGGGTATAGCAAGAGAAGGAATGGACTTACACACTGTGAAAGAGGATTAAGTTAAACATTTCCTAAGAGAGAGAGAGGATATGAAAGCACTAGCTGAGAGAGAAAGCAGGAAGCAGAGATTTGAGGATGTCAGAGAACAGCAGCTGTAAGGTTAGATGTCTGTTTCAGAGAGGGGACGGGATTATTTATTTATTTATTTATTTGTGATGGGCATGGATCACATAAGCCTGTGAGCCACACCTCTGTTTTTTAACCATCATTGGATATACACAAGGTGTCTTTGTGAACAAATTGCATTATTTCACTGTGAACCATCCCCTCCTCCATCAACACCCTTCAAATTCCTTTCTGAGCCAGCTGAGCAGAGCTCCTCTTAAAGTTCTTGATACCAGAACTGGTTTTCCTGTGTCAGCTCTCACTTTTCTTTCCCTTCTAATCCCTCTTCTTCCTGAATCCCTTTCTAACTGCTTCTACCGTAAATTAGCAACTGTCTTCCCACTGTTGCTACCACTATTTAAGGTTCTTCCCACACAAAGTGTGCTCAAACCCTTTTCATCAAGGAAACATCTGCCCCACGCTAACATCATGTAAATTACAGAATCACAGAGAATGGTTGAGATTGGAAGGGACCTCCAGAGATCATCTAGTATAACCCCCCTTGCTCAAGCATGGTCACATAGAGCATGTTACATAGGATGGTATTCAGGTGGGTTTTGAATATCTCCAAAGTAGGAGACCTCTCTGGGCAGCCTGTTCCAGTGCTCTGTCACCCTAACTGTAAAGAAGTTCTTCTTCATATGGCAATGAAACCTCCTGTAGTTCAATTTATACCCATTACCCTTTGTCCTATCACTGGCCACCACTGAGAATAGTTTGGCCCCATCCTCTTTACATTGTCCCCTCAGGTATTTGTAGAGGTAAATTGCCCTGAACTACCATCTGGCTGATAACTGAAGTGGTAAAGGTATGCCCCTCTGGAATGAGGAGCAAAAACAACCAAAATATGGAAATACCATCTGGAGAAGATTATGTTCTCCCAGTAGGCATCTGACGTGTACTCTCAACACTCACTCCTGTCTCCTCTGTTCTTGTCAATTCAGATAAGGATGACAAACATGCTCGACAGGTCAGAGACATTGCCCCTCATCCACCAGTGGCTCATGGTAAGTCTGTTCTCAAGAAGTACGTCTGCTCACAAGATTCCACCGTTACTAAGAGCCTAGAAGCTCATGAAGAGTTCTCAGCCACCTCAGTCCATATCCTACATGTATACAGGCTCCTCCCAGGAAAAATGTTGATTTTCTGATAGGCTACGGATGTGTCACAGCTCATAATCTCAGATGGACCCTAACACCAGCCATGTCCTGGACTTAGCGATGAGGGATTTTAACATGAAGTTTCTATCTAAAGATCCAAACTGTAAAGTCATTATTAATTATTTGCCTTCAGGTTGTGGCAATTGGTTATTATCCTGTTTTTGCCATTCATTTGATGACAAGGCTGGGTAAGAAAAGGACTGAGAGGACAGAAAGGACAGAACTCACAAGGTCATCAGTCCATATGACACATGATAAGGTTTCACTGGGTAGAAATAACCACTGGTACTGGTATGTGGGTGAACACATTGCTTCATTGTTTAAGGGGCTGACACTCTAGAGAATGGATAGACTAATCAAATGAAGTAAGTCAGGAGCTCTAAGTCAAGAGCTCTAAGGAGCTCTTGGGTAAGCCCAGAGAAAACCAGTCGATTTGTCCTATTGAGATCACAAGGGCTGATTTTGTTTTGAGCAATATGGATGTCTGGACCACACTCTGGGTTTTCTAAGATGACTATAAATCTCTAATCCTTCCATGCAAGTGGCTTTAGAACCCAGATTTGCATTTATCTCTGTAGTGATATATCACCAACATGCCACAGGTGAATCACCACAGCACTGCAGTGGTGTGGTGACAGAGACTCTGACCTGGACAAGGTTGTATTGTGTGCTGGTTGAAGGCAATGTTTTTGATTATTTCAAGTTTTTCATTTACCCCTGTGGTAAATGTGTATTCCTAATACAGCCCAGGAATGTGTGTGCAATAAAATACAGGTACAAAAGAATTACCAGGTGCTTTCAGTGTCTCATTGTGTGCAATGCAATGCAATAACCAGCTCTGTTTCCTGCCCCAGGCTGGCCCAAGGACTGCAGTGAGATCCCTGCAGGTAGCCGCAGTGGTGTCTACATCATCCAGCCAAAAGGACTCCACCAGCTCGTGGTGTACTGTGAAATGAATGTGACAAATGGGGGCTGGACGGTCATCCAGAGGAACCAGAAAGACACAGCTGTCACCTGGGCTGAGTCCTGGAGCACCTATAAATATGGCTTTGGGAACGTGCGCAGTGAGTACTGGCTGGGCACCGAGTACATTCATCAGATTGCCAAGCAGAAGGTCTACCAGGTCAGATTTGTCATCTGGGATACCAAAAATAACATCAAATTTGCAGACTACAACCTCTTCAGTGTGGAAGATGAGTCCCATGGCTACCGGTTGAGGCTGGGCTCCTACACAGGGACAGCAGGGGATGCCATGACTTCAGACAATCCCAACACTATGCATGACAACATGAAGTTTTCCACAAAAGATCGGGATCAGGATACTTACAGTAAGAACTGTGCCTACAGCTATGAGGGTGGGTGGTGGTACTCGGCATGTTATTCTGTACGGCTGAATTTCAAGGGTGGCATGACATGGGGTAGCCTGTGTAAAGGGGACTGCAAATCCTCCCTTATCCTCATCAAACCAGCTCCATACTGTTAGTGCTTCTTCCCCCTCCTGTATGCACTGGGTGCTCTCAAAGGCTCTGCACAGCTTGAGCCTTTCTGGAGCAGAGAGAAGAGCCTAAGAGTATCAGGATTTTATTGAAATGCCACTTTCTTTTTTCTGTCTCTGAGTGCAGGCTTCCCCTTTCTTCAGCTCTTTCCTTGTGCTTGCCAATGATTCTTTTTTATTATGTTCATAATCAAGAAAAAAAAAAAAAAAAAAAAAAAAAGTGAAATTTGTGGATTCTGCATATACCTTCCCTGTTGGAGGAAGACACTGAACCCTGGAATGACTTTTCATCAGTGATCATTAGTTGCCTCCAGAATTCACAAGCAAAAAATCTATGTGCCACAAATTCCATACACTCTGTCTCTCTGTGGTGTCTGGTAAAGCAGACAAATAAATTTGCTTCCTTGAGCTTATTCTCCATTAATGAATTTCTGTTCTATATCTCTGATGTGCTCCCACTGAGACCAAAGAAATCCCATGTCAATTGCTAGGACTGGAGCAATCGGGCTTGGTGAGAGAAAAAGTCTGAAGTGTTTCTCACAGAAATGGATGTAAGAGAATTTAAGATTAGTTACACTGAGATATAGGACCTGTAACTCTGTGCAGAAGGGTTCAGAAGGGATGTAGCACATGAAAGAACTCTTTACACATCATCACCATGTTCACAGTCCAGTGTCAAATTTTGTGGTGATGTTCCTGTGATGAGGACCTCATCCTGCTGGGAGTCTGTGTCTGTCATGAGTTGGTCATGGCACCTGTCTGTCTGCACAGTCATGCTTTGATCCTACAGAAAAATGATTTCAAAGATCTAAGTACATATTTCTGCTGTGACCAAGAAGCACTGAACATAATGGAAGCAAAAGAAAGGTAAGCTAGATGTTAGGAGTTAGTTGAATTAGGACAGATTATAATGAGGGAAGAGCCTATTACAGGAATGAGAAGAGTGTAGCTCATATCAAAATTCCAAAGATCAATTTAGATGAACCTTTGTAAGGAAAGGTGCAGACTGAGCTGATGCTGTGAGGCTGCAGGACAAGGTCCCTGAAGCTCCTCCATCCCATGACACTATGGCACTCACTGCCAGGACAGACTGTTCAAGAAGCGCTTTCACCTTCACAAAGGGTTCTGGCTTTGTTTTGAGGCAGCACGGCACCAGCAGTGCTTTCTCTCTCTTCACTTGCTCTCCTGAGAGCCTCCAGCACCAAGCAATGGCCCACGAAGACGGAGTGCAGAGAACTGGTGGGACCTCAGAGTCCAGCCCATGCCAAAGTCTCTTGCTTTGGCTGGCATCCCCACTTGGCCTTGGAGAGTGACCCATCAGAGACTCTGCAGGATCACTTGGCCCTCTCCAGAGATGGAGAGTATGTCCAGCTTTGGAAACAATCCAAATTAAAGCAGACATAGCTCTGAGCAGTCTGATCTGGTTTGGGAGTCAACTCTCCCATGCAAAGGTTGGACTAGAGATCCTGAAAGTGCCTTTCCTGACACCAGTTATTCTCTAAGACAGAAGGGGAACATTCACTCAGCAAAAGCCATGCCTTTGGTGCCCTCATTATAGTGTCTCCTTGCAATTGGCACCACAGTGCAGGGAGGGAGTGCACAGTGCAGGTCAATGATGGACTTGGCATCAGCTGGTAGAGAAGCACCCTTAGCAGCAGATGGGGAGAATGGGTAGCTGGAAGGTGTCCTTCCTGCCATACACTGTCCTTAGAGCAGATTTGGCTTTCAGAGACAGAAGGCTCAATGATTTCAGGTGGCACTAGGTAGACTGAGAAATGACACTGCTGCTGCTCCTGGGCCTCTGAGGTTTCCAAGCGGAACTCCAAAATTGGACTTGTGCTTGCACAGCCAGACTAAGGAGCAAATGATCCTCATCCCTGCACAACAGCACATCCCAGTATGCAGCCAGGTTTTCATCTCTCCTACAACAGCACTGGCTCTACACAGCTCCTTCCAAGCTACACATCCAAATGCTTTCTAAGTCCTGCTTGGCTCCTGGCTACCCAACAGTAGTGACCTCCAGCTCCCAGCAGCTCAATGGCAGCTTTACTTTGCACATTTCCAGTAGTCAGAGTTGGTTTAAGGTGACACCTTGTATTGGGCTTACATAGCAAGGCTTTAATCTCATTAATCTCCCTGTGCTGAGTCTGTTTTGCCTGTGACGGTAGTTGTTGAGTGCTCTCCCTGTCCTTATCTCAACCCATTTACCTTTTTTTCATCATATTTTTTCCCTCCGTTCTTTTGAGGAGAAGGAGTGAGAGAGCAGTGTGGTGGATGCACACAGCAGGATGCACACAGCAGGTGCAGGAAGCATGCAGCAGGGTGCAGTGTAGGATGCACACAGAGGGGTGCAGGAAGAACACACGGTGTGGGATTGTGGTGGTTTACTCAGTGAGGCAGCTGAACTCCAACAGCCAATCACACACACACACACAGACACACACACACAGACACACACACACCCCACCCCCTCAAAGGGAAAGGGGAAAGGGAAAGATGGGATGAAAAGGGCTCAAGATTTAAGGACAGGAATTATTGTCGCAGGCAAAACAGACTCAGCATAGGGAGATTAATGTAATTAATTACCTACCACTAACAAGCTAGAGCAGTGAAAAACTCAAACTAAAAACACTTTCCCCCCATCCATTTTCTTCTGTGTTCTCCCCCTGAGTGGGGCAGGGGAACTGGGAATGGGGGCAGCAGTCAGTCCTTGATGCTTCATCTCTGCTGCTCAGAAAGATTCAGGGGCAGAAACTTGACTGCTCAAATCCTTATCAGCTCTATTTCCAGACATTTCTGTGCTGGAGGCTGGGAAACTCTCCTTGTATAGCCCTACGCTTATGCTTTAGGTAAAAGATGTTGCAGTGCAGAAACTGCGGGAAAAGTAGCACACCAGGACCTCACAGGAGGTGGGGATTGCATTGCAGAGAAGTTCTACGTTACTAAAAAACACAGCTGTAGTGAGAGCCATGCACTGCTACTGGAGCAGGAATTGGACTGTTCTGGGGTCAGCCTGGTCAGGGCTAATATTTCCAGAGAAACTATCTGGTGGGAAACAGCATTTAATGCCCACTGCTTGGCCTCAAGTGTATGGTGGTTTCACATTGATGGGCAGCCAAGTTCCACCACACTGCTCTCTCACTCCTTCTCCTCAAAAGAACGGAGGGAAAAAATATGATGAAAAAAAGGTAAATGGGTTGAGATAAGGACAGGGAGAGCACTCAACAACTACCGTCACAGGCAAAACAGACTCAGCACAGGGAGATTAATGAGATTAAAGCCTTATTATTAACAGACTAGAGCAGTGAGAAACTAAAACCAAACTTAAAACACCTTCCCCCCCAACCATACTCTTCTAAGTCCTCCCCCCAAGTGGGCGGGGGAATGGGGAATGGGGGTTGTGGTCAGTCCATGTGTGTTGGTTTTACCTTGCTGGACAGCTGAACTCCACCACAACCGCGCTCTCAGAAGAAAAGGAGAAGAAAGCATGATGGGAAGAAAAACAATGCTCATGGCTTGAGATAAGGATAATTTAACTATGGGGAAAACAAAACAAAACAAAGCAAAAAAAACAGAAAGGAAAAAAAAAAAAAAGCCATGTGGAAGCACAGAAAGAGGGAAAAAACAAAACAAAACAAAACAAAAACACCTCTCTACTTCTCTACTTCCCTTCAATGAGTGATGTTTGGCCACATCCTGAGAAGCAGGGCCTCAATAGGCATAGTGGTTGTTCGAAAGGACAGGCGTCTTCATAACAAGAGCCCCCCCTCCTCCTTCTCCTTTCACACGTTTTATTGTTGAGTGTAACATCATATGGTATGGAATATCCCTTCTGTCAGTTTAGGTCAGCTGACCTGGTGATCTCCCCTCTCCACTTCTTGCCCACCCCTGGCGTACTGGCTTTGGGAGGTTTGGAGAAGTCTTGATGCTGTGCCAGCACTGCTCAGCAACAGACAAAACATTGGTGTGGTATCAGTGCTGTTCTCACTACAAGTGCAGAGCACAATGCTCTAAGGGCTGCCGCAGGGAAGGTTAACTCCATCCCCGACAGAACCACTATACCATGACTCTTTGTCTCTGCCTCTCCTTCTCAGTCACTCTCTGCCCCTGCTCCATGTTGGGTCCCTCCCACAGAATGCCATCAATCTCTAAACAGCAATTACTAAGGTTAAATTTTCCACAGACTCCTCCTTCTTGTGCTAGCAAATCATCTAAAGCTAAGCAATTTTGATACAAAGTAGTTCTCACCGTGGTATTTTGTTTTGCAATTAATCCGAGTGCATTTCCGGTTTTATTCACAACTATTTCTACTACAGCTTGCAACCTAATTATTCTATTAAGCATATATATTGGGGTCCTATAGCCCCAGGATCTGTACTCCAACAAGCAAAACCCCAATTTGAGGGCTCACAGTAATGATAACTCCTGTCCCATGGATCATCTCTTATCAAAGATGTTACTCAAATCAGTGTAACTGATCCAGTGAAGCCACTGTTCCACCCTTTCTAGGACAAATGTACGTGGGCTGGTTACTATAATATCTCCTCCAACTCAGGCTTCCACAATCAGTATATGGGTCTTCATCTATAATATCACAGGGATCAAAGATTATTGACACTGAGGTATTCAGGGTGGTTACAACTTCACTTGTTCCAATTAATTTGCCTACTTTTGAATCTGTCTTCATTTCTACTCAATATTAGTAAGGGAGTTCTTTTGGATCATAGCATATGGTCCTGTCACCTTCTCTGCATAGAGCATACTGAGTTAGGTTAAAAATGCAGCTTCCTATTTTCTGGCCTTTACAGTCATATATATACACCAATGTTTGGGAGCTCAACCATCCTTTTCTAGCAGTTACTATACATTGACTGCAGTTGATGGCCGTAGCTTGGGCCAAGAAACTCACCCCAAGTAGGACTAGAAGAGGTCCGGTAAGGGCCATGGTGATCAGTGGTCACAGCCCGAAGGGGTTGCAGCCCTTGGCAGACCTTCCCAGCTGCAGCACCAGTTCCCTATCCGGTCTTGCCCTCTTCCTTAATCTTAAAGGGGTGTACACTGCAGATAGCCTACTGTTACCTTCAGGGGATAATGCTTAACTGATCCCTGGTGTTGATAAATTGCTTCCCTTAATAGGTATCTATTCAAGAGTTTCTCTGTTTACGAATTTTACAGGAGTAATTACAGTAAAATTCCCACAGCAACTTAGCTTATACTCTTTGACAAAGGCTTCTTCAAGTCCGTCTGATGGTTAGTTTAGTTTCTCCTGGTTCAAATGCTACCTTCCACTCTTTCACTAGACCTTTTACTCGCAACACGTGTCCATCCTTTCTCAGCAGTTCTCACAGCTGTTTCTGTAGTTAATAAAACAAGAAAGGGTCCTTCCCAGAAGGGAGATAAGCTTTCTTCTTTCCATGTTTTTATTAGAACCCTATCTCTCGGTTTTAACTGGTGAATTGCAAATCCTAAAGGTGGTGATTGAGCCATCATCCCAATTTCTCTTAGCTCTTTTAATCTTCCACCAATAGTAATTATATATTTCTGGATACTATGATCCTCAACTACATTGTTCCCTAGGGGCATCCCTTGAGAATAAGGCATGCCATATAACATTTTATATGGTGATAATCCAGTCTCACTGAGTGGTTTAGTTCTAATGTTTAAAAGTGCCAATAAGCATTTAGTCCAGGGCATTTTTGTCTTGATCATTAACCTAGCCAATTGTTTTATTGTTAGATTCATTCTTTCTACTTTCCCCGAGCTTTGTGGGTGCCACAGAGTGTGGTATTCCCACTGAATACCTAATGGTTGACATAATAATTTTATTATTTTAGAAGTAAAGTGTGTGTCCTGATCAGAATCAATGTACTGGATTATCCCATATCTAGGTATTAAGTGTTCTAATAAAATTTTTACCAATGTTCCATGCCCCAGCAGCCGGAGAACAAACAACCCAAGACGGCAAGGTGTCTCCTGAATCACCCCTCTTTGTTCCCTCCTCTAAACTCTTTAGAGTCTGATGTTATCACCAACCATGGGGCTTGACTGTTATCACCAGCCATGGGGCTTGTCGACCCCCATGGCCACACTCCCACATCTCCCCCTTTCTTTATTAACATAAAAAAGTACGATTAACACAAATTAAGAAAGCACAATTAACACAAACTAAAACACAGAGAAAAACTACCAGGCATACTAATTCTATCTTTAATAAACATTGTAACCACATCCCTGGGAGAGGCAGGCACTGAGTGCTGCCCAGCCTGGGGGGGGGGTGGGGGGTAGGGGCGCTCTGGCTGCCCCTCCAGCTCCTGAAGTCTTTGTTTGTGGGTCCTGCATATGCCAGCGGGACCCTTCCATACATTGTTTTTTGTTTGAGCTGGAGACCAAACTGCAGAGGAGGGTGCTGTGATCATGTTAAGGCAGATGATGAGACGGCCGGACGGACCCGTGGTGCTGACACTCATCTAGGACCAGCTTCTGTTAATACACAAGCACAACCTCAGCCCCAAGTTATTAGAGTGTAGGGCCCTTCCCAATGATTGGTGCTGTAATTTTTGTTTGTTTGTTTGTTTTTACCATGACTTGTGCTCTTTCTTTAACTGAGTTTCTCCCAGATCTGTCTCCTAGATCTGTCTGTTGCCTTTTCTCCTGCACAGACAAATGCAAGGACCTTCCTCTGTCCATCAATTAAAAAAAATATTAAGAACATAGCATACTTTATCTACCTTTTCCTGGGGGTCACACCCCTATGAAACATGGGATTAGAAATTAGAGAGTGACTGATTAAGAATAAATATATAGACAACACTCATTGCTTAGTACGTGCTACATTTGTGATGTACTGGGCCTATGCTGCACTTAGGCCTCCAGATGAGCCCCTGGGGCCCCAAGAACCAAATGAGCCCCTGGGGCTCCAAGAACCAGATCAACCTAACCTTATTGTTCGGACTGTGATGAAGGGCTCAGAGATAAGAAGGACTGTTTATAAAGGATAAGATAAACATGCAAGGCCTCAAGATAACAGGAGCCCCTTGGATCCCAAGAACTGGACCAAACCAATCTTGTGATCCAGATTGTGACCAAGGGCTCAGGGAGCATGCGCAGGAAGACAAGGTTAAGAGTTCAACTCTGAGGAAAATGTCTTACTTCATCCCGACGACCGCCCAATTGTTGCACACGACTTTGGTGGGACTACCCCCCGTGCTGCCCAGCGCTGAATAAACATACCTACTTTACAATCTTACTGATTGTGAAGTCAGTTTTCCGTGCGTCATCTACTCCCCCTGTTTTGTTTTAGAAGCTGTCCTGGTTTTAGTTAGGATAGAGTTAATTTTCCTCCTAGTAGCTGGCAGGGTGCTGTGTTTTGGATTAGAATTAGAAGAGTGTTTATAACATGCTGATGTTTTAATTGTTGCAGAGCAGTGCTTACACTAAGCCAAGGACTTTTCAGCTTCGCACTCTGTCCTGCCAGCAGTTAGGTTAGGGGTGCAGCAGGAGCTGGGAGGGGACAGACCCAGGACAGCAGACCCAAACTGGACAAAGGGGCATTCCATACCATCTGATGTCATGCTAAACAATGTATAGGGGTGGCTAGACAGGCTGGGGGGGCCAGCAGCCTGGGGACAGGCTGGGCATCGGTCAGCGGGTGGCAAGCAACTGCAACGTGCATCACCGCCCCGTACACATTATTATTATTATTAATTTATTTTCTGTCCCACTAAACTGTTTCCACCTCAACCCACAGGCCTCAGTTTTTCTCATTTCTCTCCCCCAACCCAGAGAGGGAGGGGGAAGGGTGAGCAAACACCTGTGTGGTGTTTAGCTGCCAGCCAGGTTAAATAACAACAGAAGCATGCACAAATTTATACAAAGGAACACTTAAATAATACAACTGGACACAAAAATATACATTTTTAGAGAAATTCACATCAGTAATTGTATAAAGCTCTCTTCTGTACTAAGGGGTCCTGAAAATTTAGGACTAAAACATTACCTCTGTAATGTGAAAGGGTTATTGTGACAGTCCTCAAAGGCCACTATATAGCACACTGACATATTCAAGGCTATCAGCTTATATTTCAGTCTGCATATTCAAGTTTTGAGGTCCTTTTATGATTATGCAAACATCAGAAATATAGTGGTATAATAAATGGTACTTATGAAAGCAGAGTTTTAGAGCCAATATTAAAATTTGCAGGCTCAAAACACCCACTTAATATTTAAACAAGTATTTGATACTTCTGTTTGTTCAAAAACAGAAAGAGTAAATGCACTTACATAAAAATAACTTTTACTGTTCAACAAGTGTGCTCATGTGATTTTTATATTAGTACAAACTTAAACAAACAAACAAATCCACCATATGACTTTTTAAAATAAATGATACCAATTCACCTTTCCCCTACTTGAGTACATTTACATTAAGGCTTTGAATCATCTGACCCACTATTTTACATTAAAATGAATGGGTCCACATGGATGCTAGTATGTCTCATTGAGACTTAGCATGAATAGAATTAAAGCTCACCACCTTAAGGAAACAGAAAGTCACATGCTCATAGCTTAACTATATTCCTTTTTGTCTCCAAACTAGAACATAAAGTTTAATAGTAACAGTATTTCATGGCAAGAGACAAGTACGTTTTTTAAAAAAAATATATATATATATTAATATTTTAAAAGTATATTATTAATTTAATGGCAACATCTTTGGAGAAACTTCCAGTTTTTGTTGTACAACACTGCTTTCTGGTGGTGATTCAGGCATGGGGAGTTCATTCAGTTCAACGTGCTGAAAATATAGCCCCACTTTTCCCCTTTAATAGTTCCAGGGCCCTACATAGAGCATACAGCTCACAAGCCTGATCTGACTTATGATGGACTCAAAAGTCCTGATTCCACAGGTTTTGAGTCACGAAAAACTGACCCCACAATCAGTAAGATTGTAAAGTAGGTACGTTTATTCAGCGCTGGGCAGTCCCACCTACTGTCCTCCTGCTGCATTCACCTTAGTGGCTGCAGGGTGTTTCTCACTCCTCTCTCTCCCAGCTGCTATTGTGTAGCAGTTTTTTCCCTTTCTTAAATCTGCTCTAAGAGGTACAGACAACCTTGCTTATTGGCATGGCTCTAACCAGTGGCAGGTCCCTTTTGGAGATGGCTGAAAATGGCCCTTATCTAACATGGAGAAGCTTCTGGACTCTTCTCACAGAAACCATCCCTGCATCCCCTTTCCACCCCCCCTCCCCCGCCCCCCCCCGCAACAAAATCCTTGCCACATAAAACCAATACAAAGATGCAGAGAGCAGGTGCAGTGCAGGATGCAGACAGCAGGTGCAGCACGCGCACAGCGAGGTGCAATACAACACAGGATGTGCACAGATGGCGCAGTGCAGGATGCACGTAGCGGGCACAGGAAGCACACAGAGGGGTGCAGGATGCACAGAGCAGGTGCAGCAGACACACAGCGAGGCGCAGTGCAGCGCAGGAAGCACACAGCAGGCGCAGCAGGCGCAGCACGCCCGCAGCGCAGGACAGCGCGTGGCGGAAGTGCCTGGACCCCGGCGGCCCCGTTAAGGCGAGCGGGGCGGGGCGGGGCTCCGGGCGCGCGGCTCCAGCTGACGCGGTCGGCGGTGAAGGGCGGTGGGGTCCCGACCGTGCCAGGCCCATGGCCCGGCCCCCGGCGCCCCCCGAGGCCCCGCGCTGCTTTGCGTCGCTGAGCACGGTGCAGCTGCGGGCGTTGCTGCAGGATGAGCCCCGGCTGCAGCGCGCCGCCCGCCTCAGCAGGAAGGTAGGGGCTCGGGGCCGCTGGCAGCTCCGTGCGAGGAGCGGGGCTGGGCGGTCCGGACCCCGGCCCTCTTTGGCCGGGCACTGGCCGGCCTGGCGTCCCAGCCGCGCCGCATCAGTCATGGTAGAAGCTTTGTTCGTGTACCTGCGGCTGCTCCGGTGCTGCTGCTGCCGCAGGGGGGGGGGAGGGCAGCAGCCATCGCACGCATCGAAAACCTGAGCGCGGTCAGAGCCTCTGCCTCCGCTGCTCTCCCTTTTGAGGCAAAGCTGCGATTGCAGGGGAACGGTAGCAAGGGGGGAAACGGCCAGGGGATGTGCCGCAGCCCTGGGGCAGCCGCTCCCTGCCTGGAGCCCCCAGCTGTGCCCCCCCACACCTGGGTGCCATCCCCCAGCTCATACCAAGGTGGCTGGAATAATCCAGGGTTGCCCTTTGGCTCCCATTGGTCCTGTGCTGCTTGGTGGGAATGGAGACGGATTATTTTTAAGTTAATGTAGGCCTGTTTTCACCATACTTCCACTTGGCTTCTTGATGCACAGCACACTCTGCTCTCTGCTTTCCATGGGTGGAAGATGTGTGTGCATCAAGAGAGGGTGCTGCTCTCCTGACGTCCTCATTAACTAACGAGGCCTTTCAGGAGCTGTGACTCGCTGCAGAAGGGGGGCTGGGTAGGCCAGCTGTGAGCTCTGCTAACCTTCAAGGTAACCTGCCCTGTGCTGTGAATGAGTTTTCCCTAGGACATGCCCCTTTTGAGGCAGAGCAGGTGGTAGGGATGGGAGTAGGCTCCATGGCTCAGAGTGGCTCCAGCTGTGCCTCCTGGTGTGAACCCTGCATCCCCGTAGTTTCAGAGTCTGCAGCTGGAGCGGGAGATGTGTTTGGCATCTAACAGTACCCTGGCCAGGGAGAACCTGTCCCTGCGCCCACAGCTGGAGGACGGGAAGGCTTCCTTAGCCATCAAGTACCAGGAGCTACGGGAGATACAAGAAGCGTGCTGGGACAAGCAGCAGCGCCTGGGTGAGTGGGGGGGTAAGGCAGAGCTGTGCAGGGCTGGCTGGCATGTCCAGAGAATGCTGCATTAACAGGAAGGCCAGGGTGGGCTCAGCACCATCAGACATGCATGGGGATACGGCCTGGTCGTGATCAGGAATGGTGTAAGATGTAACTGGCGCTCAGCTGCCATGGTGGGATGCAAGCTCTGCTGTGCAGATGGCTCCAGGGATGTGTCTCGGGGCTTTTTGTTGAGGGGGGGGAGAGCTCCCCTCATGCTTGGGAGTGGGAAAGACCACAATCCCAGCAGTGGGGGGAGGTCTGTTGGCAGCTCTATCCTTTCCCGGCACAGAGACATACCTGGAGAAGTGGAGCCCACAGAGTGCCCTTGGCCAGCTCCAAGCCAAGATGGATGCCTCCGAGGCAGAGTCAGAGGTGAGTCAGATGAGGCCCCTGTGCTACTGCCCCTTCCTCGCCTGGGGCCTGTGCCCTACTGTGTGCAGGACCCTGGAGAACAGTCCAGGGGCTCAGCCACCTGGGCTCCCTCCATGGTCCCGCAGCTCATTGCTTGACACTGCCCACTGCCTGTCCTGCAGGCACAGATGGAGCAGTTCCTGGCCCAAGACCTGCCCCTTGATGCCTTTCTGGAATCCTTTTGCCAGAGCCGCACACGCTCTCACATCTGCCGGGTGCAGCTGGAGAAACTGCAGGAGCTGCTGCAGAAACGCAGGGCAGACAGAGACCCTGCAGGCCCCATGGTGTGCCCAGGTGTCCAAGTCAGCCCAGCGCCAGTCTGCCTTGCCCCGCTGTGGAGTGGAGCAACCCCCAAAGACCTCCATCTCTGCTACCACTTCATGCATGCCTGTCTTATCCCCTCAGAGGTTGTTGTGCCCTTTGCTATGCCAGCTGTACCTCTGAAACGCTATCTCCCAGCCCTGGGAAAGCAGCCAGCAGCCCCCTGCCCTGACACCCCTAGGGGCTTGCCCCTGCACCTTGTCCGACACGTCCATCTGCTCAGCCCCCGTCCCTTCTGCGTGCAGCAGCTGCCATGCCATCAGAAACAGGAGCCACCACACCGGTAACAGAACAGGGACAAGGCTGTGCCCTGTGGGCTGCATGGTCTTGGCCAGGGAGCATGCAGGGGTGTCCACAAGGCCCTGAGGGGCTGTGGTGGCTGTTGGGCAGCTACAGGGGGTGGGTACTTGCGGAGAAGGAGCTTGGCTGAGGATGTAGTGGGGTAGCAAGTGTGGCCAGGCAGTAGATGCTGCACTTGGTGAGCTGTTGGGGGGGGGGGGGGGGGAAGATGTTTCTGTGTCCACAGCAAGAGGAACAGTGATGGGAGAGGGGGGGGGGGGTCAGGAGAACCCAGGTGGGTTGGAAGAGGGCTCAGGAGCTCTGGGCGCCACATGCTTTCTAAATAAAGACTCTTTTCCATGCTCTGTGTTCCCCTGTTGGCCTGTCTGTGAACAGATGTACAGGAGGGGTGGGGAGGAGGTGGCTGTGGGGGCGACACTTGCCAGGTTTGGAGGTCACCCTAGGCATTGCCCTTGTGTTTGGCCCAGTCCATCGGCATTGTGGGGATGGTGAGGGCTGCAGGAAGTGCAGGTCTCCCCCCAGCCCTGCAGTATTTTTAGTACACACTCCCTATCCACCCTCTTGCACTAGTTGTGGCTCCCCAGAGACTCCTCTGGGAGTCTTTCCTTAAACTCTTGCAATAGATGGTGAGACAAAGCTGGGAGGAAGCAGGATAGCCCTCAGGCAGCCTACATGTTCCCAGTACTGGGACGTCTCTTGTGCTGGTGTGTTGATGCTGTTTCTAGCCTTTGATTTGTTTTCAGGCTCTTATGCGTTCAGTCCCTGTCTGGTTGCAGGGTTTTTTGTTTGTTTTCCCCAGCTGTCTATCTACCCTCCAGCTAGGAGGCCCTGTTGTGCAGACAGCTTAGAAATCATCCAAAGAAGCACAGGGCTCTGGCCAAAATATGGACTGTAGGCTGGCAGTGCTTGATCACCCCCATCACCATGCAGCTTGCAGAGTCCCCTGAGTGCTCCTGCACCCATGGAGGAGATGGGCAGTACTGCTGCCCTCACCCAGGGTACCCTATCTCATGCTCCAAACCGCAACCCTCACCTGTGGCACTGAGGCCAGTCATCCAATTTAACCAGTTCAAACACGTTTAAGACAAATCAGGAACCAGCCACCGAGATGAATGCTGTCACTTTATTGGCAGGCCAGAAGACTGTGGTGGCTGGAATATTTGTTGTTTTGCAGAGCACCTCCTTCTTTCCAGGGTCCTACCATGCTCAGTTTGTGCTCATCCCTTCAACAAGGACAGTCAGCCATGTGCCAAGACATGGCTGACTGCTGGTTAGGCTCTGGCTTACCCCACAACACTAATGTGACCAGGGAAGTAAGAGGGCTGAGTAGGAGCACATAGGAGACCAGTTTAACCCTCAGCTTTACTGTAAGGAAGGTTCATGCTACAGATCTCAAGAGGTTGCTATTCCTCCATCCCAGTGCCCTGAGGCCAGTGCCAGGCTCTGGCCAGAGTCCCTGTGCAGGGCACATTGGCCAAGGGTCCTGGCTCATTATCCCTCATTATCCTCATTATCCCTCGCTATAGGGTTTGCACTGTTGCTTTCACCCCACAGACCATTATTTGCACCTCATGCAGCCGTGGCAGGAGCTGAAGCTGCTGAACCACAACATTCCCATACCCAGCTCCCAGAGAAGGGAAAGGGCCCAGCAGGTGCCTTGAGCATGGTGCTGAGTGCCTGGTGCTCTCTTGCAGAACTGCCTATGGCACAGGCAGGGAGAATGTGCGCAACCTGTCCTGGCGGACCCTTTTGGCCCAAACCAGCATCTTTTAGAGGGTAATTTTGGTCTTTGCTTCATCCTCCTCACTGTGGCCACTGGCCCTCTCCTGGAGCAAGCTCCACATGGGACCACCTCAAGGCTGTGTCTGGCAGGGGCTGGGATGCACAGTGTCCTGGAGCCCAACAGACAGCCATCCAGACTCCCTGCATAGGTTTATCAGCAGCTCCACAACAACCTGCTCTAGCCCAGGCAGCTACTGAGACACCTTACAGTGAGTGTCAAATCTGGTCCCATGAGTGTGAATCCTCAAAGTGAGCAGCTGCCTCTCCCAAGTCCAGGGAGGTGGAGTATCTTTATCTTACTGAAGGTAACAGTCCAAAACCACAGTGAGTCAGGAGCCTTTGCTGGGTTGCAGCAGCCCTGGGTGGCTTTCTGTCTGTAGAAGCCCTGCAGCACCCCTGGGTGCTGGCCCCACTCAGTGGGATGACATGGCTAGGCTCTGCAACCCAGTAGTCCATTACCTTTCTTCATCCAAGGCCCGCTGGCAGACTCTGGCACAAGATGATTCCCTGCCCTGAGGAGATTCTTCTAAGCCCCAAACCTGGAGATGGGTCTATCCAGCTTGGGGCCAGGTCAGTGGTCCTGATGGGAAGCACACACAGGATTAGTGCAGTGCATGTCTCTGGGGAGCACAGCACCATTAGCTGCCTGCCTCTTGGCTCCCAGAGTACACAGGCAGTGCCTCACCATTCTGGCAGCTCTGGTCCCTTACGCAGGCAGACCTGGGAGGACAAAGTCCTGCACACAGCCACAGGATGGGAGCATTGGTAACAGGTAGGAGCTGGCAGAAGCAGCAAGAGTCCTGCTGGGGAGGACGATCCTCCTGTGCCTCTCCTTACTGTGCAGTGACACTTTCACCAGCACCCATGCCCTAGAGGGCCACCACCCACCATGAGGCCTGTCGGGGGGAGGGGGGGGAGGTGAAGAGGGAGGGGATTTGCCTCCACTTGCCCCAGGGAAGAGGAAGAGCTGCTACTGTGTGTGGAACGTGGCCCCACATTAATTCCTGCACCAAACTGGGGAAAGGTGGTCTGGAGTGCAGGCCCTGCTGGGTGCGTGGCCTCTCTTGCTCCCCAGGCAGGTGGGTGAGCAGCAACCCCAGCCTGGGATGGACAGGAGACCAGGCAGAGAAGGGCTACCCCTGTCAGACTCCCAGAGACCCTTTGAGCCACAACCCTGCTCCACTGGAGGATAAAAAACAGGATGGGGCTGGCCAGCAAGTGGCATAGCCACAACATGGTGCCCCAGCTGGGCCTCCCTGCACAGCAAGTGCTGAGCTGGCAGCAGGGCTGTTAATAGGTAACTCCATTAACAGAAGAGTTGCCGCAGGGGATGCTGCTGATGGGAAGGTGATGCTGCCTCACCCATCCCTACATCTGCAGGTGCTGCCAACCATGCAGCCCTTCCCCAGGACCTTTCACTGGGACCCAGGAGAAGCAGGGCTAGGGTACAGAGCTTTGCCCAGCAACTCTAGGGCAGGTGAGCATTGGGGCTGTCCCCTTGGAGCTTGGTTCAGGACCCTGCTCACACAGCCTGCTCCTCTCTGGGCAAGGCCCTGACCTTGCAAGGTCTCAGGTGGTGACAGGCTTAATCCAGACTTATCTCAGTTTACCTGGAGCTTTCATTCAACTTAGTGTAGCAACAGCTAAACTCTGCTTTTGTCCTGTTTCCTCCCCTTTTCCACCTTGAGTTTCTGATGTTGGCAACTCACACAATCCCTTGCCATTACACCACTGCTGTCACAGTTAGATACTGACGGATTTCCTCTGGCACTCCTGCCACAGGTACCCCACAAGGACTGTGCTCACTTGGCTAATGGAAAACCAATTGCCCCTGGCAGCCTTCCATTAGGGAAACAACTTGGGAAACAGGAGAAATATTAAACACGATGACAGTATTAGCACAAGACAATGAAGGTGTAGAAACTTCGTGTGCTGGGAGGTGGCAGTAGGTCCGTGAATCTGGATTACCTCCAGCCAGTATGTGCCTGATTCAAAATCCCTCCTGAAGAAGCAGAGCACTCAGGCCCAACCAGCATGGAGGTGGTGATCTGAAGACCAGTGTCCTGGTTTCAGCTAGGATTGAGTTAATTTTCTTCTTAGTAGCTGGTATAGCACTGTATTCTGGATTTAGAATGAGAATAATGTTGATAACACATCAACGTTTTAGGTGTTGCTGAGCAGTACTTACACCAAGTCAAGGACTTGCCTGCTTCTCATACTACCCTGCCAGTGAGGAGGCTGGGGGTACACAAGAAGCTGGGATGGGTCACAACCAGGACAGCCAAAAGGGTATTCCATAACTTATGGCGTCATGCTGAACAATAAAGCCCGTGGAGCTGGCTAGGGGACTGCTTGGGGAATGGCTGGGCATCAGTTAGCAGATGGCGAGCAATTGGGTTGTGCATCGTTTGGTGATTTTTTGTTGCTGTTGTTGATTACTGTTTATGTTGTTTTTGTTTGTTTGTTTGTTTTCTCTATTAAACTGTCTTTATTTCAGCCCATGAGTTTCTGCTCTTTTCTTACACTGTCCATGCTACTCACAGTTAGGTACATAGATTAGCTCAGCTTTGGTGTCTGGTTACTTCACCCTCCAATTTCAGACACAAGCACCAGGCACAGAGCAGGACAGACAGATGGCTTATAGGATTGCTTCCCTATCCCCAGTGTTAAGCAGGGAGCACACTAACTAGTCGCAGTTCCTCCTGTTCTGTGCAGCACCAACGCACTCCCTGGCTGCAAGTTAGTTCATGGCTGGATACAGGGCTTGACTGCAGGAACAGCCCACAGCCCTGGGCCTCAGCACTACACACAGAGATCAAGATCAATCTTGAACACAAATGTTTGGCAGGGCTGCCTTGAAAACCTTACAACCCATGATACCAGGAACTAGAGATGTATTCCTTTACAGCACCCACTGCTTTGCATGGCTGTTGCCAAGCTCTTCCAGCCTGCAAGATACTATTACTGGCCAAACTCTGACTGGGAAACAGCCTCTGGTCTTTCAAGAAACTTGTCTTACAGCACAAAAATAATCAGTGATGTCACTAGCCACAGCTCTAGAGGCTTTCAGTTCATAACCAATTTGAACACCAAGCTCCCTCTGCCCTTCGCATGTTGACATTTCAGGACTATTATCCTACATAGAGGGGGTGGAACAACAACCAAAGAAGATGCTGGAAAGCCCTCTACATGCTCCCAGGCTGAATTTCTCCAAACACAAAGCACTTTTGAGCACCTGCAGTTGGAATTAGTAAAATTATTTCCGGAAGAGGCAGAAAACTCTCCTATAGCAGCATATACCCTGCACCAGTACACATTACACTCTGACGTGCTACTGCGTAAGGCTCAGTTCAGTTATCACGGAACTCCATAGCTGGAAAATGTTAGGCATTTTCCTTTCGCAAGCTTATATTGGAAGAAAACATAACCCAGGGTCACTGCAGTGAGAGGGAAGGGCTCAGCTTCTGCACAGAAGTCACAGCCAAGCCCAGCAAATACAATGCAAAGCAATGCAGACAATACCTTTGGCATGCTAAGCATTGCAATACCATGTTATAGCAAGCTTCATTCTCTTCAAATAGTATGGGTGAAACTTTCACCAAAGGAAACACAGAATCGCTTAGAGACAATCCTAAAACACTCCGTACTTAAATAGGTAAATACTCTTATGTACAAATGATGCTTAGACACATGTAAAACACAAATAACACCACTCAGTGCCCAGAAGCGTACCGCTCCAGCCATAAAGGCCTATATGAGATAGTCTTGTGCGAAGTTCCTAGCAAGCCATAGACAGGACAGGCTGTTCTAAATACCAAAGTATTTTGGGCAGCATCTCCAGGTGATGTGACACGCTGACTAGGACATGGTTTCATTCTTGTAGGACCAGGTTTCATTCTTCAAGTGTGAAAGCATGGAGGTGGCTAGTTTCAGATTAACAGTAAACCACAAGGAGTCATTAGTCAGCATTGGCTGACCCTATGAACACAGCACACAAAAACTATAGTCAATCATTTAATCTCCACTGCAGCTCAAGAGAAGACACATGGTTCCCACCAGGGTCAAAGAACAGCACTGATGGTGGGGACATGTCAGAGTCCACAAACAAAGGTCCACAAACCCATCAGGCACAACATCTGCAGGTCATACTGGCAGAAGGGTCAGCCTATGGAGAAGGGCCCACATATGGTACCCAGTGGTTATACAATGTCTGCAGGTCACACTTGCAAAGGTAACACATCACAGCCACGTATTGTGGCCATGCACTGTCTCTAAAGATCACAGCAAAGGGGACAGGTCACAGCATGAGGAGCTGAGCCCAGGCATGAAGTGGGTGCAGAGGCCCTGCCCACCAGTGAGCCCCGTTGTCCTGTTGCAGTGGTGGAGCTGGGCTGGTGCCCACACGTTACTTGAGGCTGTAGAGCAGGACAACGCCCAAGAAAAAGAGGAGCCCAACTGAGAGGTCAGAGAAGAGTCGGAAGCGGCCTTGGGCCGCAGCCTCCTCCCGGCGGAGGCGTAGCTGCTCCCGCCGCGCCCGCAGCACCCGCTCCCGCTCCAGCTGCTCCCCGTAGTGCGCGCGGTAGAAGGCGTCGAAGTCGAAGGGCGGCGGGACGGGCCCGCGGCGGGAGGAGGCGGCGGCGGCGCGGGCGGGCGGGGGCGCGGGGGTGACCGGGCGGCCCGAGGGCTTGGGGGCGTCGCGCACGTCCTCGCGGCTGAGGACGCCGCGGTCGTACTTGCGGCGCAGCACGGCGCTGCCCAGCACCAGGTAGGCCTCGCTGACGGCGGCGAAGCGCTCGGCGGCGGCAGCGCTGCCCGCGTTGCGGTCGGGATGGTACCGGAACGACTGCTCGTAGTACGCCGTCTTGATCTGCGCCTGTGTCGCCGTGGGCGGCACACCCAGCACCTCATACAGGTCGCGGCGCGGCCCTGAGGCCTCGCCGCATCCCCGGTGCCCGGCGCGGCCCGGCGCCAGGCCGAGGCCCGGCGCGGCGAGCAGGAGGCGCCGCAGGCGACCGATCGCCGCCGGCTCCATCGGGCCGCGCTGCCTCAGCGCCCGTGCGCCACCATCTTGGGTGCGGCGCGATGTGCGCCGGCGCTTCGTGGTGACGTCGGAGCAGTGACGGCACACGGCAGCATGGCGGGCGGCGGGCGCCGGCCCGAGCACCGTGGGCCGCCCGAGCTGGTGAGGCGGCGGCGCCGGGCCGCTGGCGGGGCCGAGCCGCTGGCAGGGCTGGGCCTCACGCCTCCCCCTCCCTTCTCTCGTTGCAGTTCTACGATGAGGTGGAGGCGCGGAAGTACACGCAGAAGTACGGCGGGCTGGGCTGGGCTGAGGGAGCGGCTGCGGGGCCCGGGCCCGGCGTGCCCCTTCCTGAGCCCTCCCTTGCCCTGCCTTGCAGCTCCCGGGTGATGGAAATCCAGGCGCAGATGTCGGAGCGGGCCGTGGAGCTGCTGGGGCTGCCCGAGGACCGGCCATGCCTCCTCCTGGATGTGGGGTGAGCGGGGCCCAGCGTCGGGGCGCAGCACACAGGCATGTGGGGATTCAGCCCGACATGGCACCGAGGGGGGTGCCCGGGCCCCATGGCGCTGGTGTCTGCTGTGGACTAACAGAGGGGGATGTCACTGTTGTGCAATGGCTGTCCTAGAGCATTGTCTGGCAAGGCCTGTGATCTCTGTTTCCACCCTTTCCTCCCTTCAGCTGTGGCTCTGGGCTGAGTGGGGATTTTATCTCTGAAGAGGGGCACTACTGGATTGGCATGGACATTAGCCCTGCAATGTTGGGTGAGTGGCCCCTCCTCCCCTTTAGCTCTCACTTCACCTCAGGTGATTGTTGAAGGCATGAGCTTGGTACCATGAGCTGTCCTCTGTTCTGTGCAGATGTGGCTGTGGAGAGAGAGGTGGAAGGAGACCTTCTTCTTGCAGATGTGGGTCACGGCATTCCCTTCAGGCCTGGCATGTTTGATGGCTGTATCAGGTGAGTTTGTGCACCTAATCAAGCTCTCTTGATACTCTGCATAGCTACATATTTTGTACTGTATACATGGTCTGCTTATGTTGCATAACAGATGACTGAGATGACTCCTTACCTGTCACTGTTTACTCCATGCCAACTTGACTCCAGCTCTCTGGGACAAGCTGCTGAGATTCTAGATTGTAGAAGCAGCAGTTTCCCAAGAGATGCTTGTCTGTGTTTTGTGGTAGTGAGCTGGGAAGAGTATCAAAATAAATAAAGTGAAGTTGGGGATAATGTCAGGGGAGTTGACTTGCACCTAGGATGAAAACCTAAAGTATTCCTGTGACGTTGATCTAGGGACTGACCTCACAGCCGAGCTTGATGGTTGATTTTGAGGTGAAGGGGAAAGAAATACTTTTCTTAGAGAATACCTCATAAAGGCACCGTACAGGAGCAGGGGCTGTCTGTTACTGATCTGAATCAGTTTGGGATTGCTCATTGTCAAAACCTGCATGGCTACGTGTGGGCTATGCAAGGGCCCCAACCAAGCATTGAATTATTTGAGCACCTGGCCTGGGAGAGATGCTTGGTGTTTTTGTTGTGCTTGAATAACTGCTGTGCTATGTTGGATTGTGGCATGGCTTAGGGAGTCTCAAGAGGGATTCCTGTAGTGTCTTGACTGCAAAGTGGAAGGCAAAGTTACTTAGGGAAAATTAGTTTCCATGATGCCTAAAACATTTAACGCTGAAAGGAAGCTCAAAGGGAGGTTAGGGCTCTGCTAAAGAATTGATGGCTCGTTGTCTTGAGGGTCTTGCTCTCTTTCTCAGTATTTCCGCAGTGCAGTGGCTTTGTAATGCTGATAAGAAGTCGCATAGTCCTCCAAAACGCCTTTATCAATTCTTCTCAACTCTTTATACTGCCTTGGTAAGTGTCATGCTCTCTCAGTCAGGCCTCTGCCTATTTCTGTGTCCTCACTGGTGACTTTTAGGAAGACTTTTTAAGTAAATACTAGCAGGAGCATCTATTTCCTGTCTGCATTCCTTTTTGCATGGAGCCCTGTGTTTCTGTAATCCCTGCTGTTAGTTTCATGCCCTGCTGTGCTGCAGAGAAGCTGACTCTGCAGTCTGAGCAGCTCTGCTGGGAGAGTTCTCTAGGAAGTTTTAGGCGTTGGGGGCTAGGGACTGGGTGACCAGAGGGGAACCTTGTCTTAACAGGGTCATGACTGACTTTATTTCCCATAGGCCCAAGGATCCCGAGCCGTCCTGCAGCTGTACCCTGAGAATTCAGAACAGGTACTAGATATCACTTGGTGGGGAAGAAGAACAGGCAGAGCAAGGCAGAAAACCTGTGTGCTCTTTGGGGCTTTGAATTGCCCCACATCAGGTCTGTCTCTGTCCTTCCTGCCATCCATAAAGCTGCAAGAGCCAGGAAAAAAACAACAAGGAGAAAGCCCTACGCAATTTCTGCTGCTTCACAGTTTGTTTTGGGCTGAGCCTTAAAATCAAAGAAATTGACAGGACTTGATCTAAATGTGCTGTGCTGGATTTTTGCCTGTGTGACTGGGTTGTACTGGGCTGTAATTGTCAGCACTGTACTATAATTCCCAAGGGCTGGAAAATCCAGCCTAGTATACCTCTCCTGGAGAGTCTGCTGCTCCACTGAATCCCGGCAAGGTGGAGGAGCAGGGAGAACAAAAATACTGCAGGCTGCTGCCTGGATGGAACTGCAGAGCTAGGGGCTTGGTGTAGGGTTTAACAGAAGCAGGGTTGACCCGTCTTGTGCATACACAGTTAGCTGTGACTGAGCCTAGAGCTCTTGGGCTTTGGTTGTGGGTGAATGACATATGCATGTGCTTCTTTTTCCAGCTGGAGCTCATCACGGCCCAAGCCATGAGAGCTGGCTTTACTGGGGGAATGGTGGTAGATTACCCTAACAGCACCAAAGCCAAGAAGTGAGTCCTGTGTTTCTGTGAATGGGCAATGTGAGGCATAGCCTCAGCAGTGATTTTTACAAGCTGTTTTTCTCTTTCCCACGGTTCAATCCTGGGCAGAGGTGACAGTTTATATCTGACTCTATAATAGAAGATCCCAGTCTTGCTTAGGGACTGGGAATCACATGCTGAATCTCAGCTTCATGTTCCTCATATTTTTTTCCCTTCAGGTTCTTCCTCTGCCTCTTTGTTGGGGCTTCTGGCACATTACCAAAGGTGAGGAACTCTGCCTAGCAGCAGAAATGCTTTCCTGGCTGCTGGGTTATGTGGAAGAGCTGTGGGTGAGCAGGAGTCACACCAGACAACTGCATATGCAGATGTGGCTTCACTCTTATGTTTCTTCTCATCTGGTTTCTGTGTCACAGTTTCTGAGAGATCAGTTTACGCCTGCCCAGTCCCTCCCCTTATAGAGCACTGTGTTTCCCTTAATTTATTTAGATGGCAGTGACCACTAGCTCTTTCTGCACCAGGTGAAAGTTCCTAATTTTGCTTTTCAGGGCCTTGGTACTGAGTGTGCTGATGGAGAAGAAATACACCAGGCAAAGTTCACCAGTGAGAGGTATTGTACGTGGGGTGAAGTTTCAAGTCCTCCCCAATTTCAGGGGATATAAGTGCTCAGTTTTGCTTATTGAGGACCACAGTGCTTCTATGTGTGAAGTGGTGGGAAGGAACGGACTGGGGGTACTGGGAGGACCATTGGCAGCCCAGATGGGCACTGCTTTATCTTACTGAAGGGCCCCAGACACAATGAATGTAACAGGTTGGTTTGACTAGAGGGCTTTGCTATGGCATCAGGGAGCTGCTGTTGATGCTCACCCTGGAACTTCAGCTGAGCATTCAGACTGAGGTTCACTTTCTGTCCAGCACTCAGCTCTTCAGCTCCACACTGTAGCATAGGTTACTGGTGGTGGAAGGGAGGTTTTTTACAGTTCTGGTTATGTTTTTTTGTTGTTTTTTTTTTGGCGGGGAGGCAGGCTGCTGTGCTTGAAACCTGGTGTTCCCTTCCATCCTCTGTCAAGTTCTTTGCTGTCTGACTGTGCCTAGCTGTGTCCTGGGTGGTTTCTCCTGCTGGCAAGGTCTCCTCCTATAGTAGTGGTGCAGGGAGGAGCCCCCCCTGCAGCCAGTGGGAGAGACAGAGAATAAAAAAGAGGAAAATCGTCATGGCTGCCAGGAGCTGGTGGCTGCCATGTTTTCCTGTCTCTTACACTGCTGTGCTCTGCTCACTTAGTCCAGGGGGTACTTCATCTTGGAAGGCAATAGCAGAACTGGCAACTTGTTGGGAAGCCAGAGGCTTTGTCTGCTTTGTTCAGAGTAGAGCAGACAAGGGGAAGGTGGCTGCACTTAAGCACGCTGCTGGTATGTCAGATGTGGCACAGGGGAGTGCTGGTCTGCTGCAGCCAGGGGAGGATAGGTATCCCTTGGCTCAGAGCTGTGGTTGGTGGTAGCCTCCCTCCTCCTGTGTGTCTGGAGCTGGACCATGTGGGCCTTGTCCACAGTGCTCCTGAGCCTCTTTTATCCCTGGGGAGTGGGAAAGCACACGCTGTTTTTATGAGGCAGAGGGCATACCCAGGTCTGGGTGGAAATCTTCCAGGGCACAAAAGTGTTCCTCCCCAGCTGCTGTCTGCTGTCTCTGTAGGACACGGTTCAGAAACACTAAGGGCAAGTCTGTGAAGAAAAGCCGGGACTGGATTCTTGAGAAAAAAGAGCGCAGGCGACGACAGGGCAAGTAAGTTTAGCTGGGTCCTGCCTCAGCTGAAGTTGACTATGCTGGACTGGCTTGCTGTCTGTCACCCATTCAAACTCCTGCCATGAACTAGCTTCCCTTCCCTACCTGTGTATCACAATGAGTTGCTCTCTGATTTTCTTCACAGGGAGGTACGAGCAGACACGAAATACACAGGTCGAAAGCGCCGCCCTCACTTCTGAATTGCTGTGGACACTGCTGACATGGAAGACTGTGTGTTGGCTTCTCCAGTGAGCCTCCTGTGAATGGCACAGATGGGCACCCCAGGCCTGGGACTTGTTGGAACAGGTCACTGTGGCTCTTGCAGGTGTAGACTGGCTCAGGTGCAGCCAAACTGCAAACTGCAAAGCTGCCAGACCTGCTTTCTCTGAAGGCAGTGGCACAGAGTTCTGTCCAATTGGTGTCTGCCATGCCATTGCTTATTTTCCTAATGGGGCGGTGAGCCAGAGCATTATATCCAGCTTCTTCACTAAACAGTCAATGAGTTAGAAGTGTTGCTGGTCTCCTGTGTTGCGTCCTCAGTGCAGGGGAGCTGAGGTGGAAAACAGCACCAGGTTTCCTGCCAGCTTCCCCTCTGCCTGCAGGCAGGTAGCCAGGCAGTATAAAGGTGTGTGTCCCATGAGAGCCAGTCTTCCTCTAGGCAGAATGGCAGAAGTATTATCTGAACTTTCCTATGGTGATTCCTCCTGCATCCGCTTCAAATCAGGCCCACCCTGTATTCATTAATGCTCTGAGGGTGTTGGAATCTCTAAACTGCAACCCTTGCTGCCTGTCACTTCCTCCCTTCCCTTTAAATAGAGGTGCCAGCCCAGAGCTTTACAGTTACAAATGTTTATTCTACATAAAAATTCCACAAAACGGGAAGCTGTTTTGCACCCAAAGCTTTGGGAGAAGGAAGGGAGGTTAGCCGGGAGGGAAAGGGTGAAGGAGAAAAGAGGCAACAATACAGTGTCATCCAGCCCAGTGAGACAGAGCAAGCTAGGGTCAAGATCCACATAGAAAACAAGGACACTTAGCTCACAGTACAGCAACAGTACAACTCCACAGAGGGCTTGGAAAGCCTTCAAGTACATTACTTACTAAAAAACAAACAAACAAAAAAAATACAACTAAAAAAATAAATCCCCAATCCCCAATTCAAGTGCAAGCTGTGTGTGCCCCACACTGCTCATAGAATACTGCATCAACATGCTCGTGGTGCTAGGAGGGCAGGTGGCACTTGGAACAGAGGTGTCAAAACCCAAAGGATAAGTGGTCTGAGGTTGGGGGCTAGAAAGAAAAAGTGAAATGTTTCCCCAAAGTACAACCACACTATTGGTGATTCAGTCTGTACATGCAATGACAGGCAGGTAAAAAGGAACTCAATGGGGCTTCCCATAGCGCAGGGGAAACTATCGCACCAAAACACCCTCTCCTCACAGCAAGGACAGTGAGAGACAGCCTGCAGGGCAGTGAAGGCAGCATGCTCCTCTACCTCCATCATGTCAGAGCATGCAGCTATCACTGCCTGCACGATCCCAGCAAAGCGCCAGTGGCAAAATCACAGTGCCGTCTGGTTCCTGCTGCTGGCAGTGGTGGTATCGACACGGAGCAAGTGTCAGAAACCACACCAGTGCTGTTCTTGGCTTTGTGCCTTGATGGGGCTGGGCACTGAGGTCATCTGAGCTTGTATCACAGAAACCATTTCTTGGAAGAAAAAAGAAAAAGTCCCCTTGTGCTAGCAGTGGGCATTGCTGCGGGGTCAGAGCCTGAGATGAACTCTTGCCTGCCCACCTAGGAGCAGCCCTACCAGTAGTGTTATTGCTTCCCAGAGGAGGGGGCCTGCAGCTCACACTAGCTTAGCACAGCAATGTGCAGAATTGCAGTGGCAGGCACCAGCACTGGGACAGAAGCAGCAGGCATTGTACATCACCTCCACCTCTCTCTCCTGTAGCCAGACATGCCCACACAGCAAGGGCTATGCCAGTGCCTGCTTCCTACCCTGGAGGGGTCTCCAGAGCCTGCCTGCCCCTGCTTGCAGGGGTCCCAGTGCCCCAAGCCATTGTGCACACACAGACTGCAGTGGTGTAGCTAATATTAGATGTCACGGGACTCTGAAAGAAGGAGTCTGTGCTCTTGGATGTTCTCATGGCCACAGGTGCTGGGGGCTTGGGCTGGGCAGGATGGGGGACTGGGCTGGACACGCTCCCCAGCAGTGACTGAATGCAAGCAGGGTTCTGTTGTGGGACCTTTGGTAATAGTGACAGGGAGGGCTGTGCTCAGGGAAAGCAGGACTGTGTCCTGGCTACAGCCTGCTGCCCTGCACCCTGCACCTGTGGGCATGCTGCACAAGGCCAGTGCCAGTGCTATACCAGCCAGGCAGAATGATGGAGCACGGGGTGGGGCAGGGCTCAGCTCCAACCAGGCCTGCCCTCGCCCTTCCGCCCCAGCTTCCACTCCTTAGCCCTCAGGGAACATGGAGGTGGAGTGCACTCAGCTGCCCCTGATTGAAACAGTGAGGCAGCATGCTGCCTGCAGCTGGAGTACTCACTGCCATCAAGTGCCTCTTTTCTGTTACCAGCATCTGGGCTCATGTCCAGCCTCCACCCTAGTGCATGTCTGCAAGCTTGGCACCAGCACCTACCCTGCTCGGGCTCCTCCACAGTGCTTTGGCATTTCATGGGCCAGCCAGAGCACCAGACTCTCCTGAGGAATACAAGGGCAGACCCCTGGTGTTGGACTGAGGCAGCAGCATGCAAGTAACAGGATGGTGGCAACAGGGCTGCATCCATGCAATAGATAAAGCTGACAGCATGGGGCACCTAGGTGCTGGCACAGCAGCCCACAGTGTACAGGTGTCTCCCTGATGGCCCCATGGAAGAGCAGGCAGCAGGACACTGTGACAGAAGGAGGTGGCAGGCAGATGCTCAGATGTGGTAGAGATGGAAAGAGGTCAGGCCTTGCCCTGCTCAGGAGCTGGTGACAAAAGGAGGAGAAAGAAGGCTGCTGCTTTTAGCTTGCAGGGTGTGGATGCAAGCCTTTGCTGCTCCCTGGGACTGTGACAGGAGAAAGCCCCATTGCCTCCAGCCCCCAGCCCAAGGGTGTATATGTGGAGGAGTTGGGCTGGGTAAAGCCTTGCTCCCAGATAAGTACCACCTGGGGCTGTGGGTGTCAGAGCTGTCCTCAAACTCTGACAGCCTAAGCCCAGGCATGGGGACAGCAAGTGCCAGGGCCACTGTGTGCCAGAGCTGAGAACAGAACAAGGAGGATTTGGAGCAGGGCAAGCAGCCAGTGAAAGTTGGTGGCCTCAAACCACCTGTGGCCTCTTGCCCTGCCAGGCCAGTACTGAGGTGCAGCACTGAGCCCCATGTGACTGTCCCCATCCCTAAGAATCAGAGATGGCCCCAAGCAGCACCACTCACTGGCCAGCAGCAGCACATCCAGCCCGAGGCACCTGCACTGGGGCAAGGGCTTGCACAGGGCAGCAGGCAGCTCCACCACTAGCAGAGCAGCAGGAATGGAGCCCTGCAGCCAGGTATGTGCACAGGGAGGGCAGAGCCTGGCAGAGTGCACCACGGGGAAGTGCCTCATGAGTAAAGCAGCCTGAGGAAAAGTGTTTTGCAAACACGGATGTGGCTGACAGACACAAGAGTTCTGGCTGAAGGTGATGGGAAGAGCTGGGAAAAGTTGACTGGGCTCTGTGCTCCTGAGGACTCTGCCCATCATTTGTCTCATCTTCAGGTGTCACTAACACAAACTGCCTAGCACAAGAAGAGCAGCAGTGCCCAATGGTACCTCTGTCCCCACCTGGTCCCAGCCAGTGTCTCAGGCTGGTGCAGTGATGAGAGCTCAGGTTCTCCCCAGAGGTCCCCCTCACGCCCATCACTGTCCCCTGCACCCCGCCTGCACCCCAAGGCTGGTGCTCCCTCCACACAGACGCACCGCACACACAGCATCACAAACAACCATGCATTAGAAACTGAAATGCTGCTGGGAAGCTCCGGGGGCTGCGTGGTTCGCTCCAGTGTGGCTGCAGCCCCGTGGTACGCGCGGCTCCATCCATCACAAACAGTCCTGTGGGGGTGAGTCTATCCGAAAATACCGCCGAAGGTAGAGGCAATGACAATACCCAGGATCACACAGCAGATAATGATCATGATCTTCTTCTGCTCAGGTGTTCCAGCACCGGCAGGGAGAGAAGGGAGAGGGGACCATGAGTGCCGGGGCAAGCTGGATTCAAGAGCTGGGGCCTGCGATGTGCCCCATCCCTGTGTGTCTGTGGTGGGCTCTGATCAGCACCAGGGGAGCCAGACAGGCTCTGGCCATTGCTGGGGCATGGCTGGGTACCCAAGCTCCCTCTTAAGCACTGGACTGGCAAACCTGGTGGTCCACTAGATCCCCTGAGCTGCTAGACTGCTGCAGAGACATAGGAGCATGCTGGTAGGGCCAGGCTTGGGGAATGGGACAGGCAGCTGGCACTGTGCTTGGGGTCAGAGCTCTACCATGCCTTTCTCTACCACGCCTTTCTCTACCACCTCCACCTTGTTTTGGCAAGGGACATGGCTCCCACATCTAGCCTGGCCCATGGAATCCACCCTGTCCCTTCTCCCACCAATGAGCACCCCTGCCCCATGTCTTGTTGACAGTGCTCAAGGAGCCCCCTGTTACAGAGCTCTGCCTCAGTTCATGTCACCAGCAGGACCCATGCTGCACCCAGTGGTGTGGGGTAAAGCAGTAGTTGAGTACCCACAAGGCTGCACCTTGTTGCCTGCTCCTTTGTGCAAGCAGCAAGGCAGGCAGGGGTGCCAGGCTGAGACCTGGTCCATAGTGTCAGAAGTGCAGGCAGGGGAAGATAAGACACAGCCAGTGCCATGACTCACCCGTCTGGCTTTGCTCTGGTACTTCACTGCTTTTTTGGTGTCAGACACAGCCCGCTCCACGTAGTCCACAGAGTGTTCCACGTTGTACTCAATGCGGTCAATCATCTCACCCTGCAGAGTAGGGACAGAGCCCACACGCCCATGTGCACATACGTGAGCTCCTTCCTTCCCTGCTGCTCCCCGGCACCGTGCAGACGTCACCCTGCCCAGTGGCCCTGCATGGGAGAGAGGGATAGTCACCTGCCTGTAGCAGGCACACAGGCAGTGGACACCCTGGGGTGCGGGTCCAGACCACAGGCTTTGTGCAAGAGGGCTGGGACGTCTGTATACACCCCAGCAGAGAGGCAAGTGGGTTCCCCATCCCAGTCCTGGCCTGGTGGCCACGTCTCATGTCCCAGGTGAGCATCACAGCCACAACAGGATTTGCATCATCTCGGTGCTACACACTGGAAAAGCAGGAGGAATGGCAGGGGAGGGCAAAGACCACAACAGCAGCACCATGTGGGGTGCTCAGAAAGCCACAAACATGCACAGGTGACTACTTATATCTGCACAAGCACCCTGCCAAGAGCAGAGACTCCTGAAGCGAGGCTGGTCAGTCTGGACCACTGGGTCCTGCAGGGACTCCTGCCCCACTCCTCCTCCAGGATATGGAGACATGGCGTGAGGCATCCTCACCTAGCCAACCTTCCCCCTCTGCCCCCTCTTTACTGCCCACCAGGAGCATCCGGGTCCTGTCTGATGGTTCATGTGAATGACAGGCTTTCCAGGGGTGGGTAGAGGCTTGAACCCCAATGCCCTTCTGCACAGCACAGAGGGAATCCGGGCTGCAAAGCTGGGGATCACGGCCAGCAACTCTACAATGGTCTTTTCTGAGCTTTAACACCTGGCAGCACCAGAGAGGACAAGCCTTGCAAGCCCAGGGATTTTACCTTCTCACCTTGGTCAAAGCACTGACCCTCATCAGGCACCCTGATGCTCTTGTCCCATGCCTGTGATATGCTGCCTAAAGCTGCTGCTTCCCTTGCCCTCTGGTGCCATTCCTAGGGCAGAGTAGGCAGCTGCCAGCATAGCTGTGAGTCTGGTACCCCTCTGCTCTCTGCCTTCCCTGTGCCAGCAGCTCAGAGACTACCTCCCCCAACCCCGGGGTGTCGCAGGATGCTGGCATGGTCTAGCAGTTACAGCAGGGCAGGAGGCCACAAATCCTCCTGGAGTGCATCAAGCCTCCCACACAGCTTCATGCCTCCAGTTCTTCCCAGGGAAGGCTGGTAAGGGATGGTGGTGCCAGAGGCAGTCACAGCGGCCTGTCACCCCTTGCCTCCACCTATGTGTGTGTACCATGGGGGCTGCACCAACCGTGGGCCCTGTAGGGGAGCCAGACATGGCCATGTGACAAGCAGGGCTCCCAGGAATGGTGACAACTGCTGGCAGAGTGGCATGAGAAACCCAAAGAATGTGAGCATAGGACACAGTACCTAGAGTCTCTGAACAAGGTGGAGGTGGCCCTGCATGGACTGGCACCTCCTCCCCCTTCCCCCCCCTAAACCCCCCACTGGGGCCAGCCAGAGGGGACAGAAGATGCAAGGGCCCTTCTCTTAGGAGCAGCATGATGGCACTGCCAAACTCTTCTGACCCTGGGCCACCTGTCCCAGCCTGTCCCAGGAGCTGACAACCCAATGACCTGCAGACATCAAGGGAAAATGGAGGAGACACACAGGGCCAGGTTTGCCAGCTGGTCAAGGGCAGGCCAGACAAACACCTCCATGCCACAGCCACCCTCACCCATTTTCCAAGGACCAGCCCTGGTGCCACAAAAGAGCCACAGACATGCAGAGTGCAGCCATGCAGAGCCGAGCATGCAGCACTGGCAAGGGCCAGGCGGGGCTTTACCTGCCACTGATGTCTCCTCGGCCGCGACAGCATGGCAGGCAAGAAGGGGGGTGAGCAGAGACACTGAAGAGCATGCCCATCTGAAGGGCCATGCCCTGCAGGCTAGTGGCACAGCCTGGGGTTCCCCAGGCTCTGTCAGTGGGGCCCAGTGCTTAAATGTGAGCCCACATGGGCCTCCCCAGCACTGGTCAGGCTCCGGGGGAGAAGAACCCCTCCCCACCTGGGTGCCAGCCACCAGCAGGTACCCTCCTCCAGGACAATTCACCTCACCACCCGCCCTGAGCACACAGCAGCTCCTGCTCTGGGGCACAGGACAGATACCTCCAGCCCTGGAGAGCCCACCTCAGCCCTGCTGGGAGCAGTGTAGGTACCAGGTAGCCAGATGCAGGTTTTTGCCTCAGCACCCACCTTGGAAGGACACCAGCATGGAGGTGCTTCACAGAATCACAATCACAGAATCACAGAATAGTCTAGGTTGGAAGAGACCTCCAAGATCACCAAGTCCAACCTCTGACCTAACACTAACAAATCTTCCACTAAACCATATCCCTAAGCTCTACATCTAAATGTCTTTTAAAGACCTCCAGGGATGGGGACTCAACCACTTCCCTGGGCAGCCTATTCCAGTGACTAACAACCTGTTCAGTAAAGAAGTTCTTCCTAATATCCAACCTAAACCTCCCCTGGCGCAACTTTAGCCCATTCCCCCTCGTCCTGTCACCAGGCATGTGGGAGAATAGACCAACCGCCACCTCGCTACAGCCTCCTTTCAGGTACCTATAGAGTGCAATAAGGTCGCCCAAGCCTCCTCTTCTCCAGGCTAAACAGTCCCAGCTCCCTCAGCCACTCCTCATAAGCCTTGTTCTCCAAACCCTTCACCAGCTTCGTAGCCCTTCCCTGGACTTGCTCAAGCACCTCCATGTCCTTCTTGTAGCGAGGGGCCCAAAACTGAACGCAGTACTCAAGGTGCGGCCTCACCAGAGCCGAGTACAGGGGGACAATCACTTCCCTGGACCTGCTGGCCACGCTGTTTCTTATGCAAGCCAGGATGCTGTTGGCCTTCTTGGCCACCTGAGCACTTTCATGGGCCCAGGGCTACCCTCCCAGGCTGTCTGCCCCAGTGCCTTTTCTGTGCCCTTTCAGAGCACATCAGTTCCTCTCCAGCCTTTCCTCCTCTCCTCCCTCCTCCCCACCCCCCCAGTGAGCTGGCATCTGGGCTATGGGCTGCAGGTCTCCCTACCTGGCTCTCCACCAGCATGGCCATGTCCATGAACATGTCATGCAGCTCTCGGATGCTGTTCTCCAGCTTGATGATCTCACTGTGCCGTGTCTCAATCTCATTCAGTGCCTGCTTGGTGATGTTTGAATCCATAATGATCTGCAAGAAGACAAGGCCAGTAAACATGTTCAGTCCTGCCTCTGTGCCCCAGATGTTGTCCCTCACCTCTGGGAACAGGGGAACCAAGAGGGGTAGGAGAACGGTTTAAAAGGGAGGCATCTTCTGGGAGAAACAGAGAAAACGGAGCAAGATCTTGGAAGAGCACTCTGGGGTTTGGCTTCACAGTGACCATGAGGCCATAACCAGGCACCATGGAGCCACACAAAAGCCTTGGAGGCTGGCACTGGACTCGGAGGGAACATTGCAAGCCAGCACCATCTGCCTGCCCATGAGGCCACTGGGCATGGCAGGGATCTGGGCAGAGCAGGGCAGTGCAAGGCAACCCTGCTTCGTGGCTGGTGCCAGAGTGTGAAAGGCTTGGCTGCCATATAGCTTCTAACCCACAAGTACCATGGAGCAGGGGGAGCCTCCAGCCACCCCAGCCAGGCAGTTTGCAGCAGCCTCCCTTCTGCCCTGCCCCAGCCCATAGCTGCCCTTCCAGCCAGGACATAGTCCCTGCTCATGCATTATCCTGCTGCAGTATGGGCAGTACTTGTCATTCCTGTGCTAGGAGCACATTCAACAGACAATTCCCCAAGGGACAAGGGCTGGCTTAGCTTTTAACCATGCTGGGCTTGAAGCAGGGCTGGCCCATGGTGCTTACCCCAGAGGAGAAGATGGCTGGGTTGCCGCTCTCCAGCATGTCCTCCAGCTCCTCACTGGTGGTGGTCCTGCCAGCTGCAACACACATGGGTCACTTGTGAGCTCCTGTCCTGGCCACAGGTCCAGCAACCCTACCACAGGGCTCTGCTGACTCTGTGGCATCTCCTAGAAGCAGAGCCGAGCTGCTCTTCTAGCCCTGAGAGCTCAGAGGGCCATTACAGGAATGCTGGCCAGCATCCAGGAGGGGTGGGAGAGCAGCAATCCAAGAGCAAGGATAGACTTCAGGGCTATCCTAATAAACCCTGTCCCAGGACAGTCGAAGCCCACAAAGACATCCAGCTCAGCAGAGTTCACTGCCCTGACACACCCTACTGCAGCCAATCAGAGCCTCATTAATGCCCCAAGGGTGTTTAAGCCCTCAGGGCTGCCTTAGTTTTAGCCCTGCAGCTGTTTAACAGAGAAATCGGACTCATTCCTTCTCCTGCCCTCATTCTTGGCAGCACGCCTGGCCCCATTGTGGTACTTTTAGCCCCACAGCTCCTTTGCAGGCAATTTTCTCATCCTTTGATCACAGTTGCTTCCCACTCCCCATGGACATATTCTTCATTGCTACAGAGGTGAGACATAGTAGTCATTCTGCAGGTTACACCAGTCCTCCAGCATAAGTTACTTCAGTCTTATATTATTCTATGATTCTAATAGCCAGGTAGTACTCATGAAATTGCAGTGCTAAACAGAGACAAACATTCTGTGCAGGCTTTTACCAGGGCTGACGCTTGCAGAGAAGGCAGAGAGCATCCCATTGGTGCGACCAGGAGCAGATGGGGGCAGACAGGCAGGAACTGCTAATCATAGAAATATAGAACGGCTTGGGTTGGAAGCGACCTTGCAGATCATCTAGTTCCAAGCCCCCTGTCATGGGCAGGGACACTACCCACTAGATCAGGTAGCCCAGTGCCTTGTCCAACCTTGTCTTGAACACCTCCAGAAACGGAGCATACACAGCTTCTCTGGAAAACCTGTTATAGGGCCTCACCACCCTCTGAGGGATGAATTCTCTCCTAACTTCTAATCTAAATCTCCCCTCTTTTAGTTTAAAGCCATTCCCCCTTGTCCTGTCATTATCTACCTGAGCAAAAAGTCACTCTCCATCTTTTTTTATAAGCCCCCTTTACATATTGAAAAGCTACAATAAGGTGTCCTGGAACCATCTCTTCTTCAGGCTGAACAGCTCCAGGTCTCCCAGCCTGTCTTAATAGGAGAGGTGCTCCTGCCCCCTGCTCAGCTTCATGGCCCTCTTCTGGAACCGCTCTAACAGGTCCACATCTCTTGTGCATCATCTTGTGGATCTCTTGTGCACATCTCAGGTCCCCAAACGTAGATGCAGTACTCCAAGTGGTGCCTCACAAGACCAGAGTAGAGGGGACAATCACCTCCCTCGACCTGCTGGTCACACCTCTGTTGATGCAGCCCAGAATGCAGTTGGCTTTCTGGGCTGCAAGCATGCACTGCTGGCTCATGTCAAGTTTTTCATCCACCAGAACCCCTAAGTCCTTCTCTGCAAGGCTGCTTTCAATGAGTTCTTCACCATGTCTGTTCTCATGTCTGGGATTGCCCCAACACAGGTGCAGCACCTTACACTTACACTTACACTTTTGAACATCATTCAGTTCACATGGGCCCAGTTTTCTAGCTTGATCACATCCCTATGGATGGCATCTTTTCATTCTGTTATAACAACTGCACCACTCAGCTTAGTGTCACCTGCAAACTTGCTGAGTGTGCACTTGACCCCATTGTCTAAGTCACTGATAATAATATTAAACAGTACCAGTCCCAAGACAAATCCCTGAGGGACACCACTCATCACCGGCCTCCACCAGGACATAGAGCCATTGACAACCACTCTCAGGGTGTGGCTTTCAAGACAATTCCTTATCCACTGAATGGTACACCTATCAAAATCATCCCTCTCCAATTTCTTGACCAGGATGTCATGTGAGACTGTGTCAAAAGCTTTACAGGCTTCCAGTTAGATGATGTTGGTTAGTTTTCCCTTTCAAATGATGCAGTCACTCCACAGAATCATTAAAGTTGGCAAAGACCTCCAAGATCATCTGAGCCTCGATCCTGGATTTGACTTGGCAGGTAGAGGGGAACCAATGACAGGATTAAATGCAAGAAGTTTGGTGCATATTATATCATGTGCGTACCAGATAAATTTAAAACACTATATTGGTTCTCAATGCATTCTTTTCTTGCCACCTTTCTAGAACTCCTACTTTTTGAGTTCTTCTTACCACTGATTTACATTTGTCTCCATTTTTTCCATATGTGGTTGAGGAGAAGGAGAATACATCCCCACCCTCTCCCAGAGACACAGCTGGGAGCAGCAGGGACCTGGGAAGCCCAGCAAGCAGCATCCTGAAGGACAGCCTGAATTTTTGAAATCCTAGAATCATAGAATCATTAAGGTTGGAAAAGACCTCCAAGATCATCTGGTCCATCCATCCCCCTACCACCAGTACCACCCACTAAACCATGTCCCGAAGCACCACATCCAACCTTTCCTTGAACACCCCCAGGGACGGTGATTCCACCACCTCCCTGGGCAACCCATTCCAATGTTTGACTGCTCTTTCTGAGAAGAAATGTCTCCTCATTTCCAACAGGAACCTCCCCTGGCACAACTTGAGGACATTCCCTCTTGTCCTGTCGCTAGTCATTTGTGAGAAAAGGCTGACCCCCAGCTCCCCACAACTTCCTTTCTGGTAGTTGTAGAGAGCAATAAGATCTCCCCTGAGCCTCCTCTTCCCAAGACTAAACAACCCCAGTTCCCTCAGCCACTCCTCACAGGACTTGTGTTCTAGGCCCTTCACCAGCTTCATAGCCGTTCTCTGGACACACTCCATGGCCTCAATGTCTTTCTTGTACTGAGGAGCCCAAAAGAGAACACAGTACTTGAGGTGCGGCCTCACCAGAGCAGAATACAAGGGGACAATCACTTCCCTAGTTCTGCTGGCTGCACTATTCCTGACAAAAGCCAGGATGCCGTTGGCCTTCTCGGCCACCTGGGCACACTGCCGGCTCATGTCCAGGTGAACATCAACCAACACCCCCAGATCCTTTTCCTCTGCACAGCTTTCCAGCCACTCTCTCCCAAGCCTGTAGCACTGCATGGGGTTGTTGTGACCAAAGTGCAGGACCCAGTACTTAGCCATGTTGAACCTCAACCCATTGGCCTCTGTCCATCGACCAAACCTGTCCAAGTCCCTCTGAAGGGCCTTCCTACCCTCCAGCAGATCGACACTTCCCCCCATCTTGGTGTTGTCTGCAAACTTACTGAGGGTGTACTCAATTCCCTCATCCAAATCACCAATAAAGATATTAAAGTGGATGGGCCCCAGCACTGACCCTTGGGGAACACCACTCATGACCAGTCACCAGCTGGATTTCACTCAGTTCACCACTACTCTGGGCCCTGCAGTCCAGCCAGTTCTTAACCCAGCAAAGAGTGTACCTGTTCATCATAGAAGACTACCAGATTTGCCATTGGTGAAGCCATGCTGGCTGTCTTAGATCACCTCCTTGTCTTGAATGTGCTGTGATATTGCTTCCAGGAGGATCTTATCCATGATCTTCCTAGGCACAGGGGTGAGGTTCACCAGTCTATAGTTCTCCAGGTCCTCCTTTCTACTCTTTTTAAAAATGGGAGTGATGTTTCCCTTTTTCCAGTCACCAGGGACTTCACCTGACTGCCAAGACTTTTCAAGATGATGGAGGGAGGCTTGGCAATTCCCTCTGGACCCTGGGATGCATGTCTTTGGGCCCCATAGACTTGCACCTGTTCAGTTTCAGCAGGTGTTCTCAAACCTGCTCTTCACTTACAGTGGGAGGGACTTTGCTCCCTCAGCCCTCATGTACAGGTTCAGGGAAATGAGAGACATGGGAAGCCTGACTGCCAGTGAAGACTGAGGCAAAGAAGTTGTTGAGTATCTCAGCCTTCTCCATGTCTGTTGTTACCAGTTCACCCTTGTTTATCAGAGGGGTTACGTTCTATTTGGCCTTTCTTTTCTGTGCAGTGTACCTACAAAATCCTTTCTTGTTATTGTTTGCATCCCTTGCCAAGCTCAGTTCCCTCTGTGTCTTGGCTTTCCTGATTTCATCCCTGTATTCTTCCCATGCTACATGTCTCTGCTTCGTGCCAATGCCTGTGCATTTCCTTCTTGCACCTCATTTTGACCAGAAGGTCCTTGCACAACCATCCTGGTTTTCTGCCCTCTCTGCTTGCTTTCTCACACAGGGGAATGGAGAGTTCTTGTGCTCTAAGAAAAACATATTTAAAGAGTTTCCAGCTCTGTTCAGCTCCTTTGTCCCTAAGGATAGTGTTCCAGGGAATCTCGTCCACTAGGTCTTTAAATAACTTGAAGTTTGCTCTTTGGAAGTTCATGGTCCTGACTTTGCTATTTGCCAGGCCAATATTCCTTGAGATCACAAACTCAACCAAGGCATTGTCACTGCAGCCCAGACTGCCTCTAAACTTAACCTCTTTAATGAGTTTGTCTGCACTGGTAAGCACCAGGTACAGTAACGCTTCTCCTCTGGTTGGTTCGTCTGCTACCAGGAAGTTACCCTCAACACACTTCAGGAGTCTTCTGGACTGCTTACAGCCTGCTGTCTAGCTTTTCCAGCAGACATCTAGGTGGTTGAAGTTCCTCATCAAGATGAGAGCATGTGAATGACACTTCTTGTAGTTGAAACAAGAAGGCCTCGTCAACAGGCTGCCCTTGATCAGGAGGCTGGTAGTAGACCCCAACCACAAGGTGCACTTTATTGGTCCTTAACTTTTACCTACAAGATCCCAAACTTTTGAGCCCTTTTTGTGATACTGTTTTTTGTGCAGGTGATAGACTGAGCCAATTTTGTATGGTTGCCCTTTCCAAGGTCTTTACCATTACTCACACAGTCTCTTCTTTCCAGCCCTAGCGCATCATACCTGTTGTGCAGGGGCAATTCATGGGTAAGGGGAGACTTCTGCTCCAAGAAGAGGCGAGGGTCCAGTCTCCTTTGTCTTGTGAATCATTCAAGTTTGTTGGTTCAGGGCTGGAAGCTTGTTTACCTTCCCCCTACCAGGACTTCAGGCAGGGCTGTTGCTCGGCCTGCATCAGTGCATAATACAACTTGTCAATCTCCCTCTCAGATTGCTGGATGCTACATTGCCTAGTGAGCACATATTGTAACAGAGTTCAAAAAAAAAAAGTTCAAAAAAAAAAGTTCAGAGTTCAAAAAACATTCAGAGTTCAAAAAGTTTGAAAAGTTCATCCAGCTGGGCACACTTACACCCATGACACCCACCTAGGCCTTCAGGACATAGTGGAACTTCCAGAGACTGGAGTTCCCTGAAACTGAGGGTCCAGGCAGCTCTTTCAGTCCCCTTTTCGATCCTCTGTTTGGGTGTAGGCATCTGCCCAAGGAGGTTGCAACCCCTCCATCTGGGTTTCAGACTCAGACTGGCAGGTTCAGTGGGTGGACACAGTTTCTGCTGCAATAGCAGGCCCTTCCTCTGCTGCTCCCAGAATAAAAAATGACCCATCCTGCACCCTCCCGTGCACACTGCTGTGCCAACAGCCACGCCTGGCTGACGTGCTGCACCATGGTTGCCCGCCCTGGTGCTTGTGCTCCCCAGAGGCAGTCTTTGTACCTGGGGTTGGCTGCTGCTGCTGCTGATCCTGCCCAGTCCTCATCAGCTTCTTTTGTGATGGTTGCTGTGTGCTGACAGTTCCCTCCACTCCCTGGGTTGCTTCCATGAAGGACCCCCCCCCGAATGCTGTGGTCCCCTACTCCACTACACAACGTGCCTGCCCTGGAGCTGATAGCCACAGCAAGCAAATGAAATGACTTGTAAAAAAAACAGTGAACCCATAGAAGCCAAATGAGGTTTGCTCAATCTAGAAGAATCCCTAGATAAGGCCAGTACCTGCCACATGGTTACAGAGACGCGAGGGAAAGGGAGTACATCACTACCAGCACAGGCCCACTGAAGAGAAACCCAACAAATGCAGTGGGAGATGGATGTGGACCCTCCTAGCTGGAGGTCCCTGGTGCCCTCCAGGAGCCCAAGTACCAAGCACTACAGAGAGAGCATGAATGCATTCAAGCTTGCCTGAAAACAGAAGGGCAGACAAGGAAGCCCCAGGATCTGGTACAGTGCTCCCCTGCCACACGCTTCCCACAGGATTTTTTAGTGTGTATCAGAAAAGACAATAACATTCTCCAGGATGAGTCCTGGACATCTCTGAATGGGGAAGAAGAGGAGATGTGGCAGAATGCAGTGAGAGTCTGTCAGTGAGCCTGGGAGCACTGTGGCAGGCAGTCCGTGCTCCTCCAGCCATAACCAGGCACCAGCCCCCCCCTCTGCAGCATGGCTGAGGAGACAATGGGGCTATTTTGGGCTGGTTCCAGCATCATAGTCCAAGATGGAAACAAGCTCTTCCCTGCAGCAGTCCTGACTCTGCAGACTTTACATTCACTGCTGTGTCAGGGCTGGATACACACATAGGTTTCTACCCAATTTCTCCCTTCTGGTATTTCCTTGAGGAAAGTAAGAAGCTTTAAGCCATCCTGCACAGCAGCATAGTGAATGCTGCTTCCCTGCCTGAAGATTTTCTACAAAAAAAGGACACCTCCACACTTAATTTCAGGTCTCTTTTTCTTGTCCTGAAACGCAGAAACAAGAAGACCACCTGGAGCTCCTGTGCTTACTTCCTGAGGCTCTTACCACACACAGGTGCTCTAAGCAGCTGCAATGGAAGTGTGTTTCTGGCTTTGCCTCAGGAAAATGCCGTATCAGCAGATGTTGATGGCGACAGCAGTCAGGAACACATGGGAGACTGCAGGCTCCAGGCAGTGTTATCTGTGCCACACAAAGGTTGTTTGCTGTCTCCTGGCAGCAGAAGGTTACTGGAAGGGAGAGGGAATAAACCCAACCACACACGTGGTGAGCAGGAGACTCCAGAAGACTTCAATTGGCTAATGCTTGAAGATTTAGGAGTCAGGAGGGCACACTGATGTGTGCAGTGGGTAGCTGGGATCACTTCCCTGATCTGCCTCACCCATGCTCCTCTTTTGCCCAACATTATCAGTGCTGCACAACTCCTTGCTGCCTGCACTGTATGTTCCTCTTCCTGGTCACACAGGCAAGTAAGAAGTAAGTCAAAGGGAAGGCAGCAAAGGGAGAACTGAAACTCAGCAGCTCTTCCAGAAGCCTCAAAGGAGCAGGTGGAGGGCTGTGAGAGTGCCCCAAGCATGGGGAGCGGAACCTGCATATGACATGACAAGGGCCCAGCACCTTAGCTGTCACCTAGAGGTGACAGCTAAATCCATATCACCCCAGGAGCATCAGGCAGAGCTGGATCCAGTGCTCCGCCAACACCTCCAGCAAGTCATACAGACCAGCAAGCAGCAGAGGAGACACTGCAGGAGGGAGAACAGGAGCTGCGAGCTGCACATTGAAGCTCATGGAGATTCTAAAAGCAAGATGTAATTGAGATGTACAGGTGGCAATACAAAGGAAGCCATTTATTGGGATGTCTGAAAAATAATTACAGTTAGAAGACAGATAGAAAATAAAAGAAGAACAAGAGAAAAAACAATGGCCAGGAGGGAAAAATGGTTAATTGCCCATGGCCAGGAAAGAATTCATATTATTTGTGACTAACATCTAATAATCTAAAAAGTTATTAGGATTTTTATTTTAATAACCAATAGGCATGGCTCAATAAGCCTGCAACAGTGCCCAGCTGGCTCTTGAAGTGGGAAACCAAAGCATAGACCATATGGGAGAAGACACTCTTCTTGGCATGTCTGGGGCATTCTTGGGACAGGCACCCCATGATTTAGAAGAAGAGAGAAAAATGGATTGAGCTTGGCCCCACTGTGTCTTTTTCTTTCAAGAAAATGCGACAGTTCCTGGGCTATCAGTCCGGGTCACAGCAAGCTGTGCCGCTATGTGGGGGACTGGAGCATTCAGACCTCCCCAAGCCTGCACATTGAACAGAGAGAGCAGAGAGATGCAAAGTATTGCAGCCCAAATCATGCACTGAGAACCTGCTGCTGAGCTTGGCAAGCAGCACACCGGGGCAGCAACAGATTCTCCCAGCTATGAGCCTCCCAGTAGTCTATTGCTGTACCTCTTGGGGTCAAACAAACTGCATTTGATGGGCTCAAGGAGCCCAAAATGGAGCCTGCATCCCTCCCATCGGTGCTGTAAGGCAGGACTCCCCAAATGGCTCAAAGGGGAGCATAATCCACAGCTCATCACTTAATGGAGTAAATCTTCAAATCTGACTGCATACTGCAAGGAGACAAAATCACAAACTGAGCAGATCTTAGATATCAACATTAAAAAGTATAATAAAGATTATAAAGAGGAAGAAAAGGGACCATATGACAAAGCAAAGAAATGCTCTACCCGTAGGACATAAGCACAAAGAACCATAGAGGGTGAGGAGCAGCAGTCTGTTCCTCCATGTTTGGTCTGCAACCCCAAAAAGAAAGGCAACCAGAACCAGACGACAGGGATCTCCACTCTGCAGCAGAAGTTCTTCCTTATCAGAGCTGGCATGAGCTCATCCAGCAGTTCCTAGTTCCTGGGGTTGCTTGGGCAGTTGCCCTGTCCCCACATCTTCCTGCATGAACAGCAAGGACAAGCCTATAGCCCTTACATAAATGGTGGGTTTGAAATGTTTTCCCCAAGTTCTGGGCAATGTGGTCACAGACACTCCAAAGGCTTCGGAAACCTTGGGACTGCTGAAATGCTGGGATGCCATCCTGCCTTGGCAGCCTCCCCAGGGCTGTGCTGGAGAAGCAGGAGTGGAGTTGCTCCAGGGCAGGGGCTGAGACAGGAGCTGGGGTGACCCCAGCACACGTGGGGCCCTCACCAACTGGGGTGCAATCCCACAGCATGAAAGCTGAGTGGTGATAAAAAAGTCCAGCAGCAGTGTCAGACAAGGCAAGCTGTGAAATCAAATCTGGGGTAGCTCCAAAGAGTCCTGTCAGGAACAGCAGGAAATGGGGCTGGAGACAGGACTGGAGACAAAGCTACAATGTGGGGCCAAGGTCTATCCAGGAGACATGGCCAGAGAAGGACTGGGGACACGACTAAGACAAAGATCCAAGGTCCCAGGAGACAGGGCTGGAGACAGGTACATCTGCAACACATCTCAGATGTGAACTGGGTGGCCCAGGCCTGATCCTATACAGCTGCAGGACCTATGGGCAGAGGTGGAAGTCCTGGGCAAGGCTTGTCTTGATGACTAAGAACTGCTAGTGGCACCCAAAGCCCTTAGAAGCTGCTGCTTTGCAGCAAGGGAACAAGTCCTCCTCCTAGCTCTGCTCACACCATGGCTGACAAATCCAAGAAGCAAAATATTATCTATTTCAGCCCAATGTAATTCTCATGGAAATTACCCATGGAAACCACATTCTGCTAGAGTCCTTCACCATTCCTGCTGACGTGTTCCGACCCCCTTCCATTCTCCTGCAGGAGGGCTGGGAGCCTTGGCAAGAGGCTCCACGACCTCTGCATGCTGCTCTGCTTGCATCTGCCACTTCTCCTCATCCCCAGGTCTATGAATGGTGAAGTACAAGAGGATCTCCAGGCATTCAACTTCATCTTTCTATACCAAATGTGAGCTCAGTGAAGCCTGTTTGGTTTCAGGTCAGGGCTTAACTCTGCAATCTGTGTGCTCGCAGGTCTGAAGGAGTTCTGTAATGCCAATGTGCTCTTGGGTTGAAACATCCACCCCACCTCCCCAAGCTCCTGAAAGGGCTCCACAGCCTGTTTCCAGTCACTGCTTCAAGTTTCAGAACCACCAAGGGCAACCCAGGACACCCCATTCCCAGCCCCGCAGGCCCTTTCTGCCACACTGACTTTCCCACTGCCATGCACCATGGCTGATGGAAGAACCTGCTCCATTGGAGGAAACTCAAAATAAATAAATAAATAAATAAATAAATTTTAAAATGTCCTTTTCTGCCTGATCCAGGCCCCTGGTTTGGCTCAGCAGAGGAGACAGCAGCATGATGCAAGGAATGGTTTCTGCAAACAGCCTTGGAGGGCAAGAAGCTTGGAGCAGCATGTGGAGAGCTGGAAGCAGCAGAGTTGCTGATCCTGCCACTCTCAGTGGGCGAAGCTGAGTCCTGTGTTCCCCTGCTGGTGGTTCTTCATGTTGTGCAAGTGCCAGCAATCAGAGAAAAGTCTTTGTAATTGCAAACAGAACTACCTCCAAACAAAACGTAACTCCAAAGAACAGTCCAAAAGCTTTTTTGCTTTGGCAACTGGAAAATTTCTGGCAGCCAGAGATTTCTGAAGATTCATATAAATTAGGGCAAGTTATCAAGCCTTCCAAAAAGACATCTCTGAGGACAAAAGCTCTGCAAGTGTTTTTCTAGCTTTGGTGGAAGATCATCCAGAGTCTGCTTGTGCCAAGCATGACCCAGCTTCAGCCTGCAGAGATGCCTGTGTCTGACATACAACCCCAGAGCCAAAGGACCTAATTTCTTAATCAAAATGTCTGACTTTTGTCAGATCTTGTCTTGTGTTTGAATTAATACATTCCTTTTACTGCACCAGAAAGATGAATTGGTTCATATAACAGGGCCTGTTTTGCAGAAAGTCATGCTGGCTTCTCTGGCTGCTATTGGCTCCTTGCTCATGGCTGTCCTGGACAGGACAGGGAAAACAAGGGTTGGAACAGCACAAAATTACTAACCCTCATGTTGATTATGCTCAGCACTGAGCAGTCACTGGCACAGTGACAAAGAGGAGTGTGCTGAGTATGGTGCATCTCAAGGACCCACTGCACTGTCCCATTCAAGTCCTGAAGAAAGCCCTGACGACAAGCAGCAGTATCAGCTCCAGGGGTTGCCACATCTTGCAGGCAGAGACAGGATAGAATGCAAGATATATGTTCTTGCCCTGTCTCTCACTGTCTCCTTGCTGTCCCATTCCCCTCTTGCAAAGCACAGGGCAGGTAAAGGCCCCGAAGCATTCAAGGCAAAGAACGAGAGCACAGACATCACATGGGTTACAATGAGCCGGGCAGTGCAGGCTTGACCAAGGGATGTAGCTGGTCAGGAAGAGTTTGCTTTAATGTTAAGACAAAGCATGAGGCCTGGAAGTTACACCTTGCTCACACCATGCAGCACAACACTCACCAAAGACTTCTAGGGAAGTCTTCTGGGGTCCTGCAAGTCCACTGCCTTCTGGCTAGGTTTCATGGTTTGGAAGGCTACTGTTAGATCTTCAATAGCAACAAAACCAGATAAATGTGTGTCAGATACTTGGTTGATCCATTGCCCGTCCACATTACCACAAAATTACTGCATAACCACAAATGGGAATGAAAGTGCTGAGTCAATGGAAGGTGCCTATAAAGCGGTAAGAGCCCAGGAGAAAATCCATGCCCTGAAATTTGGCAAAATACTGGAAAATCATGACAACTGGTCCTCTGCCTCCCTAGAGAGCTCCAGAATGCATCTTCATATCACTTGGCATCTTTAGAAATTAAAGCTTTCCTGAGAAGAAAAGCCTCTGAGAGTTGTCAACAAAGCAGCATGGAGCACTGCTGGGGACTGTGAAATAGAGGGAGAAGCAAACTCAGCCCTTAGCTGGAAAGGAGTGAAGGGCACAAGACAGGTCATGAAGCTCTGGGACAGGCAGAGACATGAAGTCATTAAGGAGACTTGCCACCAAACTCCCCTCAATGCCACTGCAGAGGCTGTGGCCCTGCAAGGGCCACATGGATCAACTAGCTTCACAGAGAGGGGGCAGAAGCAGCTCCCTCTGGGGTGTGCAGGGATTTGCAGAAGCTCCATGGGGAAGGTGCTGGTACCACAGCTTGCATTCGTCACACAGCCAATGCAAAACATCAGTTTGCAGACTTCTGCACATCACACACTCTATAAATAGGAAAGACTTCCAGGTAGATGCCTCTAGACTGCAGAAGTCCAACATGCCACAGCTGCATTAACTGTAACAAGTCAGCTGTGCTCACTCCTCCCCAGCAGTGAGGCTGCACGAGCACCCACAGAATGACACTAGGGCTCAAGCTGGACATAGAGAGAACCAGACACCTTCCCTGGAGGCTGGGATCCTCTGTCTGGATCAGACTTCCAAGCTCTCTGTAGATACAAATCTATACAACTCCCACAGGCATGGATAATGCTGTCCTGTCTATCTGTGCATGCAGAGGCAGCAAGTGCTGGGGACCCAGCCCACTTGGCTGTCCCCCAGCATAGACGGGTCGAGCACTGACAGTAGTGGTATTGAGGGGAGCAGACTTCAGCTGTAAAAGCCTGAGCAGGACGTCACAAACTGCTACCTGAATCCCTGCCCTGTGACCCCTTCTGCAGGGAGGGCTGCAGGCACCAGCTTCCAGAGCTGCATAGGCATTTTGATCCAAGAGAACCTTTTTAGGGTAGATGAATGAGTGGTAAGTTGTGAGATGGAAGTGCCATAGGAATCCCATGTGAATCTGTTAAGGCTCCCACGCAGTGCTGTGCATGCAGCTGCTTCTGCCCTGTCGACCCACTGGCATTCATGGGGAGCACCGTAGCCTTTCGGGCTGCTCAGGGCTACTCAAAGAAGCCACCTGGGCTGGACCAGCCCTGGGCTGTCCTAGATCATGGGCAGTTCATGAAGCATCTTCAGCTTGCACTTCTGCACATCAATTAACCCAGTCTCACATAGTGGGGTGGGGGCTGATTAGTTCTCTCAGTGCCTTTGGAGACAATGGATTCTTTATTTTTGGATCCTCAGTCTCACACATAACTCAATTGTTCATAAAAAACAGTCTCTGTGCAGCACCTCCATGACATCAAAGCTACACAAGTGCCACAGAAAGCTCCTCCAGGCCTCAAATCCAAATTCTCTGGCATCAAAACTTAATCACTTAAGATGTCATTCCTCATAATGGCCAAAATGGAGAGGGGAAAACAAAGGAGCAACACCTCCCGTTGCATGCAGCAATGACACTCAGGCTCCAGAAAGCACTAGCGAAAGCATGGCTCCAAGTAGCATCCGTGGGGATGCCACAGGGAGGAGGCACATCCCAGCAAGAGGTGGTTGAGCAAGAACAGCCACCAAGGATTTGTCCAGCACTCAGCAACCTGAGGACACTGCATCCTGAAATCCCTCTATGACATCCTCTGTCTTGGTGTGCTTGGAAGCAGAGTGAGTGTGTAGGGGAAAAGGGGACAACTGTTAGGACTAGAACAGAAGCAGTGAGAGGAGAGGATACCCACTTAACCAAGTCAGACTCAGGGGCTCAGATGACACTGTATGTGGAAAGTGACAGTAAGGACCAGAGGCACAACCTCTGGCATGCACAAGGTGCCTACACAAGGAAAAGAGGCAGATCCTGAGGTCTTGAGGGGGCTGTAAAGAGCCCCAAGAGTTCACCAGTTGCTCTTTGCAAAAAACAGCATTGCCCATGAAAGTGCCATGGTAGTTTTCCTACATCACCATTTCTTCTGTAACAAGCACATTCTGAGCTTTTCCCACTCATGATGTCCCTGCAGACCCTGTCCCTAAACTTCACTCATCACCATGTCCCATCCAGCCATGCACTTCTAGCACCAGAAAGTAAAAGTATTCCTCTGCAGACAGCAGCACTTCAGCAGAGAGGTATTTCTCTGCATGCCCACTACCACCTCTGCACCACATGGAGAGGAGGCGTAAGGCTGGCACGTACAGAACAAGTGTGTCACAAACATCAGACCAGGAAAAGAAGCTGGCTATCCCATTTCCGGAGCAAGATGTAGAAGCAGTTAGGACAGAGAACCTCACCAGCTGCCGGAAAGCCTCCCCAGAACAACTGAAAATCCCTGTTCTCATACTTTCAGAACCTTAGTGATTTATTGACTTTGCTGTCAGAGCTCCCAGCACTTCCATCAGTGGAAAACGAGAGCTACAGGTTTCATAGATATTTGTGCAGCCACCACTTCCCAGTTGAGCTCAGTTCAGCAGAGATGGAAGGTGCTGGCTGTTACATGCAGGGAAAAGCACAGTTCTCTGTCCAGACAGCACTCCTGACAAAACCCCAGTAAGCTTGTCACTTCTTTTTGCCAACAGGGATTTTCTGTTGTCACCAGCCAGAGGAATCAAGCTTTTGCAAAGGACTGTGCGCTGGACTGTGCACAGCACAGACCCCCATCCTCCACATGCATCTGCCTTACATCTCCGCCCCAAAAGGGAAGGCAGGTTCCTCACTGACTAGGACACCTCCTCTGCACCCAAGAACCGCACCGCTGTGAGCCTTTTCCTCATGCCCTGTCAATGCTCTGCCAACTCTAAAGGTCAGCCCAGTTAGGATAGACAAAGCAAAGACAAGTACTGCATAACTCAAACAGAGCAGCAGAGTCCTTCTAAAACCTGACAAACAAGAGGTAAGTTTCTTTCACGATTCTTTCACAGTTTCTCTGCAGGTGATTAAGGACCTGGGTAAATCCTTTCAAATCTTCTCCTCTCTTATAAGGGAGGAATAGGGATACTTTAAATTCCTGTTATGTTGTAAGACACTCCTGTGGCTGGGTATCACCTACAGAATGACATTAGCTGATAAATGAGTCACAGTCAGCTGGAGCAGTGACACACATTCATCATCATGCTTTACATTAAATGTCAAGCTCTTGTTGAACCTCATGTCAATCAATATTCTACTCAGCCGATGTGAAATGTTCACATTATTATTATACATGATAAAGAATAATCTTAACAGAGGAAAGATTTGCACAGTCAAGTCTCCTTCTATCCTTCCACAGAAGCTACCATACCCCACTAGCATCCAGATTGACAGGCATTTGCAGCTCACGTGGGACATTTCCACAAGTGACCATCAAGGAAACCATTAGGACTCAGAGATCTACCTTAATATTCATGCTGAGTCTTGAAAGGAAAAAACACTCATTTGTTTGTGAGAAAAAAATGGACTGTGCTTCAGACTTTTACATTTTAATCACAAAAACTCATGACACACCTCTGCCCATGAAATTATTTGCAAAATGTCTTTCAGTATCTACTTGCCCTAACTTCCCCCTTGTCTGCTTATTCCCCTAATTATGGTGGTGTTAAGGTTCTTCTTTGCTGGGAGATGACCACATTTCTCTAAAGCTAACCATGTATCACTGATTCCCCAGAATAATCACTAGGAAAGCAGATTTTGTGGGCAGACAGACTTCTCCTCAGTGATGGGCTCTGAATTACACAGTGAAATCTTAACAAGATACTAGTGCCACAGTGGCTAACGGCTTAAGAGGTGTCACCTGGGGCCCACATTTAGCCAGAAGACACCACCACTGCAGAGAACTACCACCATCCTTGGTCAGGGTTGCTATAAGGGAAAATGTTGAGAGCATAAAGTGCCCACATCTCAAGAGCTCACTTGTCTGTTGTTATATATACTTCATTATACCTGAAATGAAAACCGCCCAGAGGAAAGTCAGGCACTGCTACTACCTGGGCAGGGACTGATGCCACAGATATCCATGGGAGTCAGGAACTCCCACAAGCCTGTTGGAGTTCAAAATTGGCTGCAAACAAGAGAGAGAGAAATTTCTCTCTCCGTGCTCTCTGCGGTCTCTACGTAGCATTTAAGAAAACCTTGGGAGTTTTTGTGCTTTGCAGGATGCAGGCACACCTTGCCAGCCCTGCAGACAAAGCAACGCTGTCAGTGCCTGGAGCAGAGGTGCCATGCACTGCAGTCTGCTTGCACCATTGGGAGGGATGACAGCATCCAGGACAACACCCACCTTATGCAGATGCTAGATGGATGGAGCCAGCTCCCCAGTAAGGCACTGTTATTTGCCTTTCTCAACCAGGACAGCTAAATAAGTTAGATATGATTAAGCTGAAAACACTTGGGCTGATGGTGGCTCTCCTCACTGCTCGCAGCCCTCATGTGCTCCTGCCAGAGCCCAGCAGTGCATGAGGCTTGCTGCCAGCTGTCTTAAGTGCTCACAGCAGCAGCATGCATGGCCAATCTGGGGTGCTTCAGAGCTGTGCCGGGTGTGCAGTGAGCAGCATCCTGCAGTGGAGCATGAGCACAAATCCAGATCTGAGGAAAACCCAAACAGCAGAAGTGCCATGTCGGCTGTAGGGACTGTACAGGTGTGGGAATCACTGGTTCCTCAGCTCCGGTGGGCACACCAGCATTACTGACTATATTTTTAACAATGAAACACAGCAAAATACAAGGGACTGTCACTTGTCTGCCCTGTAGCAGGAGCATATCCCAGCTGCTCCTGAGTGCATGCACAGCCCAGGGGCACTTGGGTTTGGACACAGAAGCGTGCGCAGGTGTGGGCACCTCTGGCTCTGCCACAGATAGTGCAGGATGCAGCCCCAGGGCACCGAGCTGTACTTCCCACCGCATTTACTCACTGATCTCCAGCTGCCTCTGAATCCTGCCCTTGCAGCGCTCCCGGTAGTCAGTCTGCGTGGCGTTGTACTCAGACATCACTTCTACAAACTTGCGCGACAGCGTTGAGTGCTGCAGAGGGAAGAGCAACAGAGGGGGTTCAAAACCTGGCTGCTTCCATTATCCAAACACCTTTTCCAGCCTAGCGGCCACTCTCAAACTATAAGAGAATTCAAAGTGGGTAACAGTGCACAACAAGGCTAGGACTGACCCTGAACCCTGCACCCCAGTCCTGGCTTTTCTTTCAGCCTCTAGGGTTCACTGGGGGTTGTGGCAGGCAGCAGCCCCCTCGAGGCCAACACAGGTGCCTGGGCCAATCACCATGACAGCTACCTGGCAGGGGACATTTGCCAACAGATAGCAGCACTGGAGCTGGAATCCCAGTGCCACTGAGCCCATGGCCCCTGGCTGTTCTACAGCAGCACTGATCTAAGAACATTTTAGTGGCCTGTCAGAAGAAATGGGTAATGTGCTGGTAGAGAAGCAGGTCTAGCACAACAGACAGACAAAACTTCACCCACCTGGTTTTGAACTTGGCTGTCCTGCTAGGAGTGGGCAGTGCTGCTGCCCAGCCTTTCCTGCCTGCTGCACCTCCCCAGGCACAGGCAGGGACCAGCCACCAGTCAGGCTGGTGTGGAGCACTGGGGGCGGGCCAAGCAGGCTAGTCTGCCAGCATGCAGCATGCTCTAGGACAGTCCTGTTTTCCCTCCCCATACTGGAGGGCCCAGACATTCCCCATGCCCCATAAACCTCCCCCAGTCTCTGTCCACCCATCCACTTCAGGAATTTCAAAGACAACAGAGCCTTTATAAATCGTATCATAGAATGGTTTGGGTTGGAAGGGGCCTTAAAGACCATCCAGTTCCAACCACCTGCCATGGGCAGGGACACCTCCCACTGGACCAGGTTGCTCAAAGCCCCATCCAGCCTGGCCTTGAGCACTTCCAGGGATGGGGCATCCACAGCTTCTCTGGGCAACCTGTTTCAGTGCCTCACCACACTCATAATAAAGAATTTCTTCCTTATATCTATCTAACCTAAATCTACTCTCTTGTGGTTTAAAACTGTTACCCCTTGTCGTATCACTACACCCCCTGACCAAGAGACCCTCCCAGCTTTCCTGTAGGGCCCCTTTAGGTACCAGAAGACCACTATATGATCTCCCTGGAGCCTTCTCTTCTCTCTGCTGAGAGCTCTCTCAGCCTGTCTCCATAGAAGTGCTCCAGCCTGTGATCATCTTCATGGCCTCCTCCGGACTTGCTCCAACAGTTCCACATCCTTCTTGTGCTGGGGGCCCCAGAGCTGAAGACAGTACTCCAGGTGGGGTCTCAAGAGAGCAGAGCAGAGGGAAAGAATCACCTTCTTGATCTGCTGGTCATACTTCTTTTGATGCACCCCAGGATACAGTTGGCTTACAGTTGCCAGTTTAGACACAAAGATGTTCTGTGGGAATGTATCAAAGGCTTTGTACAAGTCAAGGTAGATGACATTGGTTGCTCTTCCCGTGCCCCACAGTGCTGTCATAGAAGGCCACCAAATTAGTCAGGTATGATTTGCCCTTTGTGAAGCTATGTTGTCTATCTCTGATTACCCCTCTGTCTTCCATAAGCCTTAAAATAAGCTGAAATAGCTCTTTAATGCCCTCCAGCCATTCACAGACAATGGGACTTTTTACCTGACCTGTGTTGTGGGTCTCACCACCAAGCTGCCTGCCACTGCAGTGCAGCTAACAAAATCATCTAGGTTGGAAGAGACCTCCAAGATCACCAAGTCCAACCTCTAGAACTCCACTAAACCGTATCACTAAGCTCTACATCTAAATGTCTTTTAAAGACCTCCAGGGATGGGGACTCAGCCACTTCCCTGGGCAGCCTATTCCAATGCCTAACAACCCTTTCAGTAAAGAAGTTCTTCCTAACATGCAACCTAAACCTCCCCTGGTGCAACTTTAGCCCATTCCCCCTCATCCTGTCACCAGGCATGTGGGAGAATAGACCAACCCCCCCTCACTACAGCCTCCTTTCAGGTGCCTGTGGAGTGCGATAAGGTCGCCCCTGAGCCTTCTCTTTTCCAGGCTGAACAATCCCAGCTCCCTCAGCCGCTCCTCATGAGACTTATTCTCCAGACCCCTCATCAGCTTCATTGCCCTTCTCAGGACTTGCTCGAGCACCTCAGTGTCCTTCTTGTAGTGAGGGGCTCAAAACTGAACACAGCACTCGAGGTGAATACTCAACCATTGTACTGAACACAGTACTCGAGCTAAGCCCAGCTCCGCACATAAAATGCTCACCCCAAGTGCTGGTCCCATGGGAACACAGGGGGATGGCTGCACATCCCAAATCCAATGGCTGCCTGCAGAGCTGCTTGCCCACCTGGGGCTGATGTCACAGCAGAGCTATCAGCCCCTGCACAGAGAGCACCGTCATTGTATTAGGCTGCTTTCTATTTCCAAGGAAAGGCACTAGATCTCTGAATTATACCCAACCACAGCCAGTCAAACATACTGACCCCTGCCAAGCATCACCTGCCCACAAAGCTGGTGCTGCCTGTGGGTGGGAGCTCACCCCCCCTTCACCCACCCAGAACCCACCTGTGCTGGGAGTGCCATATGATACAGCTGCCCACTAACAAGAGAACAACAAACAGCAATGAAGATATTCCAGAAAAGCCAGGACAGAGCACCACATGCATCCAACATCCAAACACTTACACTTCATCAACAAGCCTTTTCCCCAACATGCCAGAAACTCAGTTTCTTGTGTATGAGTCTCAAGGGAAGCCAAATTTGATGCTGTGTCAGGCAAGAACCGTTCATGCCCTTCTTCAGCCATGCAACAGAAGTAACAGCATGTTGGAGTTTAAGAAGTGTTTAGACCGTGTACTTAGTGAGGTAGTCTGAATTTTTGGGTAGACCTGCGTGGTGCCAGCAGTTGGACTCCATGATCCTTCTGGGTCCCTTCCAACTCAGGATATTCTATGATTCTATGATTGATGGGACTGGCCACATATACCGCACAGCCTGAATAGTCAGCATCCCACCTGCAGGTGTCAGATATCTACAAGTTGGGGCCAGTCAGTAGTACCCAGATGGGATGGTGCAAGGTGGGAAACCACTGGTTTGTGTTACCCCAGCCTCACCCCCCACAGACTGCCCATGCAGCCAGACTCCAGGAGCAGGAGCAACAGGTGATGTGGAAAAATGGTGGAGGGAGAAAGGAGAAGAGGAGACAGAAAAAGGGACAGGAAAACAAGATATCCAGAAAGGATGAGAAAGAATGTAAGGAAAGAAAACTGAGAGTGACTGACAGGATGAAGGAACTCTTAAAACAAAGAACTCTTGGCAAGCCACCAGAACGGCCTACAGTGAGTTATATCCCATGGACAGCTGAAACAAAGGGCTGTGCTTGAGCTCTGCCCAGATGGAGGAGGCTTCAAAGCCTGTACATGGGCAGGACAGCTTCAATACAGCATGTCCCTTCACTCCCTGCACTGTTGCTCCAACAGGCCAAACATGCATGATGCACACATGCATTCAGATGCTCCTACCAGGTGTCCATGTGTCCTGAGCAGCCCTGGCCAACACACCCCTACCTCCTGGGCACAGCACTGGAGACATCTTTAGATACATTTGCATTTGCTTTGCAGCTATTCTAAGTAAGAGGCAGGTCAGCATTTATGGTAGAGCCTCAGGCTTAGCCAATCTCATTCCTCTTCTGCTGGCAAACCTCACACAAAAGACCCTGGCAGTGTCAGCTTCAGCAAGCAGCCTCTGCTCGAGGCGTCCAGCCCAAAGTAAGGTCAGAACAGCTCCTGATCATCTTCAAGTCATAGCTAGAAATCCTGCAAAGATGTGATATACAGTCCAAGTGACTCCTGTTCTGCCTTTTCAAAATCATTTTCCTAAAATCAAGTTCATTCTCATTCAGCTGAAAACTATCAACATATGTTGAGCTGCAGCCAAATACAGCCTTAGTTGTTGAATGACACTCCTTTCTGCTAATCAGTATACCACACCACCTCTCTTTTATTTAAGTTATTCAACTTAGTGTTTATTCTGTCAGATTGTTATTTTACATTCCCACAGGCATTCCATATCTATAAAATGCATTTGATTTTGAAAGAACACAGAGTTTCATGAAAAATGCACTAGCAAAAGCATTTTAAGTGGCTTTTAGTCATTAAATAAAAACTGCTTGAATATTAAGAGTAAATAAAAAGCACATCAATATGTACCTTGCATTTGAAAGAAATTCATTAAACAGAAAATACTAAATAACATGAAATTGGGTTGTTTCACCTACGGCAAGTAACAATTTACTCCTCAAATGTTGGGAAAGCAACCCACTTTGCTGAACCACCAAGATGGATTTCTAGAGAGCTCATGCAGAACCATCAGTCTCTGGGTACCTATGGAGTGCTACAAAACACCCACAAAGCATATACTGAAACCAAGGACCTTGTCCTATAACATTTTTTCTATTTAAGAGAAATATTTCTCAAGTGCTCATCCTGTGTGGACTCCTGTGGGGCACCCCCGCCTTCCTCCAGAGCTCCCACTGGGGATACAGGGGAAGCAGAGTTCCTGTCCCTGAGTTTCCACCAGCTGGGTTTCTTTCACAGTGTAAGAACTAGTCCAACCAAGGTGAAAATTTCCACTGCACCAGCTGGATGAACCAAGCCCAAAAGCAATTAAAGCAAAAGCTATTCTGAATAACAAATACTGACATTTGGAAGAATGCAAATACTCTGCTCACTCTGTTCACTCTGTTCACTCTGCTATGAACTTGAAATAGCTTTCATACTTACAGAAACACTGAAAATACTGTCACCATTTCTGTGAACCTGCATCTCTGGCAGTATTTCTGAGCTGGGGATACCCTCAGGAGCTGCACAACTCCCTGTGACCTCAAAGTACCTGTATCTTTTTCAGATAGGCAGGGTGCTTTATTCAAACTACTGATGTGATGTGGGGACAAATAGGGTGGTGTTAATGTAATGAAACATAAAAACATGAACATGAAAACATCTTTTCCACAGTGCAGAAACAGCTCAGGAGCCAGGCTGCCCTAGTGGCCAGTTTGCTGGGGCTCGGGGAGTTTGGGACAGCCATCAGCTCTTGTCCTCGTGGGTGGACTTCAACTTCCCAGACATATCCTGGACATGCAATACAGCTCAGAGGAAGCCGTCTAGGAGGTTTCTGGAGAGCATGGAAGGTAGTTTCCTGACACAGCTGGCTAGTGAGCCTACCAGGGGAGGTGCCCCACTGGACCTTCTGTTCACAAACAGAGAAGAACTGGTGGGAGATGTGGTGGTCGGGAGCTGTCTTGGGCAGAGTGACCAAGAAATGGTACAGTTCTTTATTCTTGGCAAAGTCAGGTGGGGGACCAGTAAAATTGCTTTCTTAGACTTCCGGAGGGCAGACTTTGAACTGTTCAGGACAGTGCTTGGCAGAGTTCCTTGGGAAGCAGTCCTGAAGGGCAGAGGAGTCCAGGAAGGCTGGGCACTCCTCAAGAAGGAAATCTTAAAGGCTCAGGAGGGGTCTGTCTCCACATGCCCAAAGACGAGCCAGCATGGAAGAAGACCAGCCTGGCTGAACAGAGAGTTGTGGCTAGAGCTTAGGAAAAAAAAAGAGGGTTTATGATCTTTGGAAAAGAGTGCAGGCCACTCAGAAGGATTATAAGGATGTTGTAAGGATGTGTAGGGACAAAATTAGAAGGGCTAAAGATAACAGAAGATGTTATTAAAGATATTAAAGATAACAGAAAATGTTTTTATAAATACATTAACACGAAAAAGAGGACTAAGGAGAATCTCCATTCTTTACTGGATGGGGGGGGAAGCTTAGTGACAAGAGATGAGGAAAATGCTGAGGTGCTTAGCGCCTTCTTTGCCTCAGTCTTTAGCGGCAAGACTAGTTGTTATCTGGATACCCAATACCCTGAGCCGGTCGAAGGGGATGGGGAGCAGGATGTGGCCCTCACAATCCATGAGGAAATGGTTGGCGATCTGCTACAGCACTTGGATGTACACAAGTCGATGGGGCCAGATGGGATCCACCTGAGGGTGCTGTGAGAACTGGCAGAAAAGCTGACCAAGCCGCTTTCCATCATTTATCAGCAGTCCTGGCTATCGGGGGAGGTCCCAGTCAACTGGCGTCTAGCAAATGTGACTGCCATCCAAAAGAAGGGCCAGAAGGTTGACCCAGGAAACTAGAGGCCTATTAGTTTGACCTCAGTGCCAGGGAAGCTCATGGAGCAGATTATCTTGCAGGGCAACCAGGCGATCAGGCCCAGTCAGCATGGGTTTATGAAAGGCAGGTCCTTCTTGACAAACCTGATCTCCTTCTATGACAAAGTGACACGCTTGGTGGATGAGGGAAAGGCTGTGGATGTGATCTAACTTGACTTCAGTAAGGCTTTTGACACTTTCCCACTTCATTCTCCTCAAGAAACTGACTGCTCGTGGCTTGGACTGGCATATGCTTTGTTGGGTTAAAACTGGCTGGGTAGCTGGGCCCAAAGAGTCGTGGTGAATGGAGTTAAATCCAGTTGGAGGCCGGTCACTAGTGGTGTCCCCCAGGGCTCAGTACTGGGGCCAGTCCTCTTTAACATCTTTATCGATGATCTGGATGAGGGGATTGAGTGCGCCCTCAGCAAGTTTGCAGATGACACCAAGTTAGGTGCGTGTGTCAATCTGCTTGAGGGTAGGAAGGCTTTGCAGGAGGATCTGGATACGCTGGACTGATGGGCCGAGGCCAACTGTATGAAGTTCAACAAGGCCAGGTGCCAGGTCCTGCACCTGGGGCACAACAATCCCAAGCAGCGCTACAGGCTGGGAGATGAGTGGTTAGAAAGCTGCCTGGCAGAGAAGGATCTGGGAGTATTGGTTGATAGTCGGCTGAATATGAGCCAGCAGTGTGCTCAGGTGGCCAAGAAGGCCAGCAGCATCCTGGCTTGCATAAGAAACAGTGTGGCCAGCAGGGCTAGGGAAGTGATTGTCCCCCCGTACTCGGCTCTGGTGAGGCCGCACCTCGAGTACTGTGTTCAGTTTTGAGCCCCTCACTACAAGAAGGACACTGAGGTGCTCGAGCAAGTCCTGAGAAGGGCAATGAAGCTGATGAGGGGTCTGGAGAATAAGTCTCATGAGGAGCGGCTGAGGGAGCTGGGATTGTTCAGCCTGGAAAAGAGAAGGCTCAGGGGCGACCTTATCGCACTCTACAGGCACCTGAAAGGAGGCTGTAGTGAGGGGGGGTTGGTCTATTCTCCCACATGCCTGGTGACAGGATGAGGGGGAATGGGCTAAAGTTGCACCAGGGGAGGTTTAGGTTGCATGTTAGGAAGAACTTCTTTACTGAAAGGGTTGTTAGGCATTGGAATAGGCTGCCCAGGGAAGTGGTGGAGTCCCCATCCCTGGAGGTCTTTAAAAGACATTTAGATGTAGAGCTTAGTGATATGGTTTAGTGGAGTTCTTGTTACTGTCAGAGGTTGGACTCGGTGATCTTGGAGGTCTCTTCCAACCTAGACTATTTTGTGATTCTCATGCTCCTGTGGAAGAGGCCAGCATCATCATCTGCCCCAGGACCACAGCCAGAGGACCAGCCCCATCCAATCTGCTAGTACACATCCGCACAGGTCTTCCCTGCCTTCATAGCTTCAACATAGCCCAGACAATTTAAGCAGTCAAACATCAGAGTGGCACCCCAGCCCACGTCAATGGACGGGGTAAGAGAAAGCTGTTCCTATGAAGGCTCCAGGTCCAATGAGGCTCTTTTGGCTGGCAATGACAACAGCAAAACCAGTATAAAAGTCCATAATCTTAATGCCTAGATACCACCATTACTCCTACTTTACAACATGTTGACAAGGGTGAACTAGCTCCTCATTTTTTCTTTCACTCAGTGATTTGCTCACAGCAAAGTCTGTACAAACGAGTAAAGCCCTTGTTGCAGAAATACCTACACAAGGATCACACTTAACGTACCAGACATCTAAATCAGATCTCTGTTTCAACCTGTCCCAACTCCCACACAAAAAAGCACTTTTCAGAAGCAGGGCAGCTTCTTTGGGCTTCATTCTAGACAGATCAGAGCATGCTGCTGAATGTATGGTAGGAAAAGAGTTTTAAAATGACAATTTTGACACCTTGGTGGTTTAGCCATTGCAAATTTTTCTCACAGACTGATGATTTAAAATTAGTTTCAATCTGGTTCCTACTGGTTTCCTTGGCTCCAGATAGCATAGGCAAGTGAAGGTGAGCCTGGCCACATGCCAGGCCCTACACGCAACCCCTTACCACTTTCCTGCACTAGGGAGGTGCAGACACAGGATGGTTCCACTGTGCTGTGCTGAGCCCAGGCAGCAATCTGCAGCACCAGCTGCACTGAGGGCAGGCAGGATCTCAGAGACTAGGAGAGAGCTGGGAGCAGGGCCAGGTTCCAGGGAGCATAGACATGCTGCCGAGTGCCCGAGAAGGAGATGGGAAAGCCAAAGCTCAGCTGGAACAGTGTGAGTGTTCAGCAGGACAGCAAGATGGGCTGCCAAAAGTACCAGTGAGCCTGAACGAGCCCCAGCAACCAGGGAAATGGCTAAGGCAAATGATACATTTTGCTCTTTAGCCTCAGTCCTCTTGGCCTCCTAGAGTCCTCTGACCAGATACCAGAGACATGAAGAACTACCCACAGAGCAGGATGTAGGCTATGGGAGAGCCTACACCAGCTGGAGATACACAGGTCCATGGGACCTGGCCCATGTCACTGTAAAGGGCCTCTCCAACATCTTCCAAAGACAGCGGTGACCATGGGTGATTCCAGAGGACTGGCAAAAGGTAAACATTAGACCAATCTTTTGGTAAGAGAATCTGGGAAACCCAAGTCTGCTTGGCCTCCCCTGAGTCCTCCTGAAAGTACAACAGGATAATTGGAAACAGCCAGTGTAGATTTACCAGGGGCAAATCATGCTGTACTAACCTGGTTGACTTTTCCAATGAGATGCCTGGCTGTGCAGATGAGAGGAGAATAAAGAATGGTGTATACCATGAGTTTAAGGCCTTTAGCACAGACTCCCACAGTATACTTAGCCATTTTGATAAGAGATGGGCTGGATAAGGTGGGTGGCAAATTGGACTGCTAGACTCAGAGGGTTGTGAACAGCAAGCAGTACAAAGTCCAAGAAGTGGCCAGTTCCTAATGACAACCTCTCCATGTGTGATGCTGGGGACTATATGTTAAAAAACTTCATCACCAAGCTAGCATGTCAGAGTAGAGTGCATTTTCTGCACATTTGCAGAAGACATCAAATTGGGAATTTGGAAGGCAGGGCTGGCATTCAGGGGGACCTCAAAAGGCTGGAGAAAGGGGCTGACAGGAATCCCATAAAGTTCAAAGGGAAATGCAGGGTCCTGCAATGGGGACAGAAATGCACGCTGCAGGATGGGCTAGGGGCCAGCTGACCAGAAAGTAGCTTTATAAAATCCCCTGAAGTCCTGGTGGAGAAAAGACCATGCCCAGGAGTCAGCAGTGAGCCGGAGGACAGCCAGCAGGGCAAGGACAGCGATTACTCCATCCACCTGCCAACTGTGAGACCACATCTAAAGTGCTGTGTTCTGCAAGGGGCTTCCCCAGAGAAGTCACATGGGAGTGAATACAGTTGAGGCCACTGAGATGGTCTAGGCTAGAGCACAGGACAAACAAGGACAGGCTGAGAGAAGCGGGTTAGGTCAGCTGGAGGTGTCAAAGCTCAGGGGGATCTTAGAATCCCCCTGGGAAGAGAGAAGATGGAGCCAGACTCTTCTTGGAGGTGCACAGTGGCACAACAAGAGGTGATGGACCAAGCTGGAATATATGAAATTGCAAAATTTCCTATAGGAAATTTAACTGGAAATCATCACAAGAGTGGTCAAACACTGGACGAGGGCCTAGAGGACCCATGGACCTGATGCCCATGACATCTCCATCCTTACAGATACTAAGAATGCAGCCTGACAAGGCCATGAGTAACCTGATATGACTGGCATGGCTCTGGGGCAGGGACTGAGATCTCCTGACTTCCCCTCTCACTGATATACCGTGATGCCATGATTAGGAATAAATCTAGATGGCAGATTTCTAGCTGGGCCACCGGCTTGTTGCTGGGTGGCTGAGTCCAAGGAGGACTCCTGCACTTGGTCACAGACAGTACCAGCTGCATTATCTCCATTACACTCTCTGGGGCAGTGAATCTGTCCCATAGTACCAAAAATCTGAAATTGCACAGCAGCGCACCAAGTAACAGGGCAACACCATCAAGGGCCATGGACATTTTCACACTAAATGTATAACCCAGCCAGAAAGTTACAAATACAAATGATTAGCAGGGGAGATGCTGGAGCTACCCTGTAGGGCAAGTGGGATCAGCATCATCCCAAACTCTACAACAAACTGGAATGCAGATAACTCAACTCAGAGCCAAGTCACTGCCTTACCATAAGCTCACCCCACACTGTTTCCCTGGGGACAGCTACAACAGTTGCGCTGGCACAGCTCATTCGTCAGGCACTCACAGCCCAGCAGTGCCACTTGCCAGGCCCACAAGAGCTGTCAGCCCTACTCACCTGAAGCCCATGATGACGAGCAAAGCCAGCAATGCAGCCCTAGGATCACGCTGCTCTGTGCTCAGCTCTGCTCCCAGCCTCCACCATCCTGAACACACACACTGCTGTGCACAGGGTCCCAGCACAGGGTCAGCATCCACAAGAAGACAGACAGAGACTGCCTGGATCACAAGCCCAAGCCCAGAAGCGGAGCATTGTGCTACATCATCCACTTTAGCATCACAGTGCAGCGGCTCTGAGCTTTCAACTTGCATTGGGTCCCCACCGGGCTTTGATGGAAGGAAGCCTCACCATATCTGGAGGCACTGGGATGCAGGAGAGCAAGAGGAGGTAAAAGATAACCGAATTTCTTCAGTTCCTTCCAGGGGATGAAGGGAGATGGCAGTTAAGAGCTCCCAGCTTTGCTGCTAACCCTTTTCTGGAAAACAAGCTTTGGGACTGCTCCCTGGGGCTGTGCAGCCCTGTGTGCTCCTATTTTCCTGCGGTCTGTTTGGGCACACCTGTGTACCACATGCCTGGTCTCCACCTTCTTGCCACTGACACCTGCACTTGTATTTGAGATAGCAAACCACTCCTGAAGGGCGCATCATGGAGCAGAGCTGAGAAGAAAGCTTGATGGTGGTCGTTTCACAACACTGCTGGAAGCAGCAACAGCAGTGTCTTTGGAGTGGTGAAGGAAGAGGTGTGTTTTTTTTTCTGGGAAGAGACCTGCTAACATCCCCCTCCCCAACACACTGCCCAGTTTGTGAAGAGCTGTGCCTGTGCCAAGGCCCCTCCCAGAGTTAGGAGAGAAGAGATGGCACGCAGATGCTGTCCTGCTTTGCTGTATACTGTTTCACTCTGCTTTGCTTTTCTTTGCTATGTCCTGCTGAAAGCAAGCCCCAGCAATTGTCATTTCCACTTGCTCTTGAGACACATTTCAAGCCTTTCTCTTGCATCTGTTTTGCACAGCACGGTTTCCCCACTGCCTGAGGCTCAGCCATGACAGCCTCTCACCACTTGTGCAGGGTCTGGAGGATGCTGGGCTCTGTGCTGGAAGCTGCCTTTGCAAAATTAGTTAATGTCACTGTGGTATTGATTAGGCATTGACTGCAGCATAGGGGAGCAGACTACACAAGTGGCTTTATGGGCTGAAAAGGAGTAGAAATGCCCCAAATCCTCTTGCTTCCCTGCAAAGGGCTTTGAGAAAGTATGATTTATATTTGTGTATAAAACCTCTGCCAGTGAGGCACAAGAGGTGCCTGGATCCCCACGCATAGGCAATGAAGAGCAGTGCTGGCAGCTGCTATTTGCATTATCAGTTTAATGGTTTGCTAAAACAAGCTCTTTGCTGCGGAACAAGGACTCATTTGTCTGCTCTGAGATACCTTTTTTTTTTTTTTCATTCATGTTTTGTCAGTATGACCAGAGAGAACAAAGTACCAGAGCTCACTCTGAAGCAAAGAAGAGGCAAGTGCCGAAGAAGCACTACCAGAGCAACGGCTCCATTTTGTACAGTGTTCTTCCACTGAACACTCACCAGTGTGTTAGCCAACCCGCAATTAAAACTACACAGCAGCACTGTGTGGTGGGGAATTAAAGACAAAGTTTCAGCCCAGGGCAAGTTCGTTTTAAGAAGCTGTGACCATGCGACACCTGTTATAGGCTCACAGCCCTGCACCAACCACACAGACACCCCATGCATGCCCTGAACACAGCCTATCACAACTCAGACCATTTGCCCAGCCATCACAGCATGACTAACCCATGGTGAATGACTCAAGTATGGCTGAGCACTGGCTGAAAACACTGCAAGGTCACATCACCAACATGGATGCTGGCAGAGGCCAAGGCCAGGTTTGAGGTGCTGAACTCCCATGGCTGAGCATTGCTGCAGGGTTGGGCAAGACTGCTTAAGATACAGAGGGTCAGCACCAGAGTGCAGCAACTAACGTAGTGAAGCTCACGAAGACTGCACAGAACAATAAGTTGATTTATTAAATAAAATGTGTTTCACTCACACTCACTCCTAGATTCACTTATTTTCTCATGCTCCAAATTCACAAGCCCAAAAACACGCATGGCCAGCAGTGTTTGTGTGTGACACATCTTATGAGTCCTCCTCATGCGTCCTGGGATCTTTGTTACTGGTGGCCACAGACTGGTTTGGGATGTTCCTTCTGTGCTCTTCAAGAGCTGACAGCAACACTGATCTTTCACCCTTTCACCCTTACCTGCCTTGGGTCTTTAGGCAGCACAGCTGATACATAATTATAGAATGATTAAAATTGTACAGGACCTTTAGAGGTCCTTTTTATCTGTTCTGGAGTAAGCTGCACAATGGTTTTCTACTTACCCTAAGCCTTCTTAGAAGCTGTATGTATCTGTGCTGGCATCTTAGGTTAGGTGTCATCAACCCACGCCAATCCCTTCTTCCACCATTCCCTCTTCTGCTTGCACCTGTACACACTTCCATTCAAATTATCTAAATTTTTCCTTAAAAAATTCCTAAAAAAATTTTTCCTAAACATTTTTCTAAATTTTAACCTGTCTCTAGAGGAAGCCACGTGAAATGCTGTATGGCAAACCCAGACAGAGTGGGGGGTCCTGAAAGACAGCAGGACCTGCAGGAACAGCTCCGAAAAAGAGGCTTAGCTCTTTTAGATTAGAGAGCAAATAACCAGAGTATTTTTTCTCATCTCACCTTTGAAAGCTTTCACAAGAAATTAGGTTAGGGATGATTTACTGGCAGGCACACATTTTTTTTCTCCTCTTGAAGCATTACGGTTCTGTTTGCTTGTCCATCTCTGGTTAAGATTTGTGCAGCAGGGAACTGCTCCACAGAGGACAATATGTGAATGACGGGAGAAGCTCTCATTAAATGATTCATGTAATCAAGTCTCTAACTTTCCTTCTGGGAGATGAAGGATCCAAAGTTATAAAAAATCATGTTCATTTGAAATCACTTCCCCACGCAAATTAGCCCACATTTTCAGCCCATTACTGGGTAGTATGGCCAAGTTACACCATCTGTAAATGAAATACTTTTTTGCTTTGTACACTTTTTCTGGAGATAATTTATCTTGTCTTTGTCTAGTGCCATTTCATCAAGTTAAACTAGTTCAACTTTTAGAACTCAAGACGTAGCCAACAATGTATAGACTTAACGTACAGACCTGGAGTTAACAATGTGCTAGTAGGTGCAGTGTCAGGAACCACCTACCCTCCTGTGCGTGCCACAGACAGAGTATAGCACTCCAGTCAGCACTAAGGCTGGCAGATGTGCTGGGGCCAAAATGCCAACACATACCTATGCCTGATACAGATAAATCTGCACCACTGGCTGATCCAACAAAGCCACTGGAGCCATGTCTTTGGTCTCTCCTGCCTCCATCCCAATGTACCCTGCAATAATGGGACATCCAAGACAGTGCACAATTGCATAACTTCAACTTCCACGCAAAATCTGTAAAAGCATGTCCCATTTTCTAACGGTACATGTTATTTAGGAACCAAAGCCCTGGCTTCAAAAGCAGTTGGAGACCAACGATAACCCTGTCTTATGAGACCTCAGGTCATCAGTGGTCAAATGGTTCTGTGTTAATTTGAGACCTGTGAAAATGCCGCAGGATGTCCAAGTGGGGTGTGATGCTTGCTCATCTCCCCTGCCCCCAGTTCACCACTATGTCCTTTCCCTCAGCACTTCTCAGGTGCTTTGCACAGCTCTCCCTAGTTGTGCCTGCCTCCTGTTTCCTGGAGGAAACTTTCTTTTGACAATTTCTGCCAAGTTGTTGTCCTTGCCATGAGCAACCCTGTTGATTGTGCTCTCTGTTAGTGTTTTTGAAGTCTAGTACTAGAACCCAATGCAGATATCACAGAGATGTTTGTGATCTGTCCTCTCAGGCCAGGACCTAAGCAGTGCTCAGCAGAGACACCTGCAGTGGCTGTAATCAGCTGTTTGTGAGAGAAAAGCCTCTCTACGAGGCACTCCAACTTATCTTCCATTAAACGTTTCATAGAATCACAGAATGGTTTGGGTTGGAAGGGACCTTAAAGATCATCTAATTCCAACTCCCCTGCCATGGGCAGGGACACCTCCCACCAGACCAGGTTGCTCAAAGCCCAGTGCAACCTGTCCTTGAACACTTCCAGGGATGCGGCATCCACAGCTTCTCTGGGTAACCTGTGCCACTGCTTCACCACCCCCACAGTGAAGAATTTCTTCCTAATGTAAAAACAAAATCTACCATCTCTTAGTTTAAAGCCATTACGCCTTCCCCTATCACTCACACTCCCTGATAGTCCCTCCCCAGCTTTCGTATAGGCCTCCTTTAGGTACCAGAAGGCTGCTATATAGCAAGGTCTCTTAAGCTACTTCTAGGCTATTTCTTGACTTTGAGGAGAGCAGAAGGGAAATTATTCAGAATTATAGAGTAATTCAGCCTTGAACGGACTTCAGGAGGTCATGCAGCCCAACCTGCAGCCTAGAGAAGGATCAGTGACTCCCAGTTTCTAGTGCATGTTGTTGGACCTACAAAGCCCTGTGTCCCTCAACCCCCATCTCTTGTAAAGCCAATATTACCCATCTCCCTTGGCTGCAGACAAGAAGCAAGAGAAGCATGACCCCTAATCAAAACTGAGCATAAAGCAGCCTCAGTACCTACCTGGGTGGAGGAAAGGGAGGTGCACCCCTTCATGTCTCGGTCTCATTAACAAAACTCAATTCAGCATGTTGATCTCATGTAATACGTTCAGTTCTTATGGAACAATTTTGTGTCACTCCCCTAGAAAAGCTTTGGCAATAAACCAAGTCTCTACCTCTAAATCCCTGGATAACCCCATTAAGAAGCCCACTGAAAGAAGGTGCACGTTATTGGTGGTTTCACTGGAACAAGAGGGAAAATTGCATCAGCCCTTCAAGTCTACCATTTCACAGACTGCAAGGCCACACAGAGGTGGAGCAGCAACCACAGCCCCAGCAGGGAAGAACATTTCCAACAGGCTGCAGGCTTGCACTCTGACAGATAACCCATCTTTTTAGACTAAGTGAAAACCCTCTCTGGTGACACCAGGGCAGAAACTCACCTGAGTTTTCCTTATCCTCAGGTCAGCAGATGACCTGTTCAGTCCTTCTTCTTGTTCAATGCTCTGCTCAATACCTGATTAGGGAAGAAAGACATAGATTATTTTAGGCTGTTTAGAGAAGGAAAAGAGATTGTATGGCAAAGTGATTTTAAAAGATGGAAGCCTGTGAACTGGGGAGCATTTGGCACTGAGCAATTCCCAGTTTCTGACTCCAGCCTGTTGGTTTAGCTGGACAGCACAGCATCATTTCATTAATGCAATGCACACATCCCACTTCTAAACTGCTCCCTCAATTTTCAGCAATTATCCATTCAGGCAGGAGGAATCAATGACTCTGTCTCCATAGGAGTGGCGGGGGCTTAGGCAAGGTGCAGGACTGTGCCCAGGCACCCGGGCATACAAGTGTCACAGGCGCTCTGACCAACATGAGTCCTCTTCTCCACCAGCTCCTGCAGCTTCACTTGCACATGTGGTCAGGCTTCCCAGGCAGTGTCCCTCCCCAGCTTTCGTATAGGCCTCATTTAGGTACCAGAAGGCTGCTATATAGCAAGGTCTCCCAAGCTACTTCTAGGCTATTTCTTGACTTTGAGGGGAGCAGAAGGGAAATTATTCAGAATTATAGAATAATTCAGCCTTAAACGGACTTCAGGAGATCATGCAGCCCAACCTGCAGCTCAGAAAAGGCATGCCAGGCAATGAAAGGGACAGAGGGACCGATATGCCGACCGGACCCAACCCGCAGAGAAGTCTGTTGCCTCCCTGGGGCTCGGGTGAGAGACTTTGCCACGAAAGTCAAGCGCCTGGTACGGCCCACTGACTACTACCCGCTACTGGTCTTTCAGGCTGGTAGCGATGAAGTAGCAACAAGAAGTCCGAAGGCGATCAAAAGAGACTAGGGATTTGGGGCGACTACTTAGAGGATCAGGGGCGCAGGTTGTGTTTGCCTCTGTCCTTCCGATAGGGGGGATCGAAGCTGAAAGGCGTGCTGTTCACATAAACTCGTGGCTTCGAGACTGGTGTGACCGGCAGAATTTTGGGTTCTTTGATCACGGGAAGGTCTATGCTACACCAGGCCTGATGACACCGGATGGGATGCGCCTCTCTCGGAGAGGGGTAAGGATCTTTGGTCAGGAGTTGGCAGGGCTGATAGATAGGGCTTTAAACTAGAGTCGAAGGCGGAAGGGGCTAAAACCAGGCACGCCGGTGAAGACCTAAGGGATGGTACGCTAGAATCAGAGGGGCTGTGTGCCAGTGAGGTCCTTCGGTCAGATCCACAAGGTGCTGAGTGTAAGGAGACGCACCTGAAGTGCTTCTACACGAACGCACGCAGCATGAGGAATAAAATGGATGAGCTAGAAGTCCTGGCCCAGTCCCGCAACTACGACATCATCGGCATAAGCGAAACCTGGTGGGATGAGTCCTGTGACTGGGGTGTTGCGATAGATGGTTACAGGCTCTTCAGGAGGGACAGGCAGGGTAGGCGAGGTGGTGGGGTGGCGATGTATGTGAAGCAGGGGCTGGACTGTGTGGAACTTCAGGTCGGCAATGGCAAAGTTGAGAGCCTCTGGGTAAGGATCAAGGGACGAACGAATAAAGGGGATGTCGTTGTGGGAGTCTATTACAGACCGCCTGGCCAGGACGATAGCGCCGATAAATTATTCTTTACAGAACTAAGAGAGGCCTCAAGATTAACTCCCCTTGTCCTTATGGGGGACTTCAACTTGCCAGACATTAACTGGGAGTGCCACACGGCTGACACGAGCAAGTCCAGGAGGTTCATGAAGCACCTAGATGATAACTTCTTGGTGCAGGTGCTAACGGAGCCAACTAGGAAAGGTGCCCTCCTAGACCTGTTGCTAGAAAACAGAGAGGGTCTGGTGGGAGATGTGGTGATTGGTGGCCGCCTTGGTCATAGCGACCATGAAGTGGTTGAGTTCAAAATTTACGGTGACAGAAGGAAAAGCGCCACCAAAACCTCATCCCTAGATATGGGGAAAGCGGACTTCAGGCTGCTCAGGGAACTAGTCAGCAAGGTCCCCTGGGAAACTGCTCTTGAAGGCCTCGATGTCCACCAGTGCTGGTCATTCTTTAAGCGATGCCTCCTAGAAGCACAAGATCAGGCAATTCCTAAATATCGCAAGTCAGGCAGGCGGGGCAGGAGGCCGGCGTGGCTGACCAGGAACATTCTAATGGAGATTAGGCGGAAACAGAGAGTGTTTTGCTACTGGAAGGAGGGCCAGGTGTCATGGAAAGAATACAGGGATGCTGTTCGTGTTTGTAGGGAGAAAGTTCGTGTGGCCAAAGCACACCTAGAGTTGAAGCTGGCTGTGTCTGTGAGAGAAAACAAAAAGGGTTTTTTTAGATATGTGAATGGAAAAAGGAGAACTAAAGAATACATAGGGCCGCTCCTTGATAGGGAAGGTCTCCTCACAGACAATGACATAGGCAAAGCAGAGACGCTTAACGCCTTCTTTGCCTCTGTCTTCATTGCCGATGATGGGCTTCGGGACCCAGGGTGCCCCGAGCTGGAGGACCGGGACGGTGGGGATGACAAACTCCCAACCGACCCTGAACGTGTGCGGGATTTGCTACTCCACCTGGATCCCTACAAGTCCATGGGTCCGGATGGGATTCATCCCCGGGTGCTGAAAGAGCTGGCGGACATCATCGCGGAACCTCTCTCAATTATTTTTCAACGATCCTGGGAATTTGGAGAGGTCCCGGTAGACTGGAAGCTGGCAAATGTCGTGCCGATTTTCAAGAAGGGTCAGAAAGAAGACCCTAGCAATTACAGGCCTGTCAGTCTCATGTCAGTGCCTGGTAAAATCATGGAGAAGATGGTTCTCGAACTTATTGAGGCGCACCTGGGGGACAAAGCAGTCATTGGTCCCAGCCAGCATGGGTTTGTGAAGGGTAGGTCCTGCCTAACTAACCTGATTTCCTTTTATGATAAGATCACCCGTATGGTGGACCAAGGGAAACCAGCTGATGTGATTTTTTTGGACTTCAGCAAGGCTTTTGACACGGTTTCCCATAGGATCATACTGGACAAAATGTCCACCATACAGCTAAATAAAAACATCATACAATGGGTGAGCAATTGGCTAACGGGCAGGGCCCAAAGGGTTATGGTAAATGGGGCTGCGTCAGGCTGGCAGGCGGTCACTAGTGGGGTCCCTCGAGGCTCCATTTTAGGGCCGGTACTTTTCAATATTTTTATAAACGATCTGGATGTAGGAATAGAAGGTATTTTGAGCAAGTTTGCTGATGACACCAAACTTGGAGGAGTTGTGGACTCGAATGAGGGTGGAAAGGCCTTGCAGAGGGATCTGGATAGGTTGGAGAGCTGGGCGATCACCAACCGCATGAAGTTCAATAAGAGCAAGTGCCGGGTCCTGCACCTGGGACGGGGAAACTCTGGCTGCACGTACAGACTGGGCGATGAGACGCTGGAGAGCAGCCTAGAAGAGAGGGATCTGGGGGTCGTGGTAGACAGCAAGTTGAATATGAGCCAGCAGTGTGCCCTGGCAGCCAGGAGGGCCAACCGTGTCCTGGGGTGCATCAAGCACGGCATCACTAGTAGGTCAAGGGAGGTGATTGTCCCGCTCTACTCTGCGCTGGTGCAGCCTCACCTCGAGCACTATGTGCAGTTCTGGGCACCACAGTATAAAAAGGAACATGAAACTGTTGGAGAGTGTCCAGAGGAGGGCTACGAAGATGGTGATAGGCCTGGAGGGGAAGACGTACGAAGAACGGCTGAGGTCACTGGGCCTGTTCAGCCTGGAGAAGAGGAGGCTGAGAGGAGACCTCATCACAGTCTACAACTTCCTCGTAAGGGGGTGTCGAGAGGCAGGAGACCTTTTCTCCATTAACACCAGTGACAGGACCCGCGGGAACGGGGTTAAGCTGAGGCAGGGGAAATTTAGGCTTGACATCAGGAGGGGGTTCTTCACAGAGAGGGTGGTTGCACACTGGAACAGGCTCCCCAGGGAAGTTGTCACTGCACCAAGCCTGTCTGAATTTAAGAAGAGATTGGACTGTGCACTTAGTCACATGATCTGAACTTTTGGGTAGACCTGTGCGGTGTCAAGAGTTGGACTTGATGATCCTTAAGGGTCCCTTCCAACTCAGGATATTCTATGATTCTATGATTCTATGTTAATGAAGACTCAGAAGGTGAGGGCACACGATCTCTCTGGCAGGCACTGTCTTTTACCTGCATTACAGCTGTGCCTGGCCAAAGGAGCGACTCAGTGCTGTCAAGAGCATTAGTCACTCCCAGGTTGGTAAGCAAGGGTTTCAGCAAAACTGATGTGATGCTCAACTCTGATCTCTGTACTTTCTGGTATTCAAACAAAATGGAACACAGTGCTCTTCTCCCCCTGCTATGCAGGATGAGGAAATACAGAGTTAAAATGTCTCTGCAAAATACCAAAGCTCAAGACTTTTCCAGGGGCCCTGTCAACAAGAGCTCAGCCCTGCACAGGAGAGACCACAATGCCCAGGCTGGAGAGCGGGCCTCATCTTGCTGAACATTCCCCTTTAGCAAAGCAGAGATTTGTCCTTTTAATTATGCCACAGTACAACTAACTGAGATTGATTTTTCACTTGTCCAAAGACCACAAATAACAGCACATAGGAGCGCCGCCCAACTCAGTGTCCCACTGGGGCCCAGGCAGGGAGAGGGCATGGTGTTGCACGGTAGGAGTTCTGCCACAGAGCAAGGCAGTGCAAATCTCCTCATGGTCAGCTCAGAACATGCAATAGCTCTCATGTTACAATCTTTACAGGGGGTTGAAAAGCCTGGAAGAAAGCTCCCACCAGCAGGCTGGCACAGTGTACAGAGCTACATGCCTCCCAGTAGACCAGCATGAGCTGGTGGCACTCCCTGAGTTAGGCTGAAATGCCCCATTCCTGATGTAGACATCCCCACAGATCTCCAAGCCTGGCCCTGGCACCTTCCATGCTGCTGCACAACCTGCAAGCCTGGCATGGGACAGGTCCCTCCTGCAGCAGGGGCTCCCAAGGGCCAGCCAGTGCATCAGGGACACCACCAGCAATGTGGGCATTTCTGTGCTTGCCATGTGCTGGTCAGTGCAGATGGCCCTGCAGCACACTCTGCAGACAGGAGCAGCACCGAAGCTTCTAAGGAAGACTGGGCCTAGGGAACATATCGTGGTGCTTGCAGAGGGAGTCATACAGCACAGTGTGCTCCAGGGAAGTGCTAGAGAATATCAGCACAAATTCTGCATTCTCTTCTGGAACAAGCGTCTGTATCTGGAGATATCTTGAAAGGTTCCATCCCACACAACCAGACAGCCGTGGCACTTCTCACATGCATACCCCTGCCTGGGAGAGTGACTGGATGCTGCCTGCACAGCACATTACATCAGCAATTGGTATTCCTCAGCATTTGTCATAAATCATTCCCTATTCCCAGGGAACAGTATTGTCAAACACTGTACATTTATAATAATTAATAAAATCACATTTTCCCAAGAAGCTGGTAATTAGAATTAGCCACTGCATGAGCAATATCTCTCCTAAAGAAGTCAATCCATTGTCAGCAGATAGTGTTTTTAATCATTCCTGACTGTTTTCTTTCATTGATCATGCTGGCAAGTAGGTGATTTGGGACAATGCACAAGGACTAACAGTCTGCTTCTCCAGGTAAATACAATACTGGTGGTTCTTTTCTGGAAGAAGGAAACAGGAATCAGATCCTGTTCTGCAATTCTTCAGGCTCTTAAATCCTCTTAAAAAATGTATGGAAAATAATTTTTTTTATGCAGTAGCATAAAAACCTGTGATTTATAGAGTATGTTGTATGTTCCCAAAAGAAACCATTAGTGCTCAGCTCTTCTTCCAGTGACTGCTGTGAAGTCTGAAGTAACCACAGCAGCAGCTGGTGCCACTGCTGTCTGGAGGGGACAGCAGTGGGGCACCTCCCAGAGTCCCCCCTGAATAAACTCTGTTCTGTCAGTTTGCACAGGGAGAGCTCCTTGGGTACTCGGGATGCGGGCTTGCAGGCATCACCGCAGCAGGACATACTACACCCTGTCCCCACCTAGGCTCCAGGGATCTGAGTACTGTGAGGCTCCCCACCCAGAGGGGCCCTGCTTCTTTGGAAGGGATCCCCTGGTGTGCAAAGCACATAAGCTGGTACCTCAGTTTCCATCCTGGGTCTAGGTGAGATCACGTCTCAGGAGGACAGAGGGAGCAAGGGGTATAAGTGTTCCTTCTGGCATAAGTTCCTTCTGGCATAACACTTATACCTCTGACAGAGGTATAAGTGTTCCTTCTGGCATCCAGACAGGCCACAGTCACACACATTTGGAGACAAATCTGACAAAGAGCATCAGCCACATCCAAGTCCTCCATGACTGCAGGGCTCCCACGAAACCTCAGGATCCAGGAGAATGCTGTTGGTGCAGGGGAAGCACCCACTTCTTGCCCAGCCCTTCAGGTACAGCCAGTCTCCTGCAATGAGCTCTTCCAAATCCCACATGGTCCCAAGACCAGTGCCAACAAATCCAAACCCTGCCACTACAACCTGCCTCCTGCTCCGAGATGTCACCATCCCTGGGATCTGATCTCGGCTACTCAGGCTCCCTCAGCAAAATGGGCTCAGCCAAGTGCTCCAGTGCAACCACAGCGATCTGCAGGTTCACAGCCACATCATCCTCTCCCTGCTTGTCAAAGAGATTGATTCTTCTGACTGCAGAAACTGTGAGTCATACCACGCTCTGTCCCCATGACATCCATGGCAGAAGACACACCAAGATGACGGAGCATGCTGATGAGATGGGACAACCTTTCCGAGGCTCACAGCTTCTTTCTCGCCCACCACCAGCCCCACAGAGCCTCTGCATTGGGACGCTATGGCAGCACAGCTGGGACAGCAGGAGGCCCCACTGCTCAGCACAGAGCTGTCCCGCTGCCACTAGTGAGGCAGCCTGCACTGCAGATGGAAAAGCAAGGGATGACAAGACCAGCCCTGGCAACCCCTTTGGCCTTGCCACAGGTGTGCTTGGAGCCCAGGCTCACCAGGAGAGCCCAATGGCCCACCTGCCAATGCTGGCATTGGCTGGCCCAGGACTCTGCAGCAGGGACTTGTGCACAAGCCTGCTGGGCGCTCATGTCCCTTTCCCTCACCTTTGTCCTGGAACAGAGACTCAACGGTGTGACTTCATAAAAGGCAAACAGAAGTAGCTAGAGGATGCTAGAGAAGGGAAGGTGATGCACATTCCCAGGTGATCCCCACAAAGCAAAGGCAGAAGCCACCTCTGGCTGTCCCTTCCCAAGGTTGCCTGAGCACAGACAGATAGGACCAGGCTGCAACAGGGTTCTGTTTGTAACCTGCCCTTTCCTACCTAGAGAAAAACACCCCAAAATTCCCTTGACCTGCAACAAACACCAGCTGCTGGTGACACAGGCTTGAGATGACAGCCAAGGCCCCATGGTAAGCTGAGCCAAGCTAACAGGCATTTCTGGTCATGTCACATCCCCAAAACCTATCTTGTTTCCACACTCAGCACACAGCTCATTCTTAATGTGATCACTCCCCAGCAAAAGTAATTTCTTGGTAGATGGAGAAAATGGAGGGTAAATCAGGTGTTCCAGGTGAGATTGGACCCATGGGAAAAGAAGAGCAGCATGTGCCCACTGGGATTTAGGGTTACCCTTGCTGTCAGGATGAGTTTGTGCGTGGTTAAGAGAGCTGAAACGAGTGAATGCTACAACATAAGAGGGATGAGTAGGCAGTGCTGGCCCTGGGGACACAGAGCAGGAGGCAGGGAAGCATCCTGAGCACAGGAGGGCAGCACCCCCTCCCTGTGCTGAACCTGCCAGCCCAGAGGCTGTAAGGCAGGAGTGCAGTGGGCATACCCCCTTACCTGGTGCCCCATAGCAGCATCACAGGCAAATACTCACTCTTTAGCTTGGAGCGCACTTTGTTTGCTGTCTTTTTTATGTCAGACATCAGCTCTTCCAGCTCTTCCTTTGTTTCTGAGGAGAAAGAAAAAGAGCAAACATGGGTGTGTTGTAGACACTGCTAAAATCTATACCCCAGTCCCATAGTATATGGGGCCTGGAGCTGACAGCACTGCCCCTTCCTGGCTGGTAGAGTTGGTGGAGCACCTCCACTCCATGGACCCAGACAGATTCTCCTCCCAAGTCCTGAGCCTGGCCATAATCCAGCTGCTGGCCAGGCAAACCAGAGGACAGAGAAGCCATACTGCAGGACTCCTGCCTGCACACCAAGCTAAACTCCCACATGCTCAGGGCTGTGCAGAAAGTGAAATGGAAAAGATAAACAAGTGACAGTGCTGGTTCCTGCAGTGAAGAGAAAAGCTTGGCTGCACACCAAAACCTTCTGCACACCAAGTGCCACAGTGTGGGACAATTTACCTAGGGCTCTGCCACGCTGGCAAGCCCTCCCCAGGCCATTATAAATGGTTATGTCTTCCTCAGGGAAAGTCTGGTGCTCCTGTGCTCACTTTCTCCTTGCTCAGCAATAGGGATTTAGCTCAGCCATGCCTAGGCTCTCTTCTGCCCTGCAGCCAGCAGCTATCATTGACACTGTCTTAATAATAGCCAGTTTGTGCATATTCACTCCCCAGCCTGAATTCACTGCTTTTGGCAAAAATCTGTGGGCTGCAGTGGCACAGTGCCAGGAAACACTCCCAGTCCCACAGCCTGTGTCTCAGAAATGGCTCTGGGGAGCACAACAGCAGCAGGACTGTAAAACAGTTCTCGTATTTCAGTGTGCAGGGACACGGCAGATGCAAATAAAACCAAGTGCAAGCAAGTACTTTCTCTCTGTACTCATTTATATCCCTATGTACCCACATCCTCCTGTGTGACCAGGCCAAAGCACTGTGCATGCAGCTTCAGGCTCCCACTGGAGAACAGCCCTCTCAAGTGATAGGAGCCCATCGAGTCCCTGTTTAGTTTCAGGCCTTTCTCTCCAGGATTGCAAAGGCTTTTACAGCAGTGACTCTCCTGGGCTGTCAAGGAATATTGACTCGGGTACAGGGAGAAGGAAACTAAAGCATATGACACACTTGAGAGCAGTAAATCAGCTGAGAAAGCCCTGATAACTGAAGAAGTTTGGCACAGGACTATCTATCCTCTCTTATGTGCAAATGTCAGAAATCAGGCAGTAATGCTCTGAACTCATTAAAAACGCTGCAATTACTATAATGTCTCTAGACACTTGTGTCTTGTAGGACTTTTCTCTGCACTGCCACAGCATCTCCAAGCAACTATCCCTGCTTGGTAAACCTGGATCAGAGCAAAGCTCCTTGATCTCCACCATGATCCTCTCCCAGAAACCAGAGTGTCCTTGATGAAGCTGAGATGTGCAACTCATGGTCCCATATTCATGAAGTTTTTAGACCCAGGCAAGAACCACAGCAAAACTGGAGCAGGTCACACACCTCCTGTGCCCAGCACACAGTTACCCACCCATCTGGGCACATGACAAGAACCTCCTGCACTCCAACAGCATCCCACCTCAGCATGGGACCAGCATATAGATGCAGAGTTGTCACAGTGAGTCCCTCTCTGTGCTCATCCATAGGCTTGTGGCAGTTAAGCTGGCTCAACATGGTCATAACCCTGACCTGACCGTGAGACCAGCTGACCCCAAAATTCAGCTGCAAAACCAGCACATCACAGTGTCTCAAGATGCAGATACTAAAGAAAGTACAAAATACCTGCCATTCAATATGATTTCTCAGAAATCCTGCTATCCTACCACTCCCTCTTGATTTTGAGGGGATCAAGACTTAATTAAATAAAAATTTCTTTAAAATCATGATGATGGGAATGTACTGGGGGAAGGTCAAATCCTATCGATGCTTGTACACTTTTCTGACTCAGAGATAAGCTTCAGCAGTGTTGGGAAAATGAGGAAATGAGCATATCTGCAAATACCTTCTCCCAGGCTCCAGGTATTTCTAAACAAACCAACACAGCAGCCTCATTGGAGAAAGTGGTATGATTACATATTAGATACAGATCAAGCTCAAAGGCACGGAAAGTAAGAGAACATTTTCAGTCTGAGTTCTCATTTAAATGACTACTTCTTTTTTTTTCCCCTTTCTTGAAAGAACTTGTATGTGATAACCAAACCAGCCTGAGCTAACTCCATATAGTAGGACAGGCTGGGGCCAGGTGACAGGGAAACAGCTCTGTAGACAAAGACCCTGAAGTGCTGTTGGATGAGGGCTGCCATGAACACAAGGACAGCTGAGAGCTGGATTTGTTCACCTGGAAACAGGAACACGAAGGGGGATCCCACTGCTATCTGCAACTGCCCAGGAGGAGGGAGGATAGAAGCTGGAACCAGACTCTCCTTGGAGGTGCAGTGGAACAGGACAAGCAGTGATGGAACATGCTGCAACATGGGAATTTCCAACTAGATTGGAAAATATTGTCATTGTGAACGCAGTCTAGACTCAGAGATGATATGGGATGTCCATCCTTAGAGCAATTCATCACATGGCTGGACATAGGCCTGAAAAGACTGACCTAATGGCCCTGCTGGGGTGCATGAGACCAGGGGCCTCCAGGAGTTTCTTCCCACCTGTATTCGTCTTTAATCTTATGAAACAATTTCATGTAATTCACTGCCAAGTACTTTCCCCTTCCCCTGTTGATCTGGGGTGAGGGATGTGCCACAGTAATGCAGCTTGCAGGGGCACCCACAGTACCAGCAGCTCAGGCAGGTGATGGGCCAGGCAACAGGTGGAGGGGCACGGGACAGCGGGTTGCGCGCTTTTGTGGGCAAGGCTGAAGCTGCCTTTCCTCAACACATTTTCAACAGAACAGCAAAGAGAAAACACTCCTTCTGGATGGCTTCCAGTCACAGGACTTGTGAGGATTACTTGGCAATCTGGCAGGCACAGACTTCCCAGACAATTATTTTCACATTGATGGCGTCTGTTTAAGTGACTCACTCAAGTCTATTGAACCGTTCATGGAGAGTAACATTCAGCAACAGGATGATGAACTACCACAACATCACCACTGCTCTGGCCAAGGCCATCCTGCAGTGGCAGGCACAGCACAAAGGGACAAGGTGTGCTGCCCAATGGCAGGGCCAGGCTCCCTGCACCCCACACACATCCCAGAGGTCAGAGCTGCTGCCCTAGGGCCAGGTCCCATTCCTTGAATGGTGGAATAGCAGAACATCCCAAGTTGGAAGGGACACCCAAAGATCACCGAGTCTAACTCCTGCTGTCCTGGAGCACAACACAGAAAGAGGGATGTCCAATGGCCACCAGCAGCACAGGGCCACGTCCCCAGTCTGACCTGAGAGGCAAGTTAAGGCTCCTACAGGGGATGCTCTCAAGGGAATTCTGCCTATAGCCAAGCGCTGGACACTGAAGTTCATCGATAACAGAGGGCGGAAAAAGTGATCTGGACAGCAGCAGGGGCACCACAGCACCAGATCTTCCCTTCAAAGTTAATCACGGGTGACTGAAACCCACTCACCTTTGTGCTGGGAACCTGCAGCGCTTCTGAGCATCACCCCAACAGTGACTTCATACACACAGTACCGTTCTCAGGCATCTGAGTTTCCTCACTTGCTTGTTATTTGGATTAATTAAACATCACCTCTTGTGACCTGGAATTCTTTATGGACAACCAACCACACAATCAATAAAAGCATGATTTTAAACTAACTCATACCTCAGTTAACTAACAAAGTCAGAAAAAAAGGATCTTTTTGGTAAAGATTTTAATTCTTTCAATAAAAAATTAAAAGAAAATCCTGACCACAGTTCCCGCAATAACATTTTTAGAAAAACTAACCTCTCTTGTCTTTTCCTTTGTCTGCTTATCTTGGCATTTACATTTGCAAAACATTGGATAGTTCTGCAGAGTGCAAACAAAGATGAAGCACAGGACCTGGTGATGGCCTGGCAGCCCACACAAGTGACCTGGTCTCTGGACAAGCCACAAGCAAGATGGAATCCTCCCTGTGGACTTACAGAGCTGGTTGGAACTTCTTCTACAGTGTTTTATGGCCTTAAAGTAATAAAAACATCAGGAGACTGGCTAGAAAGGCTGTTTCAGCCACAAGCCTTCTCACAGTTGTGTGGAATGAGCAAACCTCCTGTACTGGCTGCCCTGCTCCCCCATGAAGAAAGAGCAGCCTTGGACACACACTGCAAGAACTCATCCCTGGAGTGGGTGCAGCAGAGCCAGCATGACCTGAGACACGGTGGTATTCAGCATGGCAAGGAAACAGGACACAAGTAGCATCTGGGCTGCACTCCCCATCTCCAGGAAAGGTCTCCTGAGTTCCTGTATGTTCCATGTCACTACTGGGAGCATCTCCCAGCACTAAGTGTGGGCAGCTGGTCAGGCTGGCTTGGCAGGGAAAGCACCAAGAGGGCAGATATGCCAAGTGAGAAGTAACTCGGAAGTAAATGCCCTGCATTTGTATACAGCTCAGGACTTTCTAGATAAAGTCCCATTTGCCCAAAGAGATTTGAGATATCAACAAACCCTATGCAGTCCTTAAGTTTTCAAAGGCCAATGTTCCTTTCTTGGAAACCAAGTTCAAAGTCTAATATTGCAACTTACTTATTCAAGCTAAGTAAAACAAGAAGTAAAAATTAGAAATCTATAAAATAGACACGTAAAAACAGACAGTGGGCAGGGGACAGCTACATGACTGAAGCCCTGGGCAGAGCTGGGCTTGTCCTTCCACACAGAAGCAATAAAAGGAGCTCCAGCTGCTTGCTGAGGTGCAGAACCAGGATGTGATGGTGCCATCCATCTGCCTTCAGTGAGCTGCAGTGACACTACAGCAATGAGCAAGAGTATAGATGTCCATTACCATCATGGCAGACCAACAGCCCCAGGATTTTTAACTTCCACCGTTACAGGAGGGACAAATACGGCTTGACATGCATCAAGGAGAGGTGCTGCTGGGATTCAGTGTCAGTGCAAAATGTCACAATGCTTTTATATGGAAGCAGAACAGCAATGATGGGCACAAAGGTTTAAAAAGTTCTTAAAGATCCCCCGGAACTAAAGTTGCTGTCCTGAACACCTTGCCTGTACTGTCCACCAGTGTTTGGATGTAATCTGCAACAGATTAAAACTGTAGTCTTTGACTTTTTTCTTTTTTTGTTGTTAAGTTACTAATGAAGGAAGAAGGTGAACTTTTTAACTGATATTTTTAGGTAATTCAAAGCTACTTACCAGTGGGACTGCACTAATAAAATACCCTTCAAAATATGAGTGCTGATGTATCCTGTTTCACACACCCAGGAAACTCGGCCTGCTCCCCACAGGCTGCCCATTCAGCCAGGCAAACACCCAACTGCAGCCACAGCAAGCATGGAAGTGTCCACATGGGTTCACTGTCAGGACAAGGACGCCAGGTAGTTCTGCATCAATACCTGGGCTTTGTGATCTGCAACCACGCACAACCTCACACCCAGAAACCCATTGTGTAAAGCTCCTGGGGAGTCCCCATGCATGGCCATTCTCTGGCTGCTCCTGCTGCTCTTGTCTGGGCTTGGAAACAAAAAATTTCCGGGTGGGGGGGGAAACAAATCTCAGGACAAAGTGAGTCTGGCCAAAGCTGACCCAGATGCCATGTGCCCAATGTTTCTTTAACCTCAAAATATGCTACACATTGTCTCATCGGCAATCACTCTGGCTGTCTTTTTATAATACAGCAGCACAAATTATGGGGTTGAATTTTGCTTGTAAAAAAAGCTTTTTGTTTTTGTGGTTAACTTGTGCAAAAGGTAGAGAAAACAGAGACAGTGCAGCTCAGTGTCTTGCTGCATTTCCTTTTTTGGAAATTGGTGGGACTTGATTTTCTTTCCAATTACTAGAGACAAAAGCAACAGGTTTTGTCAGGTGAGGAAGAGCTAGAAGTGAAAGGGATCCATGCAAATGCCATAACCCAGTCTGGACATTTGTGTGAGCTGGAATTCAACCCATGTAACACCAAGGCTCCCAAGGCCTGTCCCACTTGTGGAGCCACCTAACAGGACAGCCAAACAGGACAGCCACAGCAGAACAGTTCATGTCTAACAGCAAAGCAAACTGGAACCACAGCTTGCCTCTGGTAACCCAAGCCTTTCACATCACAAACCAGGTACTCCAGTCTGTGGCTCCATAGGACCTGCAGTTTAGAGAGCAGAGTACAATGCAAACTGAAGATCATAATTCTATTTGCATAGTGGTGAGACCCTCCCGAAATGTGGCTTAAAGCAGATAATGAGTCTGATGAAACTGCAGCAGCTTTGTACAGAAGCACTGGTCTGGTGTGTGCTGTGCACGGAAGGGCAGACATTTGCTGTCAGGGGCTCCTCCAGGGGCACTGAATCAAGACAGAAAGATTTAAGATAACAAACAGCTCTGAATGGCTGCTCCCACTGACTGCAAATGCAACCATCCAACAAACCTGAGTCTGACAGAGGTCTCCAGCCCTGCTAGCACCTGCTATTCCAGGAATACTCCTCTGGCAGATAAGCAACCTGCTCCTTCCGTGTCCACGAGCTGGGTGGATGCCTCCTTCCAGCCTTCCTCAAACAGTGTAGACAGCGGTGGGATAGGTACTCAGAGCAGAGCTGACCTGATCCTCAGCAGGCAAAGGTACCATGTGAAGCTGATCAAATCTATTTTTAAAATGCCTTGCTGAACTGCAGTAATTGTATTATCCTCCTTTAATTCTCTGTTGATCGAATTCCACTTCAAGTAGTCCATTATTTTGCCCAGAAGCAAGGTCAGGTTAATCAGTCAATAATTACCCAGCTCATTCCATTTATCTTTTTAATAATAATAATAATAATAATAATAATGCTGTGCCGCCTTCTGAGCTCCTGGTACCTATCAGGTATTCAGAGACTTATTGGAAATCAACACTAATGGCAGCAGCACCATCTTACTCAACTCTTTGAAAGCTTTCTCATCTATGATTGCAGATAGATTAGATCCAGCAGGGACTATATTTGGTACCTAATGTTTAACAACCACCCAAATTGCCGTGAGAATGTAAGAATTTAATCATCATAATATATCATGTTATCTCAAACTTTCCAAAAAAAGCATTTCCCTTACGTTTCCATCCTTTCTGCATTATTCAACCATTTTCATTTATTACTGTACTAGAACCACTGATAGTTTTCTTTTTATTTAAGGACATCTGAGTGATGTCCATAAGTGACACCCCTCTATAAGAAGGGTCATAAGGAGGATCCGAGTCAAGAGTCTGTGGGTGGGGATTAAAGGGCAGCCCAACAGGGGTGACATTGTGGTGGGTGTTTACTACAGGTCACCAAATCAGGAAGAGGAAGTGTATGAGGCCTTCTACAGGCATCAGCAAGTTGCCTCACGTTTGCAGGCCCTGGTTCTTCTGGGGGATTTTAACCACCCCAATACTTTCCAGGGAGACAACACAGCTCAGAACGAACAGTCCAGGAGGTTACTGCAGAACATTGCAGATAACTTCTTGATGCAGGTGGTAGGTGAACCACCAAGGAGAGAGGCACTGTTGGACCTGGTACTAACAGAGATGGTCTAGTTGGAAACATGAAGGTTGAGGGCCATCTCGGCTGAAGTGATCATGAGATGTTGGCATTCAAGATCCTGCGAAGAGGAAGCAGGGCAAAAAGTAGGACTGCAACCCTGGATTTCAAGAGAGCTAACTTTGACCTCTTCAGGGACCTAACTGGACAGGGCCCTACAGAGAAAGGGAGTTCAGGCTAATATTCAAGCACCACTTCCTCCAAGCTCAGGATCAGAGCATCCCTATGAGAAAGAAGTCAAGGGGGAAGAAGGGGGGCAGGAGACCTGCATGGGTGGGCAAGGAGCTCTTGGGAAAAATTAAACAGAAGAAGAAAGTGTACATGATGTGGAAGAAGGGACAGACCACTTGGGTGGAATATAGGAACATTGCCAGATTGCCCAGAGAATGCAGGGATGCAATAAGGAAGGCCAAGGCCTGGTTAGAATCAAATTTAGCAAGAGACATCAAGGATAACAAGAAGGGCTTCTTCAAATACATCAGCAACAAAAGGAAGACTAAGGAAAATGTGGGTGCACTGCTAAATGAGGCGGGCACCTTGGTGACAGCGGATACAGAGAAGGTGGAGTTACTGAATGCCTTCTTTGCTTAAATCTTCACTGCTAAGGCTAGCCCCCATGCACTACTGAGCCCAGAAACTAGAGAAAACCTGGAGAGAGGAAGACTTTCCCCTGGTTGAAGAGGATTGGGTTAGAGGTTGTTCAGACAATCTAGATGCCCACAAATCTATGGCCTCCAATAAGATGCACCTGAGGCTGCTGAGGGAACTGGAGACCGTTATTGTTAAGCCTCTCTCTATCATCTTCAAAAGGTCTCGGAGAACAGGAGAGGTGCCTAAGGACTGGAAGAAAGCCAACATTACTCTAGTCTTCAAGAAGGGCAAGAAGGAATACACAGGAAACCACAGGTCAGTCAGCCTCACGTCCATCCCTGGAAAGGTGATGGGGCAGCTCATCCTTGAGGATATCTCTAAGCACGTGGAGGAAAAGAAGGTCATCAGAAGCAGTCAACAGGAATTCATCAAGGGGAAGTCATGTTTAACCAACCTAATGGCCTTCTACAATGTAATGACTGACTGGATGGATGAAAGGAGAGCAGTGGATGTTGTCTGCCTTGACTTCAGCAAGGCTTTCAACAGTGTCTCCCATAACATCCTCCGAGACAAGCTCCAGAAGTGTGGGATCCATGAGTGGACAGTGGGGTGGATCAAGAATTGTCTGGATGGCAGAGCTCAGAGGGTTGCGCTCAATGGTGCCAAGTGCAGTTGGAGTCCTGTGGCTAGTGGTGTCCCCCAGGGGTCAGTACTGGGTCCAGTGCTATTCAACTAATTCATCAGTGACCTAGATGAAGGGACAGAGTGCACCCACAGCAAGTTTGCAGATGATACATAGATTGTCAGAGTAGCTGACGCACCAGAGGCTTGCGCGGCCATTCGGAAAGACCCGGATAGGCTGGAGAGGTGGGCAGAAAGGAACCTCATGAGGTTCATCTTCATGAGGTTCAACCCTGCAAGTGCAGGGTCCTGCACCTGGGGAGAAATAACCCCAAGCACCAGTACAGGTTGGGGGCTCACCTGCTGGAGAGTAGCTCTGAAGAGAGGGACCTGGGGGTTGTGGTGGACAACAAGTTAACTATGAGCCAGCAGTGTGCCCTTGCGGCCAAGAAGGCCAATGGGATCTCAGCCTGCATCAAGAGAAGTGTGGACAGCAAGTCGACTCCCCCTCTACTCAGCACTGGCAAGGCCATACCTGGAGTATTGTGTGCAGTTCTGGGCTCCCCAGTACAAGAGGGACATAGAACATCTAGAGAGGGTCTAGCGCAGAGCCACAAAGATGATTAAGGGATTGAAGCATCTGTCCTATGATGAAAGACTAAGCAAGCTGGGCCTAATTAGCCTAGAGAAGAGGAGGTTGAGAGGGGATTATCAACCTCTATAAATACCTGAGGCGATAATGTCAGGAGGATGGGGCCAAACTCTTCTCGGTGGTGACCAGTGATGGGGCCATGGGTAATGGGTATAAATCAAACCACAGGAGGTTTCATTGCCATATGAGGAAGAACTTTTTTACGGTTCGGGTTACAGAGCACTGGAACAGGCTGCCCAGAGAGGTTGTGGAGTCTCCTTCTTTGGGGATATTCAAAACCCGCCTGGATGTGATCCTGTATAACATGTTCTAGGTGACCCTGCTTGAGCAGAGGGGTTAGACTAGATGATCTCTGGAGGTTCCTTCCAATCTCAACCATTCTGTGATTCTGTGATCCAGGAAACCTTGAGTACTGTGTTCACTTTTGGACTCCTCAGTACAAGAAGGACACTGAGGTCATGAAGTGTGTTCAGAGAAGGGCTACGAAGCTGGTGAAGGGCCTAGAACACAAGTCCTGTGAGGAGTGGCTGAGGGAACTGGGGTTGTTTAGTCTTGGGAAGAGGAGGCTCAGGGGAGATCTTATTGCTCTCTACAACTACCAGAAAGGAAGTTGTGGGGAGCTGGGGGTCAGCCTTTTCTCGCAAATGACTAGCGACAGGACGAGGGAATGTCCTCAAGTTGTGCCAGGGGAGGTTCCTGTTGGAAATGAGGAGACATTTCTTCTCAGAAAGAGCAGTCAAACATTGGAATGGGTTGCCCAGGGAGGTGGTGGAATCACCGTCCCTGGGGGTGTTCAAGGAAAGGTTGGATGTGGTGCTTTGGGACATGGTTTAGGGGTGGTAGGGGGACATGGGTGGTACTGGTGGTAGGGGGATGGATGGACCAGATGATCTTGGAGGTCTTTTCCAACCTTAATGATTCTATGATTCTAGGATTTCAAAAATTCAGGCTGTCCTTCAGGATGCTGCTTGCTGGGCTTCCCAGGTCCCTGCTGCTCCCAGCTGTGTCTCTGGGAGAGGGTGGGGATGTATTCTCCTTCTCCTCAACCACATATGGAAAAAATGGAGACAAATGTAAATCAGTGGTAAGAAGAACTCAAAAAGTAGGAGTTCTAGAAAGGTGGCAAGAAAAGAATGCATTGAGAACCAATATAGTGTTTTAAATTTATCTGGTACGCACATGATATAATATGCACCAAACTTCTTGCATTTAATCCTGTCATTGGTTCCCCTCTACCTGCCAAGTCAAATCCAGGATCCTGGATTGATTGATTCTTCCATGGGGGTACAGTAGTTTTGCATTACAGGAAGATTTGCTTCTCATGTTTATCAACCTCGAGGCCATTTCTGTGCTGCTCACTGGGGCCTACAGCATTACAGACACTGCTCTGTGTGTGCCAGCCCAGCCCTGTGCTACAGACCTGAATACAGGTAGCACTGCTGCACACTCAGCTATTCTTGCTGAGGCTGTACCAAGGATATTTCATATTCCAATTATGCAAATCTTTCTTCAAGGTCTGTGCAATAAAAAGTGGGCTGAATTTATGATCACAAATGAACAATTTCAATTCCTGGTTTTATTAACTGGTTTTGTAACATAGATGTCTGGTGCAAATAAATCATTTCTTTTTCTCCCATGCTTTAATGCCTTGATAATTTTATTCCTAGCATTCTGGCTGTATTTCAAAGCTCCTTCATCTGTCCCTCTCTTTTTGCCCTCACCTCCTTTGGGAAGTCAGCTCTGAGCTGCCCTCCTTACTTGTGCAAGCACCTGAGATGAACACTAAGATCCTGAGTACCCCAGCCCACACTGCTTGCTTCCTGGGACCTTTCCAACCACCCATCCCACCGCAGCAGGCAGAGATGTGTCCAGGAGGCAGAGTTCTGGAGAGATGCTGGTCACCCCACACCACATCAGATGCTGCTCTGTAAGCCAGTGTGGCTACATGCTGCAAGACTACGTAAGGACCTGCATCAGACAACTCACCTGTCTTAGGCACCTCAGGCCTCTTTATGCCTGTCTGGTGGAGCAGTCCCCCTCAGCAGAGGCAAGACTAGATCTGCTTTGAGCAGAGGGCTCTCCAAGGGATGCTCAAGGCATGCACAGGCTCCACACCTTCCCATTTACCTGCCAGTACTGCCCACTTCTGCACAACCCACTATAGACCAGCAGATATTTAACCTAGGACGCACCATGGCTCTTCTCAAAAGCAGAAGTACCCTGAATGCCTTATTTAAATAGTTCAGGACAAAAAGCAAGTCCAACCTAGAGAGGCTGCAAGGACCAGGAGCCCTGGCTACTGAGCAGACCGAAAGGTGCACAAGTGAAGGCAGACACAGTGGAGGAGCCAGGGGACAGGGTCCACAGGAGAAGTCCTTCACCCAAGGTGATGCACAAGGTGACAGACCACTTACTGTAACTCCATTTGGACAAAGAGAAACTGGGCTTATGGCAGAAAGGCAGCCAGCCAGGGAATTGTGGTAGTTATTTTTAGAGTACTACATCCCCATGACAAAGAGCAAATAAGTGGAAAAGAAAACATTTTCTAGTACTGGTGGAAAAAAATGACCTGAAGAAGTCCTACCACCCAGAGCTTCAGCTGCAGGAAAACTCTTCAAAAGACTGTTATTCCATTGCCAAAGCATATGCAAAATAAAGCCCCTGAAACCACCTGCTGAAGAGTTCAGACACCTCTGCTGCTCAGTCCAGCATTTTTTTTCTAAAAAATAAAAGGCCTGCTTTATATTTTTGAACATGGAGTACATGGAATTGCCTTACTCAGAGTCTTTTTACAGGTAAGCAGAAGTCACGGCCACACAGGACAGCTGCTGTTGGGTCTCAGTCTCCCTCATTTTTTTCTCTCCCTGTTCTCCCCATCCTGATCCCCAGTCTGAGCAGGGCAGCAGCTGCTTCTGGCTACATGGACATATGGTGCCCATCTAGTAACCTCTAACCTTGGCTGGAGCTTCTGCAAGAAAATTTGCTGGTGCAACACCCTGTCAGGTCCACTAGTCTTTTCAAGCTGCTGCTGAGCTGGGTGTCAGAGTGTGCAGTTTGAGGCACACAAAGACCACTCAAGTCCCTAAGAGCCGTGTGGTGTCTCTCCTCGATAAGGCATGTGCCACAGCAGCTGCCCATCACCAGCCTCACCACTTGCTACCCCAGCTGAGCTGCACAGCAGTGGCACTGGACACCGCGCTGGCAACTGCTCCCTTGCACAACTGAGGACAAAGGACTGTGCATGCACAGCAGGCTGGTGTGTCTCAATAAATAGCAACACATGAGCAATAATCATAAGGCATTTAATCAACAAAGAGAAAGAGGCATTCCTTGTCAGGAAGCTCTAGGAGTAGTCCAGGTCACAGAGCATCGCTAAAGAGGCAGTAGGAAAATAATGTGAAATGTCAGTCAGAATGGGAAAAAGTCTACCTCACAGTGCATGGCCCTTGTTCAAGTACCTTTTTTGACAGGATGACTGGTGGGCACAATGCTGACATAGGCTGCAGAGCTCCCACAGCTGCCTGCTGTGCCAAGTGCCCCTTTGAAGATGATCCACAACAAAGCCAGCTCTCTCCAGCTTTAGGAACATGGCTTCATTCACAAAGTGTGGAGTCACCCAGGTCACGTTCTGGGTGAGAAGGTGACTGCAGTGGCAAGGCAAGGTTTGGTGCATCCGTCCTCAAATCCATATTCTCCCAGTCCCATTTCTCCAAATGTAAAGTAAAGCCAGTTCCACATGGCTATGTGGTTGCTCTCGCATCTCCAGCTCTGCTCACCTTTATGTGAGGTGCCTGTATGGGGCTGAGCCTCTTTCCCGTGGCAGCCATCACAAGGCTGTCTCATTGCTGAGCTCTCTTCTCTTTATTAATTTAAAGAAATAAGAAACAAATTGTTAATTATCAGGAGTTTCCCTGTGTTACAGCATAGGAAGACAGGAACTCAGGGACCTCCTGCCACAGTAAGGAGACCTCCTCTCCCAACTCAGGGAGAGCATGTCTGTGCTCCAGCCCCGGGAGCCCAAGGAGAAACCTCTATGTTGCTGCCCCATGGCACAGACCGCTCCCCAGCATCCTTTTGGTAACACAAGCGCTGGCCCCAGCTGCCCTGCATTTGCAGGGGTTGCTTCCAGCAGGAAGAGTTCCTTGCTGGCCTCCAGCCCTCCTCACCTTGCATGAGGTGGTGAGTGGCACATGGGGCCATTTCGCTGCACCTGTGCTCACCACAGAGAGCAGCCCTGCATAGTCCCACATGGACTCCCTCCCCTGGCAGCTCTGCTCTCTGCCCCCCACCCCCCACCCCACCGATCTAATGCTGCCCATACAGCTCACCCCCCAGTACAGTCCCAGGTCTTCACACCAGAGGCAGGGGGTGGAGGCGAATTTGGCTCCCCTAAGGCTAAAGCAGGCAGGGAACTGGCACTACAGCTAGCCCAGAGCCTCCCCACTCTAGCTTCTCACACGTCCCTCCAACAGCTCTCACTGGGTCTCCTAATGAACCTTCCCTATGTCTCTCAGGTCTCTCTGCTGCTTGGGAGCTCTGCTCCGCTGTCCCAGGTCTTCCTCTTCCCTCGGGGTACCTGGCTGCGCAATGTGCTGTCCAGCATGCTCACCCCAGCACCCCGCTCCTCCCAGCGTGGTGTCAGCTGCTAGCATCAATGGTGTTGCCACTCACTTCCCTGGTGCTCACTAATTTGTCAGACAGAAAATCCTGGTCCATGCTCTCTGATTCTGACATACTGTAATGACTGCCATGTCTAAGCCCTTCAGAGAGGCACTGGGACAGGGCTGGCAGCCACATCGCCTCCTGACAGGAGGCAGAGGGATTTTCATCTCCAGTGGAGCTGAAGCAGTGTTATGAAACACATGCTTGCCCCAAGCCTGGAGGCAGAGTGAGGGCCACAGACCCCAGGCTGACAGCCCATCAGGATGCTCTGCACAGGCCAAGATGGCAGGGAGGTTGCAGCCATCTGCTGCTAACACAAGAGAAAGGCTGCAGCTCAAGCTGAGGGCACAGAGCAATGGGCCCACCCACATCTGCCAGCTGCCCTGGTTGCTGAGACAGCAAAGAGAGTCATCTTTCAAAACAAGGCACAACATCACAGTCAAAGCAGGAAGGGATGAGCCCAGAGGCCAGGCTCTGGAGAGATGCTTTGCCAGACCCAGAGTTTTGGCACAGTCTGGACACCCATACTCCTCTGACAAGGAACTCATGGCAGTCATCATGGGCACCACAGCCAAAGCCTTCATGGTCCCTTCCCCAGAGCACGAGGCCCAATCCTGCCTTGACAGATGGTCTGCACCCAACACACCCACCAGCATGACAGCAACAAGCTGAGAAGAAAATTGGGAATGCCAAAAGGAACAGGACTGCAGTGACCAGCAAACCCAGGAAGCAACTCAGCAGCATAACAGTAAACTCACTTGCTCCCTGTCTCACAGCTCCAAAGCTCCGGTACCCTCCTTGCTCAGCAGCTCTCAGAGAAGGGCAAGTTACATCAGACTCATTTTGCTCCTGCAGAGGAGTTGCAGTCTGTCTCCCTTAATTACGGCTTCTCAGGCCTCTCTTTCTCTGCATGCTGGAATTCACCCTCCCCTGCCACTTAACTCTCCAGATTTCTTTATTTGCCAAGATTTGCTTCCCCATTTGCAGCGTTGCTCTTTCTTTACTAATTACTGAGCACGACATCAGACTCTGCCCTACAAGCTTTCACACTTTGCCACAAGCATCTGGTGTTGGCAGCTGGCTGGCCAAACACAGCTACCTGTCTAATCATTTGCATGCAAACTTAAAAATCTCTTTAAAATTTAACTACTGTGCAAGCAAAGCCATCTGCATAAGGTGAAGTACCTGCAGTCTCCCAGCAATTCCCCTGATGACATGGGGCTGTGCAACCTGAACAGGGGCTTTGATGAACAACCCAGAAGTCCTGGCTGCAGCCCAACACCTCCATGCTCCAGAGCAACAGCCCCTGCATGGCTCCTGCTCAACCAGCCACTTTCTGAGGGACTCAGACAAGGACGTGCAGTCACGCACTTCTGGCAGAAGAATATCCTCCCACAAGAGCACTGACCAAAACACACACTCCCCAGCATGACCACTGGAGCCCTTATCCTCACCAGCTTGCCAAGGAACAGACATCCTTCTCCCTGGAAGGGTGACATTTCTACTTTTACATAGCAGGTTTTGTACTCCCTTGGGAGAATCCTCATACTGGGACATCTTCTGAACATCTGTGGCCATGCCTTGAGCATCCTGAACACTCTGTGTCAAAGGCATGGCTGTGGTCCCCCACCTTATACACTACAGTTGTGGTGCATCCCGGCCCTCCTTGTCAAACTGACACCAAACCCTCCCAGAGGCTCTAACCCAGCAACAGCCTTTTTCCATGTTAGCCTTTTCCACATTTCTGGCTGCTCTGGGTACAAAGCACACAGTCCTCACCTCCACTTCCTTATTAGATGCGCATGCTGTTCTGCAATGCAGCAGCACCTGCTCTCACAGGGAAAGTAACACTTTGCTCTAAGACTGCAACGCATAGCTCTCAACTACGAGTGAAAGACTGCATTAATGCACCCAGAAAACGCTCAGGAAAGACAACCTCCAGCTGTTACAGAGGCAAAAAAGGCACTGCTGCTGAGCCTATTTCAGTGGGGCTGGATTTAACACTACTCAGAAGGAAAATTAGGCCCAGGATAAGTTTTTAATCAAAGAAAAATTTGCAAGGAAGGAAAAGCAGTGAGGAGAGTGTCTTTAATATTCCTGTAGTACAAAGGAGTTCGGCTAAGCAGGGCAACATGGGTATACCACACCTGCACTGCCAGACTAGACACTGAGAGCAGACAAATATTCAGAGTCAGCCTGGGAAAAAATGATGAACAAGTTCCATTCAGGAGTCAGTCCTTGATTAAGTTCAAGTCAGTGTTTTCATTAAGAGCTTGTAAGGTTGGAATAAAATCTGTTCACATCAACTCACAGAGGAGGCACAGAAGAGCTGTGCTTGCTTCACATATATGATTTTAAAACACACTTGATTAATGACAAAACCAAGTTAAAAACCAATTACAGCAATACTGAAAAAGGACAAATCTCAGCTGGTTCCCAAGGAAGGCAGTAAAATACAACCCCACGACCTTATATATCTGGTCATCCACTTGGAGGACATTACAGAGAGCCAGCAAGGAAGGCGGCAGATGATGACAGGACAGTATGTGTGGGAACTGAAGGTGTGTTATTCTTGGAAAACAGTGACTGAGCAGGATTCAGGTAGACAACTGCCCACCCACAAGTTCAATGCAGTGCTGTGGCAGGAGGACAGAAATAGCCTGCACCGTGCTGAGAGTAGACAGTGAGGACAGAAGGGGGTCATGATCCCACCTCCAAACACAACATTGACCCTGTATTCCGGCAGTACTTCCACGTTTCCTAGATGATGACACACCAATAAAAAAAAAAATCAAGTGTCACTGATGCTAGGAAACAGTATTTCACCTAAGGGAGATAAGAAGATGCTGGCTGATTGCTGCATACGGGCAGTCTGAAATCTACCTACACACAGCAAAAGATCTAATTAATCAAATTTTCTGGAAGAAGTTCTCCAGCTGATGTTCACTAATGCTTGGCTGGCTTGTTTCTTGTGGTCCTGTTGATACTTAATCCGTTGTCCAATACCCTTCTTCTGGGGTCAAGGTCTGGGAAAATCCAGATTTCCCATACTGTGGAATAATTGCCCAAGGTGATTTGGAAATTAAACAGATATTCACATTTTTAAGAAAAGGTAAAACACTGAAGAAGCTTCCAGGGTGGAGTGTAGCTGCACTACAGTTCCCTAGGCCTCCAACCTTAGATGTTAATCACACTGGGGGAACTTGGTGTGATGACTCTAAGAGGAACAGTACGGAGTGTGGAGCAGAGTGGAGACACCGTGGCCAGGCTCTTTGATAAGACAGGATTGCTCTTGGGCACGCTGAAACCAATAAACTGCACATCTGCTACCCTGAGCCAACGGCCTGTCATGTTTTTGACAAAAGGCTGTACTTTAGTGAACTCTGCTCATTATAACATCACTATAATACCAAAACACACCTCCATCCCAAAAGCTACCGACCTCCAACATGTGATCACCCCTCCCTGAGCATGTACTTTGAATTTCTCTGAGTCTATACCTTTAAACAAAAGCGAGAAAATTTTGCACCAATTGTAACCCAGATATGCATGATTAGAGTCAGTCAAGCTCCATCTAAAAGATAGAAAATAATTTAAATTAGCTTAAGAGAGAGAGGATGTTAGGGAAGATACCCATTGCGACTTCTGGGATCAGTTGACGGGCTGAGCATCTCTTCCCCTCACTGAGATGCCTTTGGGTAATATATGAACACTTGGTTATACCGAGTGCCTCCCCAGGAAACTTAAGAAAACTCTATAGAGTCATTTATACCTTTTAACACATTTATAGCCAGACTGTGTTACTCATACTTCTGGACATAGCAAAGCACATTTGTATGTGCTTTGCAGACAGTGAATTTATCACCAGCAATCCAAAGAACCTTTGTACCTCTTGCTTTAATAAATTGCACCACTCATTAAATCTAGCCATGTTCTACTTCTCATAACATGACCAAACTCTTTCTAAGTGTGGCCACGGTAGTTCATGGAATGCAACTAGACTGAGGGTGTGTTACATTGTGAATCCATAACTGATAATTCAGTACCCTGAATGTGACCGGACTTGTAACAGCTTGGGCACCGGACTTGTAACAATTGGGCATCACTCCCAATTACTTTAACCTTTAACACAACACATACCACCTTCAGCTAGGTCACAGGACTGCCTGCCTGGTGCTGGGACAGGGAATGGGTTGCAGAATGTGGGACACCTGTGCACAATGCTTAGGGAGGGACATGGTCTTCTTGTGTTCATCTCAGTCTGTGAGCTGGGTCTGTGAACTTCTGCTGAAGACCATGCACTAGCCATGTCTGGACATGGTCCACCTAATAAAGATCTGTGTCCCCAGAAAGTCTTTGATCCACAGCTCATGGTCAGGACCAAAGTAATCACCAAATCTGCACTTTCACCATGTGGGGCCTTTTCTCTTTCATGGAGCATGCATCACCCAACTCCTTTGGCATGGGAGGATTCTGGTCTCTTACTTTTGACCTGCCACAGTCTCCAGAGGTGGAGCAGAGGTCCCTGCCAACTTCTACCGTCCTGTGGTTCTGCAAGGATTTTTTTTATTATAAGGGTACCAAGCACTGGCACAGAGACCCTTCATTCTTGGAGATAATCAAATGCCATGTGGACATAGTCCTGAGCAACCTGCTGTAGGTGACCCAGCCTTGAGAAGGGGGTTGGACCAAATGACCTCCAGCAGTCCTTCCCAACTTCAACTGCTCTGAGCTGTACCAGCCTGCGCTGTATAAGAGCAGAACAAGCTAAGCTGTTGTGGTGTTTTGCAACTCTATGACATCTTTGAAAAGCAATTGTCTTTCAGAAGGTTACTTGACTGCAAAGTGTCAGCTGCTGCCATGCAGCACCACTGGCACTAGACTGAGCTGGAAAATAAGGATCAGTAAGGGGAACAGCCTGCACCTTGGTGGACACAAGGAAGAGGAGCTTTCTTATCTGGATACTAGCTGCCTAAGGCTGGTAAACCAACTGGCTGCCTCTTTCGCTGTGTATTCTATCAAAAGGTTAAGCCTCCTGGCCATAGCCTGCACCTGGAACATGCAGTACCACACTCAACAAAGACACTGCATGCAACAGCAGGAAAGGTGTTACTGATCCGGCAGCACTCTGTGTCCAGCCAGCTCTGCACAGGTGAATGTGTAATGTGTTCGGGCAAAAACTTTCAGCAGGTTCACAGCAAAACATTGTCTAGAGCAGTAACAGTTACTGTTGGCTCTGCCTTTTGACAGTGTTTACACACACAGATGCCAGCAATGAGAGCAGTTGACTACCTGGTGCACCCAGTATCTTATCTGGAACAAGCAGAGTTGCTCTTATAACTATGACATGTTCTATTAAATATAATAGGGAGCCTGCAAAGTTTTAAGAACTACTTAGAAAGCTCTTCCTCATTGCTCAGCATCTCCCTCCTCCCCACACAGGGAAGGACCCTCTGTCCCCATGGTGCTGAGGATGCCTTGCTTCTGCTCCTGCTGATGGCCAAAGGGGCGCCACCACCCCCAGACAGGCTTACCCACACTGTGACAGCATGGAGAAACCGGCTCCAGGACTCTTTCCCACCACTAATGCTCACCATGAAAAGACTCAAGCATAAGGCCAGGTACTCCCATGCGCAGCTGGGGAGGACCGGGCTCTGAGATGAGGCCCTTGCTCTGCAGGGAAAGGCAAGCAGCTTTTTATTAAGCACCTTCCCAGTGCTAACTCCAAGCTATGCTGTGAGAACTTTTTAACAAGCCCTCAGCAGGTACTACATCCCCCATGTGACAGCTAAGGATGCTCACTGCTGCTGTGGTGTGCACAGCAGTGGTTTGTCAACACTGGGACAGCACCATAATGGGTTTTGCCTGCTTGCTCTTAACATTTCAATGGCTTCTGCAGAAGCTATTTCTGTCCACTCAAGGTGGGCTCTCTGTACACAGGCACCAAAGAGGAACAGGGAGATGATGGGGAAGCGCGAGCCTCACCCCCTTCACTCCCAGGCTGTAGTGGCAGCATCCTCACACCCTACCATGGGCAGGCAAAGGGTGAGCCTGCAGCAGAGCAGAAGCAGCTTGACAGGAAGGCCAGGAGCCTGCAGAGCAGGCAGAGGCCTTCACTGGATCAGGGTGAAGTCACATCTCACTATTGTGAACCATGACCAGGACAAGAGCTTAGGATGTACAGCCAGAACAGTGCTGGTGGGCTCCAGCCATCCGGCGTGTCCCTTTACCTGTATGCAAAGCAGGATTGATTTCACATTTCCACATATCCAGTGCTGTTACTTACAACTCTCAGGCACATGTAATGCATTAGAGATTTCCAAGCTCCAGGCCCAGCCAAGACAGGAATAGATATGCTGCTCAAAAATCCATGTGACACATTAGGCAAACAAACAGTTCAGGAGTTAGGGCTTTCATGTAACTTAATGTGGTGTCTTACTGAATTCAAAGTATGGAAATAGGTAGAGCTTACTGCCTGAATACTAATCCTGATTGCCAAACATTACAAACCCCCCCCCCCCCCCCCATGTTCTTGCTAGAAATGGCACAGCGCAGGCTCATGCCTTAGCACCAGCCCTCCCCACAGGCAGGGACGCTGAAACAGCCATCTGCCAGGAGACACTACCAGTAGTTCACAAAAACTTGCTTCCATCAAGTGAATCCATTTTTTCCCAAAACAAAATTACTTAAATCACAAAAAACAGATTGATCTCTGTTCCTCCTGTTGCTCCCAGTCAGCTGGTGTCCACTTTTTCACGAGCTGAGGGGAAGCCATTCCCAGCACGTCAATCACCACTGTGCCACCAGAGGTGTGTTCAGATGAGGGCTGAGGCAGCTTCTGAGGGGAATCCCTTCAGCTGCAAAGTTAAGTAGTAGTTTCTTCACTGCTGAAGAAAGAGACTGAGAGATTGTCTGGTAGGAGAGCAGGAGCTCGTGAGGGCTTAATGCCCAGATACTGTGAGCAGCACACTGCTCAGAGCTGGTACAGAGACAGGTCAACAATGGAAACAGAGCTACAATAACAAACACTGATGGCTCCATTTAGATAGTGTTTTTTCACATTAAACTGAGCAGCAAGACAATCAAAAAATATGGTTGTGGATTTAAATATTGCTTCATTTTATTTGAAGTTAAGAGCAAAAATTATGCATCCTTCCACAGCTAAATCCTGACATAGCTTCCATGTTAAAACTAATAATCATATCTCTAGACATTAACACTCATAGTTCAACACTCAAACAGTGAAGTGACACTCAACACTCAAACAGTGAAGCATAAACACAACAAAGCACACAAACAGGACTGAATTGTCACAGTCTGGCAGCTCCTGCAATTCTAAGGAGAGGAAACAGGACAGATGCAGAAGTTTCTGAGTCTTGCAAACTTCACCCAAGTTTAATCCAGTCTTACATACTTCATACAGGAAGAGAAGATGGGACGGTATTTGCCACCTGGGCTTACTGTGCTCACACTTCAGTATTGGGACTATAAATATTAAGGTGAATTTTCCTAAAACTTAGAGGAAAATAAAGTTGGTGAGGTTCTGCTTACGTTCAAGTTGCTTTCCCACCAGGCTGCTTTCCTGTAGCATCATAAGTTATTAAAAGCCCTTCCTGTACTCTCAAGACACAGAATTATCTCCCAGACTTGGAGCTCCAGGTTCCTTTCAGTCACAGTGAGATATATAATCCACACATGGTGCCATTACTATAAGCAGTCTTTGCAAGAACCCAGATGGATGTCAAGAATAAGGCACTTCTTATAGCTGTAACATTTTAAGAGATGTTAACATGCCTTGCATAAAATTGTCCTAATTTCTGGCTTGGGATGAACATGCAATAGCTTCATGAGTCACTTGGCTGCATTCTTCCAAAATCCTACACCTATAAAGAAAAATCCTGGTTTCTCACATACCCAACATGCTTATCAAAAAGGGACTATAAAGGCATGGACAAGCCATTACTGGCCTTTCTTCATGATTTAAAAACTTTAAGCTCTTAGTGGAAAAAACAATACTACATCATTTTGTGCCAGGGGAGGTTTAGGTTGGATGTTAGGAAGAACTTCTTTACCGAAAGGGTTGTTAGACATTGGAACGGGCTGCCCAGGGAAGTGGTGGAGTCACCATCCCTGGAGGTCTTTAAAAGACATTTAGATGTAGAGCTTAGGGATATGGTTTAGTGGGGACTGTTAGTGTTAGGTCAGAGGTTGGACTTGATGATCTTGAGGTCTCTTCCAACCTAGAAATTCTGTGATTCTGTGATTCTGTGATCATTTCCAGGAGCTTCACAAAGAGTACACCTCAGCTTAGAATGCCACATTCCAGGACACAGTAGTGTCATCTCCTCCCATCATCACAGGCTGATACTTTTACAGGTGACACTACGTAAAGGTAGGCCTCAGCCCCAAAAACCTGGGAATCAGCATGTGCTTTTCCCCATTTTCCCAACATATGGGAACTATTTTCTTAAAATCAAATGTACTTACTAGTAAATTGATGTTAGCATTTCAGGTAGCACGTACAGACCTTGATATTGCAGGCTCCACATGTGGATGCTGGCACAAGGCATGTATGCTTTGCTGCAGGGTTGCCAGCTACAATTGTCAGGAACTCCAATCTGTCAGCTCTTGGCAGGGTGCACATACCTGGAGTCCACCCCAAATGATTCAGGTTCCTGCTGTTCCTGCTGCAGTGACGCAGCTCATCCCCTTCCCATATGAAGTAACTGCATCTGCATCCATCAGCAGTGCACAGATTCCTCATAGCTTTTTGAATCCATTGATACGTGCATTTTATTTTGTTAAAGGACTTCTATTTTTGCTTAACATGAAATCACGACTCATCAGATTTCCTGTATGGTAGTAATGCCATGAGAAAAAAAAAAAAAAAAAAAAAAAGGCCCCAAATAACCCTATACCAAGATCTCCCAGCCCCTTTGCACTGCTCCAATGCTCGTAGTCTATCACCTCCTGTGCCTGTATGTCCAGAAACCCTTCCACCTTACTCCCACACAGGTGTGGTCTTTCCACACACCACTCAGCTTAATTTGCTTAGTGAATTCAGAACTCAGACTGGGATTTTTAAAGGAATTTGGTTTCCCAAATCCAGATGAGAAGTCTGCGATTTGAGTTCCTTGCCTGCTTGCACTGTGGTGTTACGTGGCTGCCACATGGGGCTCAGCCCCACTTCCCCCAGGAATGTCACCTTCTTGTCTGGAGCCCAAAACATTCATTTTTGGGCCCTTGGAGAAGTGAGTGACAGATGCTACCATGTGCTGATCACCAGCTCTGTGAACTGCACTCTGGGGGAAATCCACCAGCTGAGCTCCCAACAACAGAATGATGAAAAACAGAGGTGAATGAGGTGGGGGTGTCATCTCTTCATCACCCTTCTGCCATACAGCATGCCCAGCTGTTCTGCAGCTGCTTGAAAAGTCCAAATAACCCTGCAGCCAAGCCCTACACACCATGACACCCAGGACACACGACACCTTTTTTTATATAGACCCCATCAACTGTTTCCATTTGAAACGTGGCTGCTGTCTCCCAGTGACACAACTGGCATTAGTAATGAAAACCAACCATGTACCCAAGTCTCCATCAACTAACAAGTACAACAAGCCTGCTCATGAAAGCAGATGTAGAGCCAAGTCCTCCAGCACCCCTGGGCTCTGAGGGAACCCCTGCAATAGCCGTGATTTCAACAGCCACAACCACACAGGGGTGGTTTCAACACCAGAATGAAGTCCCCATCCATCCCACACATCTGGTTTCCACTCACTGCTCTACACTGGATATTCTGGGCGGGAAAGCATGCCTCTATGGCCTATGCTGACAGCATTCATGCTAGGAAAGGGGCAGTCTGCAACTCTCAACAGTTCAGCTGAACTCACCAACAAGAGCAAATTCCCCAGATCCAGCGTGCGCTGAATGTACCAGCCTGAGCACAGGCAGCATGCACAGTGCTTGCTCCCTCCCCAGCAAAGCCACCACAGCCCTCAGATGCTTCATTCTGAAAAACAGAAGTGCATTTCCTCCTGTGCACCAAATGCATCATGCCAGTGATTATTCAGCTTCACCACACACCAGACCCGGCCAAGCTAGAGACAAAACCCAGTTACTGGCATGAGGGGCTGAGGAGAAGACAAACTCTCCCAAAGCAACCATACCTCTCTAATCTCTCAGCAGTAGAGTATCCCTCGAGTATCAGAATACCCTGGTGCCGCTGAGCTCAAGGCACAGCATCACCTCTCCTCTCCCCTTGCCCAAGCTGCTCTCCTCTCTTCCTGCCAGGCAGAACAACCTCGGCACCATGCTGTACACCAGTCCCTCCACTCTGCCAGCACCAGCTTCCTCCCCACCCAGCTGCTTTAACTCTCAGCTTGCATTTTGTGTTGAGGTTGGCTGTTTTTGGATCAGATATAGAATGCATGCTTGCTGCTTCTTTTAAACTGTGCGATAGAGTCTGTTCTGTCTTCTCTCCCATCATGTATTTGTGCTGTACCAGATGCAAGCACAGGACAGTAAGAAGACATGCACAAAGCCATGCTGAGGATGGGTCAGGGAGACCACTTGGAGCCGGATAAGGAGAAGAGTGGAACAGGTAATTGGCATGTATCCAGCACACCTGAAGAAGAATCAGGGCACTGAGATGAAAAACCTGATGAAGTGGTAGTAAAAGAGGTGCATCTGAGGAGTTCCCTAAAACAACAGAGAACACCACAAAGCATCACTATGACCTCTGGTGATGGAAAAGACCATAATGGTGAAATATGGAAGAGTGACAGAAATATTTGGTAAGACCTTGACAGCATACACCACATCAATATAACTGGCAGCAAAATCAAACAAGATGCATCTTCCCAGGCTGCAAGGCTGTAGGCTTCAACAGCAGCCTACATGGTGTATCCTGCTCTGCTACCTGTCTCCCTGCTTTGCCCTGCATTCCAGCTGGCCCAGGAAATGAGATGAAGGCAGCAGGAAGTAATTCATGCATAATGGAGCTGGAGTCTGTAACTGCTGGATAGCCAGTCCCAGCCATGCTGCTGCACATCACCATTTCTACTGCAATCAGGCCATGGGACTTGGATGATAGAAGAATTAGCATCTGCCAGGTTCTGGGAAGTGAAATCTCTTTGCTGCTGAACTAGGCAGCTACCCAGCATAAACTATTCATTTTGAGAAACATTTCCATTTAGCAAACAGTAAATACAATTCCCCAGAGTCAGTGACCACTGGCAGGTACTCACCCACAGCCCTGTCAGAGCACTACCCACAAAAAACAACCAGCTTTTCCAGACCCACATTAACACTTAGAATCACAGAATTATTCAGGTTGTAAAACAACTTTAAGATCATCAAGAACTTCCATTATCTAACCCTACAGGTCTACCACTAAACTAAACTATGTCCCTAAGCACTACAGCCACACATCTCTTAAATACCTCCAGGGATAGTGTACCTACCACTTCCCTGGGCAGCCTGTTCCTATGCCTAACCACCTTTTCCATGAAGGAATTCTTCCTGATATCCAATCTAAACCTTCCCTGGTGCAACTTGAGGCCATTGCAATGCATATGCATCATATCAATTGTCACCTGAGAAAAGAGAGCAATACCCTCCTTGCTGCAGCCTCCTTTGAGGCAGTTGTAGAGAGTGATGAGGTCTGCCCTCAGCCTCTCCTTCTCCAGACTAAGTGACCCCAGTTCCCTCAGCCACTCCTCATACATCTTGTCTTCTAGTCCCTTCATCAGCTTTGTTGCTCTTCTCTTCACATGCTCGAGCAACTCAATATCCTTCTTATAGAGAGGGGCACCAAACTGAACACAATATTTGAGGCACGGGCTCGCCAGCGCTGCATACAAGGGGCTATCAGTTCCCTAGTCCTGCTGACTATGCTATTTCTGATGCAGGCTAGGATGTCTTCGACCTTCTTGGCCATCTGGGCACTCTGCCTGCTCATGTTCCAGCAATCCCATCGCGCTGTCACCACATGATGATGAGGTGTCCAGGGTGCACAGTCACATCTCCACACAGCTCCCTGCACACAAAGGTGCAGAGAACTTGCGACATGCACCAGTGAGCACCCGCTAATCACCAACAGAGATCAAGCCCTAATAGTTAAGCAGCAAAATGCAGAGGAATAAGCCAAGTGACAGGTCAAACAGTAATTTTTTCTTCTTCTGAATAATCTCTAGCTCATACCCAGCAACTGTCCCAGATTATGGCAGTGTCTTCCCTTGGTATTTCATTTCCCAGTGTCTCATTTAACCAGCCCTGCCCTTATATCTGTTATTTAAACCTGTTCAATGAATTAACTTAAAAATACTTCAGGGTCCCTGAAAAAAAGCAGCTCTGCTCTAGCTTGAAGTAACAAAGTCAAGGGCCAGCACCTAGAAAATCAGCCACCTTACACAGGTGATGCTGGCCTGGCACCACAGCCAAAAAGCACAACAACAGGGGGTACATGCAAAACTGTGAGACCCTTCTTCTCCAGCTAGAACCCAGAGAGTTACAGAATAACAGAACCACAAAACAGCTGAGGGTGGTTCAATTGGGCCACCCAGAACAGGGTGCCCAGGACCACGCACAGGCACCTTCTGAAGATCTCCAAGGAGGAAACTCCACAACCTCTCTGGGCAACCTGTGCCAAGGCTCTGTTACTCAAACAGCACAGAAGTGCTTCCTGATGTTCAGAGGGAGCCTCCAGTGCTCCTTTTTGTGCCCACTGCCTCTTGTCCTGGTCAGCACTTAAAGGAGCATGGCTCCATCCTCTTTGCATCCTCCCTTTGTGTATTTATGGACTGGGCCTGCTCTTCTCTAGGCTGAAGAGTTCCAGATTTCTCACCAGAAAGCATCCCTTCAAGCATCTTGGTGGCCCTTTGTTGGATTGTCTCCAGTACATCCAGGTGTCTCTTGTACTCGGGGGCCCAGAATATGACATAGTACTCCAGGTGCTGCTGGGGTTGCTTTTAGGAGAGGGAGGCACTGGGGTTAGAGCAGAAGTGCACAGCCCACCCACCCCACAACCTGCATCCCCACAGGTATGCTCTGCTCTCTGCTAATGAGAAGAATAAAAGCAACACTGTGCCTGGCATTGCCTTACTGGAAGAATGCATCAGCCTCTGAAGAGGCAGCCGGCAGGGCTGGAGGGGAGGGAGCTCAGTCATCTGCTGCAGCTGCACCAATGGGCCCTGGAGAGCACCGTGCAGACCCCTTGCAGATACCACTGCTGTCTGACAACAGCTTAGATACGACCTTGGAGGCCAAAGAGATGCTCTCCTAGACAGGATGTCTTCCAGCATGGCTGCTAAATCACTGCTGATGTGAAGTGACAGCAAAGCAGAGCTCTTGCCAGAGGGAGAGCGAGGGGATTTGCACACCTACTGGTATGGAGGCTGCTGGGATGGGAACAGATGTAGGCACAGGCACAGCCAACCCATGACACGTGAAGTGAATTAAAGGCACACCAGAGTGAAGGGAGGGAGGTTTAGAGACCAAGGCCCACAGCTCGGCTTGTCTAACCAACAAGTCACTAATTCATTGTTAATCCCAAACATGTTGAGCTTTTACAGAGGTCATCCCTGTCTGGAGCCCTCCAGAGTTTTAATTAAACCCTAGACATTTAGAAAGTTGGTGTCTAAAACAGGATTTCTCTTGCTTTGCCAGGCAGGTGCACATCACAGCATGCTGCAGCAGAGCCTGATTTATCTGCTGAGAAGCTGCTACAAGCTCCTGCTCATACCTCATCCTGCAGGACCTTCTCTTTCATAGCCAGGTGCAGGATTTTGAAGGGCTCTAACAAAATAAACAGACTTTAAACAAAATTTAAGTTGGCAGCTTCCATGACCCACAGCCTTGCCACAGGCACCAGGGTTCCAGCCCAGAGCAGTGCAGGGGAAACAGCTACAACTGATCTGAATAGGCAGTTTGCAATGCATTGAGGCTACAACAAAAAGGAAAGAGATAAATGTTTACCCTCCTAGCTCTCAGGCCTAGATCTCACTGGCACAATAGCAGAACTCAGCTTTTTCCAGTCTACAGACTGAAGCTGCCCTGACACCTGAAGTTATTCCCCATCTACAAGTTCCCTGGCACATTTTCATCCCCAGACTTAAAAAGCAACAACAGTCCCTGTTATTCACTGTGCATTCCCTGAGCAAACAGTGGCAGCATCACCAGCAGTACATCTGACTCAAGATAAGCTAGTGTCTTGTTGAGCCCATCTCCACACCAGGGCAGAAAGGCAGGGACACTGCTCCAGCCTCTGGAACACACATCAGACCAGCACCTCCCTGCCAGGCCTTGAAGAATTCCTCCCATTCCTGGATCCCCTGTATCAATACCTAAAGCTGAACAGAAGGGAGGTGCAACTCAAGCCACCCAGTCTAGGCACCTCGGAAGACAGCATAGCAGCCTGACAAGTGAAACAAAATAAATCCCAGGTCCTAGTCAAGCTTTTGCACAGCTCCCAGCCAAAACCAGTGCCCAGCTCAGAGGTTGCAGCTGCACCCAGTTAATATCCCACTGACAACCCATGCCATGTGGCCAATATGCAGGCAGCAGAGCTGACAAACACCTGCGCAGATATCCACGTGCACCCTATGGGAGGGTTGGCGGACATCCACACAGGGAGCAGTGACTGCTCCAGATTCACAGCTCCCAGATGCTTGCCTGGAGTCAGGCCCCCACTACTGAGCTCTCTGCAGGGTTCTCATTAACAGCAAATGGGCAGCAATACTCCCCACAGTGATTAATCACCTTCCTAGATTGCAGGAAAGTTGTTATTTCCAACCACCACCATGCAGCTGCCAGTGCACCCACCCCACAGCGCAGGATGTGCAGCCTGGGGCACCCAGACCCCAAGGCAGGGCAGCCACGCTGAGAACCAGGTGTGCAGGCAGCAGCCCTCGGGATCAAAATCATGCAGTTGGAGCATTGCAGCCATAGACCCAGGAGAGAGGGGGCTGCTGCAACATGCCAGGAGAAGTTACATGTTGAAGGTAGGTGGTGTTGCAAGGCAATAAACCAACAGGATTTTGGGGGGAGTTTAGAGGAAAATAGGAAGTATTTCCTATGTATTTTCTCCTAAAACAAGCACTGGGAAGATTTGGAAAAATTCAAAAACTTGACTACTGCAGCAATTCAACCAGACACACTTCAGTACAGTGCTAACTGCTTGCTAAAAAAAAAAAAAAAAAAAAAAAAAACGATTATTTTCCAAACCTTCCTCTAAAAACACTTTTTTTCTTTATCACGTTGTAATATTAGGCCACACTTCTGTATACTATTTCTAAGCACTGGATAAAATACTCTTCTTGGTCTCCAAGTTGAGAGTAGACATTCTCTCTGTTTTCAGGATTCTTCTTACTTGCCCTTTCCATAGCTCTGGGCTTTCTGTCCCTCTGCGTGAATATCCAGGTGCAGCGCAGCCCCACCACCATGCCATGGGATCAGCTCAAACCATGGGACATTCAACCAGGGAAGGTGCCAAGCCTGGTCCCACGCAGGAAGTCCTGAGTGTGGCTACAGGTTGGGCAGCACAGGGCTGGGAATTGCCCTGCTGATGGACAGGAGCCTGCAACATGCCCCAGTAATGGGGACATCAGCCATGCCCCAGGCTGTGCAAGCAGGAGCACAGCCAGCAGAAAACAGTTCTCCCCCTTTACTCAGCATTTAGACCCCATCTAGACTGGTCTGTTCCCCATTACACAGACAAGACATTGATAAGGCAAAGCAAGTTCAGCAAAGGGCGACCATGATGGTGACAGACTGGAGTAATTGCCCTGGAGGACAAAGGGAGCTGGGCTTGCTCACTGGCAAGGAGATGGCTCCCGGAAAACCTAACAGCAGCCTGCCAGCACCTACCAAGCCTTTAGGAAGATGAGGCCATGCTTTTAACAGTCATATACAATCAGCAGAGAGGGCACAACAGGCATAAACTGCAGCAAGTAGGATTCATGCAGAAATGCAGGAAAAATTCTTTTCACCATGAGGACAATCAAGCACTGGTCCAGGCTGCTCAGTGAGATGCCACAGCTTTCCAGCCACATTCACGCCAGAAGAAATCACAGCAGACTCAGGAACTCCCCATTTCTGACTGCTGCAGCTTGGCTACAGCCTAAGTGGTAAAAGGGGCCACTACTAGCAAACACCAACTCTTCCTCAAATGAAGTCTCCCATTTCACAGCCACGGTTCTCTACTCCTTACTGCACACCTAACAAACCAGCTGCATACAACATCCAGATCACCCTGTGCCAGAGCCCTGTCCCCCACATTCCTCCCAGGCCAAACCTACATGCTCTCCCAGCGGTGCTCAGGAAGGTGTTGGCATTGTTGTCCCAACCACCGATGGAGGCAGATGCCTACCACACACCATGCTAATGCCCACTGGCCGACAGCTACCACAGTCTGATCACTTAATGACTCCCATTTCCAACAGGCAGCCTTGCCCTTCATACGCCCAAATGCCAGTGGCTGCAAATCCAAGTTCTTCTAAAGACCTACTACAGCAAAATTTTGACAAGCACCAACTCACACCTTATTTGAAAAAACAAGGGGCTGAACAGCTGTCTTCCATAGACAAGTTCAATGCATTAATTACAGCATCCTGGTATTAGTTAAGTGCCCATCCTTTGCTAGGAGAAGATGTAAGATGAGACAGTCCTGTGACTACCAACCCTTCCTGGCCCTTCACCGAGAAGACTTCTTTTAGAAGACTGCTGCTGCTCACTGAAAAACACCTGGGAACCTGCTCAGGACCCTCATCACCCACCTGGCTCCTCTGCAGCTCTCAGGCACCCTCCTCAGTGACCCTGGGTCTGGACCAGAGGTCACCACATGATGCATTGCCTGGCTTTCCCCCACACTACACACAGTTACTGAACACATCTCTCTTTTACTACAAATAATGACATCTTTTTTGCTGCTGGAAAACCAGACTGAGATTGCTCGAAACGGCAACTTCACAATTCCTCCTGTATCTCCGTACTTTAAAATCTCTCAGGGTCCTTCAGCACTCTGATTTCCTGCTTTGTCCACCTGCTCCCTCCTATCACCTAAAATTTCCGCTTTAGTCCACTCCTTCTCCTCCCCCTCTCTCCACCTGAAATATAACCATGTACATCGCCCACCCACATGCCACAGGCAGGAAATCATAGAATCATCGAATGGCTTGGGTTGGAAGGGACCTCAAAGATCACCTAGTTCCAAGCCCCCTGCCATGGCAGGGATACCACCCTGGTTGCCTCATCTAACCTGGCCTTGAACACCTCCAGGGATGGGGCATCCACAACCTCTCTGGGAAACCTGTTCCAGTGCCTCACCACCCTCTGAGTGAAAAATGTCCTTCTAACCTCTAATCTAAATCTCCCCTCTTTTAGTTTAAAACCATTTCCCCTTGTCCTGTCATTACCTACCCAAGTAAAGAGTACCCTTCTCATCTGTCAGAGGGGGGTACACTCTCCTTGGCCGTTCTTTTCTAAGCAATGACTTCTTTTCTGAGTAATGACTGCACAAAGACACACACACACAACTGCTATTTTTCCAGCTGCTCCAACCCAGACATGCTTTTACCAGCAATTCCTCCAGAAGCTGTTTCCAGCAGTTTCCACTTTATTGTCCTAGACTTTGTGTCTTAACAAATCATTCTCCCTTTGCAAAACCAGTTCTTGTAATCCCCCACAGCAGGAGCACCTGCCACACGATCCCCAGGTATGAAGCCAAACCACAGATGACAATGAGGACCTGGCGATCAGTCCCAGGGTCTCTGGCCACCTTCTTCCTCTTCCTCCTCCATGAAGGTGGCTGGCCATGCCACACAACCCCACAGCCACAAGCACCAGCCAGACACAGGCTGCACTTTTGCCCTTGGCATGCCTAGAAATCACAAAGCCTCCCCAGCTCTGCAACACGCAGCAGTGCCGAAGTAATCCACAGTAACAGGATTTACGGCTTGGTCATCACAGTCCTACTAAACTCATTTCAGCAAATAATGGATTATCCCCATCTGGCAGCACCAAAACAATGGAGATTTAGCAAGAGAAAGCTGAGATCTAGTTGCAAAGGATACGCTCCTGGGTTTGGATGCGTGTAGTGGGTTTATGTGACAAGGTTTTGGTAGCAGGGGGCCATAGGGGTGGCTTCTGTGAGAAGGATCTAGAAGCTGCCCCATGTTTGGTAAGGGCCACACTGCTGACCAGAACTGAGCCAATAAGTGATGTTGTTTGCGCCTCTGTGAGAGCATATTTAAGATAGGGAAAAAAAAACGCTGCGCCACACAGCAGCTGGGAGAGTGAGAGGAGTGAGGAACAGCCTTGCAGGCGCCAAGGTCACTGAAGAAGGAGGGGGAGAGGTGCTCCAGGCGCCGGAGCAGAAGTCCCCTGCGGCCTGTGGTAAGGACCATGGTGAAGCAGGCTGTCCCCCTGCAGCCCATGGAGTACCAAGGTGGAGCAGGGTTCCACGCTGCAGCCCGTGGAGGAGACCACGGTGGAGCAGGTGGCCCTGCACCGACGGAGACTGCGGCCTGTGGAAGACCCCTGCCGGAGCAGATTCCAGGCCGGACCTGCAGCCCGTGGAGAGGAGACCACGCAGGAGCAGGTGACCTGGCAGGAGCTGCTGCCCGTGGGGGACCCAGGTTGGAGCAGTTTGCTCCCGAGGGATGGACCCCGTGGTACGGACCCATATCTGGAGCAGTTCTTGAAGAGCTGCTGCCTGTGGGAAGCCCACGCTGGATCAGTTCAGCAAGGACTGCATCCCGTGGGTGGGACCCCACAGCACAGGGGACGAGAGTGACCGAGAAGGAGCGGCAGAGAAGAATTTCTATAGACTGACCATAGCCCCCATTCCCCCGTTCCCCTGCGCCGCTCGGGGGGAGGAGGTGGAAGAGGGTGGATGGAGGGGGGAAGGTGCTTTTGGTTTCTTTCCTTTGTTTCTCACTTCTCTAGCTCATTCGTAATAGGCAATAAATCTTACTATCTCCCTATGCTGAGTCTGTTTTGCCCATCACAATAATTACTGCGCGATCTCCTCGTCCTTATCTCAACCCTTGAGCCCCTTTCATCGTATTTTCTCCCTGTTCCTCTTTGAGGAGGGGGAGTGAGAGAGCGGTTGTGGTGGAGCTCGGTCACCCACCCGAGCGAAACCATCACAATGTGATCTTCTGGAGGGCATTGTACCCCACCCCAGGAACTATGTTTTCCTGTCTGCACAGGCAGCACCCCCTGTAGTGTGGCAGCCCCAAGCAAGGGCACACTGCCAGGCACAGAGCCGTTCTTCTGGGTGACAGGACAGCTCATACCACAGGGATGTACCTCTCATCTGCCTCCCCCACCAGCTCTGAGCCTGACAGCTAAAAACACAAGAAAAAACAGCAATTTTCAAGCTACATCTAATACATAAGCAGGTGGGGAGGGAATCCAGGCTGCTATAAGCAGACAAGAGAATCTCAACCATGAGCCAGAGTCAAAGCAAACACCATTAGCAGGTCTGTCCTCTCTGGATCTACATGCTGCTCAGTACACAAACTGAAAGGGCAACTGCTGCTCCTGCAGGCCCCTGCAATGCACGCACGCAGGAACTATGCCACTGTAGCATGTGCTCCCATGTCACCCAACGTCTGCCTGCTCACACCAGCACTGCTCCCCAGCTCAACACTTGCCTGGATGCCAATGGAGTCCATCAGGGACAGGGGAGGACAGCTGTGTGGCCAGGTGCCACCAGCAGCCTCCCAGCCTGCTGAACCAGTGCCATAGCCCCAGCCTGATCAACCTACTGAGCAAGATGACTTAACTCCTCCTGGTGAGCACTGCAAGAGGGTCAGCTGAAGCATCCCCCCTGATTCTTCTTCCCCTTTGTTTTTCTTCCCAATTCCAGCCTCCTCAGGCCAAACATCAGACCTGGGCTTGTACCACAGGGGAGCACAGATTGCCTTGCCATGCACACCGGACCACTTGCTCATCCTGCTGCGGCACCAAAGTACAGCTCAGCTCAAGAAGCAGCAAGCACTAGAAAGCACAAGCTAAGCCAAAGAAGAGCAGAAGTGGAGTGGGGAGCAGGGGTTAATTGGGGACACAAACAAGAGGAGTCAGCGGAGGGGCACCTGAACATCTGACAGCCAGCAACACTGCAACAGGGCCCAAGGGAGTGATGGCCCTGTCCCCTCTGACTCCCAGGGCTGCTGATCTGCTGGCTCTGCCCTGCGTCTTACTCACTCTGCCTCACAGTTCACCCCATGCTTGTAAGTAAAATGATTTCACTCAGACAGAAGAGGGGCAATCTGTGCCCAGTTCAGCACTTGGATTACCTTAGCCACTCCATTTCATAAATCCAGCTCATGATCTTGCTGTCATGCAGGCAAGTCTGGGACCTGGCACGTCTTGCACAAACACAAGCAGAATAAAAAGCCCAACAGCAAAACTACCAGAACAGTCCTGCAGGTTTCCAGGTGGCACATTCCTGCCTGCAGCTGCCCAGCAGGTAAACACCCAGCACAGCACCAAGCCCTTCAGGAGAGTTCCTGAAACCCCCGGGGACCTGGGCATAAAGTAACATGTAGATTAAACTGCTCAGGAAGTGACAAAACCAGGGGCAGCATTATTATACTGCCTGCACTGCTGCAAATTGCACAGAGCCAAAGAGACATGGGAGCTCTCCTATGCTACCACAAGGGCACCAATGCCTCTGGCAGTAAAGGCAGGCTTCTGCTCCAAAACATACTTCCTGCAAGGATGCTGACAAGCAGAAGTGCAGCGTAGCAGGGCCCAGGGTGCAACAGGGTGCACAGCCCAAAGGAGGTAAGTTTTTTCAGCAGAAGCACTTTCACCAAAGCACCCCAGCTTTACTGCAAACACCTTGTGACAATGAGAACACATCTTCCAGGAGGACCACTAACTGTCTGGTCTATATTAAGCCAAAAATAATTACAGAGCAGCTGATTTTTTTTGTTGTTGTTGCCATGAATCAGACTACAGTTAATTGATATTTACTATGCATTCACTTGGTGTTGCAGATCATCCAGCATTGTTCAGGATGACAGAGCAGACAATAGGCACCAGTGATCACAAAGCCTAGGCATGCAGGGGGGCTGTACAGTAGCTGCATGGTAAAAAGGCAATCTTACCTGGACTAACACATGGCACATCAAGGGGCACAAACAGAAAAGCTACATGGGCAAAGAAGAGAGAGGACATGGAGACTCATGGAACATCCAGCTACAGGAGTTCAGGGCAGCTGAGAGGTCTGATCCCAGACTGCAGACATTCAGGTAAAATGAGTGGAAAAGCTCCATTACAGCAAACTGAGCTCCAGGAGACAAAAAGGACAGACCACAGACCTCCAGCACAAGGAGGGAGACCAGAAAGGCAGGGATTGTGTAAAGCCCTTGTAAAATGAACAAACTGTTGCATAGACCTGACAAGATGAAGCCAGAAGGGCAAACAGCTATTTAAGCTAAGTATGTTTGTTCTTGTGATGACATTGGTATTTAAATTGATCATAAATAGACTCAGGCTGGAAATGAGAAGATGGATCCTGACCATTGGAGGTTAAGTCCTAGAGTGGCCTTTCAACAAGAATTTCTGGGACAAGAAAAAAAAAAAATAGTTCAAGATGGAGCTGGAGAAATACAGAAATGCACATAAGGATTATGAAAAGCATCTCTGTGCAAGACAGACAAGATGCAGCAACCCAGAGACAATGCCTGAGCAAAGCCCTTTCCTTAGCAAATCCTGGGCATTCACAGGATGATAGAATGGTTGGTGGGGACGTCTGGATCCACCTGGTTCAACCCCTGCTCAAGCAGGGAAACCCCAAGCAGGGTGCCCAGGACCACATCTAGGCAGCTTTAGAAGATCTCCAAGGAGGAGACTCTACAACCTCTCTGGGCAGCCTGTGAGGAGGCTCCAGCACCCTCACAGCAAGGAATTGCTCCCTGATGTTCAGAGGGAACCTCCTGTGCACCAGTTTGTACCCCAGTTTGTCATCTCCCTCGACCTGCTGGCAGCACTTTGGCTAATACAGCCCAGGACATCATCAGCCTTCTTTGCCCAAGAGCACATTGCTGGCTCGCGGTCAGCTTGGTGCCTACCAGGACCCCCCCAGGCCTTCTCGGCCAGGCTGCTTTCCAGCTGGGTGCCCCAGCCTGTCCTGGGGCCTGGGCTTGTTCCTCCGCAGGGCAGGACTCTGTGCTTCTCCTTGCTGAACTGCAGGAGGTTTCTGACAGGTTATTACAGTAGTGCCATAATAACCATGGGTATCATGAGCACAACTCTGCTCAGGACGTCCAAGACAAGGCAGAGCAAGGCCCTGGAGCCACTCTGCAGCAACCAGGTGACCAGAGTTGCATTTCCAGGAAGATTTTCTGCCTCAGAGGAAAGAAGGCTTCCTCCGAGCCAGAGCAAATTTTTTGGAACCACTCAAAAATCAAACCATATTTTTGAGAGCATTGTCCAAATGCATCAGTAGCTCCTGGCCTCAACTCTGCAGCCTTTAGCATGGAGAAATACAGCTTCCAGTGCCTCCAAGGGACCAAAAGACATCTGCAGGATTTCCTACCAAAAGAACAGCATGCTTAGAACAGGTGCCTGCAAGCAGCCCCCAGGGCCAGGTGCTGTGCAGAACTAGCAGAAGAGCAGCACAGGATCTGATGGTACTTCCTGAGCACCCAACAGAGGGTTCAACCAGACCCTGTCCTACACTGATGCTTTTTAGAGACAGTATCAGTGAGGTCAGGTGCAGGAACACGTCTCAGGGATCACTTTGTGCCACTCTGCCCTGCTCTTCCCCTACCAGTCCAGCTGTGCTCCCATGTCCACATTGCTGTGGAGCTCCTGGACCAACTCCAGCTTGCAGAGGAGCACCCCCTCCCTGCCTTCAGTCACCTCTCAAGCTTCTCCATTTCACACCAGATTTACTACTCTGGGCAGAACCATTGGCCCGTCCCCTGCTGCATCAGCACCAAGCACAGGGATCATAAAGGGGACCACTCCTGCTCTCCCAGTATGCAGAGCTACCTGATTTTCTCATTTCCAGTGAAGCAGCTCAGGCTTCACGCTGTGTCCTGCAATTCACACAGGTCCAATTACCAGCGGAAGAGTCACTTTACCCACCCACCACTGCTCCGAAACACAGTAGCCTTCCCCTCTGCAGGCACAGGGGTTGCAGCCTGACCTACCCCAGCCCTGGGTTCTGCACCAGAGCTGCCTGGGAACAGGCAGCCCTGACAGCACAACCCAACACAGGCACAAAGGTCTGTGGAGAGCAGCACCCTTCCACTGCCGCTGATGCTAGGCTGGCACGTCCTCCTGTGCAGCACTGAAGAAGGGCCAAAGTCCTTTGCTATCCCAGCCTTGACACTTGGAAAGCACACTTCCCCTTGGCCAAGCTGTTGCCAGGAAATAAACAGCAAAATCCCCTGCAGCTGCACAAAACTGGAACTTGGAAATTATCTATAGAAAATGAGAAATGAGACATGAAATACAGGAACTCATTCATCCCACAGGGTGGATGTCAGTAGCAAACCTGCTGCCCTCCTGATAGCAGGGTCAGGATCCTGCTCCCCATGGCATCACCCTCACCTTCCCCCTCACAGACATGCTCAGAAGAGGAGCTGGGAACACAGGCAGGCAAGATGCTGAGAACCGGGGAAGCAGATTGTACCTCCTCTGTGGTGGTTTTACCGTGCTAGGCAGTTGAACACCACAACCGCTCTCTCACTCCCCCTCCTCAGATGAGGAGGGGAAGAAGTAAAGGAAAGAACAAATCACGGGTTGAGATAAGGATGATTTAATTAAAGAGGGAAAAAAAAAAAATATATATATATATATAAAATTAAGGAAATATTATTATTAATTAAACAATTCAACTAAAGGGGAAAAAGGGAAAGGGGAAGAGGGAGGGGGGAAAGAGAGTAACTAAACAAAACAAGTAAAGGCTGTGTGGAAGTACAGAGGAAAGAAATTACTCTCTGCTTCCCACAAATGAGCGATGCTTGACCACGTCCTTGAAGCAGGGCCTCAACGCACATAGCCGGTGTTCGGGAGGAGGACAGACGTTTTCGCAACGAGAGCCCACCCCTCCCCTCTTCTTCCTTTTTCCACCTTTTATTGCTGAGTGTGACATCATATGGTATGGAATATCCCTTTGGTTGGTTTAGGTCAGCTGCCCTGATGATGTTTCTTTCTCACTTTTTGCCCACCCCCTAGGAGGGTCAGAGAGAGTCCTGATGCTGTGCCAGCACTTCTCAGCAGCAGACACAACACTGGTGTGATACCACTGCTGTTCTAGCTACAAGTGCAGAGCGCAGCACTGTATGGGCTGCTGCAGGGAAAGTTAACATCCCAGCCAGACCCAGTACATCCTCTCATGCCATCCCCCACAGTGCCCAAGCCCTTTCCATATGCAGCGCAGCCAGCACAGCAAAGTGATGCAACTTCCAGCTCTGGCACCTCTCAGCTGCCACAGGAGGATGTGGCACATGAGCAGCAGGCACCACGGTCCCATGTCCACTGCACTGAAAGCAAGAGAGGGTGCTACAGAGGAGGAAGATGGGGCTCCCCACACCTTCTCCCCAGATGAGCGGGGCTCAGTTAAACGAGGACTGTGATGAGAGAGCAGCTCAGCTGCTGAGCCCTGCCCTGCTCCACAGAAGGGCTGCACCTGGCTCTCCACAGGCGAGCACTCTGCACAGGGAGAGGGGGGGGCTCTTTCACATCAGCCAAAAGCACGTGCTAGAAGAGAGAAGAGCGCACGCACAAAGAAAATACCTCGCCGTATTCCTGGCCAGTTTTGGCTTGGGCTCCCCACACCATGGTGGTTTGCCTTCCAGGAGCCTGCCCAGGCTCACCCCAAGCCTGACAACCTTTACCACATCAGCACCCTGCAGTGAAGAGTGCCCCCCACACACACAGCTTAACAGCATGTGGCTGAAGAATCCCCCTTCTGGAGGGGGGAACCTGTTAACTACTGGCTACATTTGTGCCCCATTCCCTTCCCCAGTCCTGCACCAGTGGATGCTGTCTAATCCTCCAGGTCCCTTCATGTCCATCAGATCCACTCCACACCTCACCAACCCCACTGCAGGTTCAGGAGCTGAAGCTGCCTTTACCATGCCCTTTTATGTCACCCAGCACAAACACCACAGCCCTGCCCATGCCAAACACCATGCTTTGCCAGGCCTGAGCAGGGTGCAGCCAGGGCAGGGGAGGAACCAGCAAGGTGGCAGAGCAGGGGTGAGGGCAGCACAATGAGCAGCAGGGACACATCAATTTGCTTTCTGGGTGCAGAATGTGCCCAGACATCCTTTGCCAGGTCCCTTGTTCTGTGCCTGTTTTGCAGGTGTTTTGCCTCCACCTCCAAGGACTGATGAAGTCCGCAATAGCTCTGATGTGCAGCCCCAGGGAAGCCAGGAAAAGCAGCAGCACAGAGGGCAGAGGAGTAAAGACAGCTCTGAGGACAGGAGAACAAAACCAAGCTTTTCACAGAAATCCCTGTGCCCTTTTTCCTCTCACACTTCTTTTCCCAAAGGAGCATCACACGAGCCTGAAGCCTCCAACGTGTTGTATAACACAGCACAACTGCAGGTCGGGATTTCCAGGGAAACCTCCCCTCTGCCCAGGCTGAACCAGGCACCAGCAGGAACATATGCCCCAGGAAAATGACTGCACAGTGGAGGCAGAAGTTAAGGGGCCACAGAAAGCAGTGCCAGGGGAGGGCAGCTCCAGCAAGAACCAACCAAAGACAATAGCCTTCCTTCCTCCAGGCAATGCCCCAGCAGCATCTCCTCCACACAAAGCAGGCTTCCAGCTGTGACACCTTGCAAAAGGACCTGGTTGCAAAAGGACCTAGTGAGCCCCAAGGTTATACTGACAGTGAAAGCACAGAGCCTGTTGGGAGAAATCTAGCCAGAGCCTAGACATCAAGACAATCCAGAATTGCCTTTTTAGCACTAGATAGCTTTGCATCATCATATTAGACAGGTGAACAACTACAATTAATCTTCTTGACCACCTGGAACATCCCTCTGCCAGACGTAGTTCTGTTACAAATTAGAGGCCAAATAACTCACATCTCCTCCAGCAGACAGAATCTGAACCAAGTCACATGGGAAGTGCACCCTGAAGCCACCACCTCGAATTCACACAGCTTAAATCTATAAAAACAGAGGGTAAATGTACATGCAACTGAACCTCCCCTTCTGTTCTCGATGCAGATTAGTAATGGACCTGCTTCAAGGTTTGAAATATTTATCAGGTCTTCTGAAGTTTGAGGAGATGGGCTGAGCTGACAGGCTGAAAGACCTTCAGATTTGAAGATTTATGTTCCCAGAGGCGATTCATTCACCAAACAGCATCTATTATATAACAAAGCACTTGAGGAATCATGAGCATGGAAGCAAGGAGGTAAGCTGTGCACAGAGAAGACGAATGGCAGAGAAGTCCTTCCTGACTGCTCCAGAAAAACATCATTTAATTCCTCTCAATTTGGTGGCTTACTATTCAAAGCCACCTCTTCTGGGAACCAGCCCAGACAAAGGACCAAAGCAGCAACAGCCTGCTTCTTCAAGCACCATGAGTAGCAACAGATGCAGCAGCCCACTGAGAAGGATTTTAGGAACAGATTTAGCAGGAATTGATTCAAATCAGGAGAACAGCCCCTCTTCAGTGAGGAATACAGCCCGTTGGCCGCTCCAAGGGCCTCTCCAAACACATCCCAAGCCTGGCTGCAGAACCACTGGCCATGCAGTGCAGAGCTGCTGAGCTGGGAGATGTTCCCCATCCCCCCACAACCACTCTGCCCTGGGCATAAGCGTGCTGGAGCTGCAGGCGGGTGGGCTGCCACCTCACAGGAACGATGGCAAAGTGAGACAGATGCCCACCCACAGGACACCAAAATAAGCACAAGCAGCAGAGGCAACGTGGATCTGAGAACAGTCTGTGCAGCCAGAAGAGATATCAGCAGGAGGGAAGAGATGAGCTCTTCTACAGACACAAGGCTCAAGCCCAGCACCTCCAACCCAGCTCAGGGCAGGTGGGCACATCCAGGTCTCAGGCAGAGTCTTGGCCACCTGAGCCTCCTACGAAAGCAGAGCACATACAGCATAGCACTGAGGTCATGTTTGCCTAAGCACAGCCATTTAAGACACAGGTTCCACCTGCACCTTCTCAGTGCACCACAGTATTACAGAAAACTGATTATTTAACAAGGTAGAAGCTCTCCTTTACTGCCGAAATTGCTTTTGGCATTATATACTGAATTTTCTGCAATACCAAGGCACAATGATGCTGTAAAACAAAACCAGAAGCACTTCCAGTGTTCCTGGTTCTGGAAGTCACACCAATGTCACAGTATCTTGTTCACTGCAGATCTCAGACTTTTAAATAGATTATACTTTCAGGCCATGAGTGCCCTTTGCAGCCTGAGATATGGCTCAGCCCTGGGCAGATGACATACTGATGCATGCTGTATGTGCCCAGCAGCCAGAAGCAAAGCAATGACATCTCTTTATGAAAACATCCAAACAAATACCACTAACTCCTACAGTGCAAGTGCAAAGCAAAAGAGCCTACAGGATGGGTGAGATACAGTCTGAGACACATGAATTGCCTTGAGAAATTCTATCACTTCCAGGCTGGGCCAAATTAAATTTAGCTGAGGAGCAGCTGCCAGGATAGGGGAGAGAGAGATGATTTAGGAAAGGCCAGGTTCTTCCATGCAATTAGCAATTTCAACTTATTTGAAGTAGGGCTGGATATAGGAAAACAAGTATACAGACAACTTCCTTCTAGACCACTAGAAATAAGATGAAGTTGGAAGGATGCAAGCAGACATGGAAATGCACTGGGAAAATGAAGAGAAGCGGATGGGATGAGGGTAGATGGCAAGACAGAGATCTGGTCCCCCAGCAGAGGGGTTTGCAGACACCAAAGGCTGGAAGGTCTCTGTGTTAAGAAAGGCCAGCTGCCCACATCAGCCAGTGTCTCATCCAACTGCCCCCTCTTCTCTAGTAATACACTCAGCCGGCAGCAAGTACATTCCTTGCACCGGGAGACGGAGTTCACCACCAACAGCTCTAACTCTGCCAGAGTTAGAGCCCAGAGACAAACTTTGCTGCCTTATTAGTTCTTGACATCTATTCTTGGCAACAAAGCTCAAGAACAAATGACTGGGGAGGAAAACAGCAATACGTTAGTAGGTCTGGAAGGGACAGACTCCATGGCCAGTCAGCAATGAAATGTCCTTCAGGATGGGTGGGACTGGGCCACAAGTGCACACGTGTGGAATCAAAGGCATGTACCATTTGTGGGTCATGCAGGCAGTGCTTACCTCCCGCTGCGAGCAATGCCTCAGCCACTTGCCCTTCCCAAGCAGCCCTGGGGCTGGAAGTGCTGCTGGGAGCAGGAGGCAGCAGTGCTCCTCATCCCAGAGATCCTCCTGCAGATTCCACTGCAATTGTGACAGCCCAGAGGTCCAGCTCTGCCTGCAGTTATGTGTAACTGATACAGAAGGGAATGCAGAACAAGCACTTTGCCCGGCAGAGTAAGAAAACAACCACCTGGCTACAAAATTGTCATTTGCTATTTTCAGCCTCTACACTGCCCTGTCCTTCAGAAAGTCTCCACCAGCCACTCTGAAACCTCATTTTATCTCTCAAGGTCAGAAAGCCATCGGCAGTCCTTCCATCTCCTTTCCACATAGGTCCCATTCCTCCCTCATTTATTGGGTTTGCGTGGCAACGTTTTGGTAGTGGGGAGCTGCAGGGGTGGCTTCTGTGAGAAGAGTCCAGAAGCTGCCCTGTGTCCAGCCAGTTCCAAAAGGGACACAAAGGGACCCCAGCCAAAGTTGAGCCAATAAATGAGATTATGCCTCTGGGAGAGGCCAAGAGAGACAAGAGGATTTCTGCCCATATATATCTACCGCACAACCAGCGCCACACAAAGCAGCCACACACAGGCCCAAGCCTGCAGAGACACAAGCAGATCCCAGCTCACTCACTCTCATCAGGGTTGGGTGAAGCAAGAATGGCACTGTGCTTCCTCTTCACTTCCTCCACGTTCTCTGAGATTTTATCAATGAACCCTCGAATTTCTTCTACCTGTGGAGACAGAAAAGAACAAGACAGGTATCCTGTGAGAGATATGCTTTATCATACACTGAGAAACTTGTAGGGTATATTAAATGAACATCAGATCTATGAATTTCCAGACTCAGCATCTCCAGCATGCAGTGTGTTGCTCAAGTTACATAAGCCAGGATTCTTCCCAGCTCAGTCACCCAGCTCCAGGGGCTGAGAAATCTGTTTTGAGCCTCACCCCAAATAGTAGGGAAGCCAAGTGATACTGTGCCTCTCCGTACTGGCATTTTCCCTGCACTATAAGAAAACATGCCAGCATCATGGAGACTGAGAACCTGTACTTGTGCCCTCTACCTGCCAGGCTGCACACACTCCAACTCTATCTTTTTCTTCAACTCACGCCACTACTTTGCTCGTCTTCATCCATCTGCACGTCATATTTTTCATTCCACACTCCATTGCCTGCACAGATACATTTTTACACCCCCTACACACATGTCATACTAAAGGTATGCTAAAAATCCGCATGTATATCTTACAGCCACCCACATGCCAGAAAACAACCTCATGTTTGGTAATGAGAGGAACAAAATTACATCAATCCCATGCAGAAATTTTTACTCTGCAGAGGTGCTTTCAGGAGTGATTTTAGAAACTGATTTCATGGCAGTCTAGAGGCATTCACACTGCAACAAGAAAGCCTCCTACAATGCAGCCTGTGTTTACAGGCTTCCACACTACCACTTGGTGCTTAACTGGCTCAGCTGCCCTTTTGGTTTCTACAGGAGCAGGTGGAGCAGCAAAGCAGCCCTTGGGTTAGGTACAACACAACAAAACAGCCTCGGGTCTGCATGGAAGCCTGGCTCCCACTAGTCACTGCTCTCAAGGTAAGCCCTGAGAACCCAGAGCCTGAGCACCAGTTAAGAGGCATCAATCAAGGCAGAACACCCATACCCTCACTCAACTGCTGCTTGCCTGCTATGGGAACCCATATCATAAACACACAGTCTGCTCCAGCATTTACAGAAAGTTTTGAACTGCCATCAAAGCTGCACTGGAAAAACAAAACTCTCACCTGTTCAAAGAACTCATCCATGAAGCGGTCCCGGTCCACGCTAACGGTGACTTCATCATCATCATCACTGTCCTTCGCCTGCAACAAGACAGAAAGAAGCATCAACAAGTACTTCCTGCAAATCTTGCAGATCCATTTCAGGAGATTATCTTGGGTACATCTTCCTCTTCACCTTTGCTCACTTGCTCCTGTGAGCTGGGACAAACACCAGTAAGAGAGGCACTACCACATCAGAGCACTGCAGGGAGACCAGAAGAGTAGATAACATCCAGCTCCAGCAAAAACAATACAATGAAAAGCACCGCTGCAGCTGGCTGTACCACCACTTGGCCTTCTGAGTCAACCCTGGAAGATTTATGATACCTACACATTACAGCATACCTGAAGGGAGAACTTTATGTGCTCACGGAGCTATTCTCAGCTGTGCATGAGCACAATGGCTCCACAAACAGCAGTGATGAGAAAACAGTACAGATGTTAGAATGTAAGAAAGAAGGGACAGAACAGAAAATACATCAGAACTAGTAAAACCACAGCAAACAAGTGAGAGGGTGTCCTTGTCTGGAGCAGCATATGTGCCACTGTCACCTCATAACCCAGGAAGGCAGAGAACACAAGCTTGCAGTAGGAAGAAAAATAAGTCTTGATGTCCTCTGTGTAAGGAGACATTTTTAAAAAAGGTATAATCTAAAGCAGACAGATGACAGAGGGAAATGGAAAATAATTGGGTAGAAAAGTTTCTTCTTGCTCTGTCTTCACTAGAGAGAAGCAACCTGTGGAATAGAGAAAATTTAAGATCATAGAATCATAGAATGGCCTAGGTTGAAAAGGACCTTAAAGATCATCTAGTTTCAACCCCCCTGCTCTGGGCAGGGTTGACAACCACTAGGGTTGCCTGCCTAGAGTCGCATCCACCCTGGCCTTGAACGCCTCCAGGGATGGGGCATCCACAACCTCCCTGGGCAACCTGTTCCAGTACCACACCACTCTCTGAGTGAAAAACTTTCTCCTAATTTCAAACCTAAATCTCCCCTGCCTTAGTTTAAAACCATTCCCCCTTGCCCTATCACGATCAACACATGTAAATAGGCATTCCCCCTCCTATTTATACTTTCCCTTCAAGTACTGGAACGCTGCAATGAGGTCTCCCTGGAGCCTTCTCTTCTCCAAGCTAAACAAACACAGTTCCCTCAACCTTTCTGCATAGGAGAGGCTCTCCAGCCCTCTGGTCATCTTAGTGGCCCTCCTCTGGACCCATTCCAAGAGCTCCACATCCTTCTTTTGCTGGGGGCCCTAGGTGGGATCTCACAAGAGTAGAGGGGGACAATCACCTCCCTCTCCCTGCTGGCCACCCCTTTTTTAATGTAGCCCAGGACATAATCGGCCTTCTGGGCTACAAGTGCACACTGCTGGCTCATGTCCAGCTTCTCATTCAACAGGACCCCAAAGTCCTTCTCTGCAGAGCTGCTCTCAAGTTCTTCTTCTCCCAGTCTGTATAAATACCTGAGATTGCCCCAGCCCAAGTGTAACACCTTGCACTTGGCCTTGTTGACCCTCATTAGGTTATCATGGGCCCACTTCTTGAGCCTGTCCAGGTCCCTCTGGATGGCATCCCTTCCCTCTATTGTATCAACCGCACCGCTCAGCTTGGTGTCATCTGCAAACTTGCCAAGGGTGCACTCGATTCATAGAATCGTAGAATTCCACCGTCTGTGTCATTGATAAAGATGTTAAAGAGCACCGGACCCAAGACCGACCACTGAGGGACACCACTTGTGACTGGCCTCCACCCAGATATAGAACTGTTGACCACAACCCTTTGGCTGCGACCAGCCAACTAATTCTTTATCCACCTAAAACAGACGACTGTCTTTATTCGTCTAATAATTGTCACACATTTTGTCAGCTGCTACCCAGGAGCTCAACACCCTTTGGCCACTCCACATCTGCAGAGACCTAACCAATACAGACAGTAGGACTCTAGAGAATTCCTCTTACACAGAAGAATGACAGATGAACTGCCTATTTTTTCCCCCTAAAATCATCTTTTCAACCTAGCATGACTGATTTGGGTGGATTCTTCTAGAGAAGGCCCCAGCTTTCATTCTTGCCACTGCTCATGGCACCTTTTGCTTTGGTAACCAGTTCATGAAAGGCATGCTCACGAACATAAAGATCTGAGAGATAGCAAGATTCATACATATGAAAATCTCATCTTGACAAGTAAAAACAGGAATGTTGCTGCTCAAACCCAGTATTCACTCCATGGGCACAAAGAAGTGTGTAGTGTCCTCCAGGGCTCAGTACTGGTGCCAGTTTTGTTTAATATATTTATAAATGATCTGGACAAGGGGATTGCATTGGGTTTATGTGGCAAGGTTTTGATAGCAGAGGGGGCTGCAGAGGTGGCCTCTGTTAGAAGGCTCCAGAAGCTGCCCTTTGTCCAGCCAGCTCCAAAAGGGACCCACTGATGGCCAGAGTTGACCCAGTGAGCAAAGTTGTGCCTCTGGGAGAGCAGATTTAAGGAAGAAAAAAAAAAAAAAAATGCTGCATAACAGCAGCTGGGAGAGAGAGGAGTGAGAAACAGCCCTGCAGCCACCAAGGTCAGTGCAGAAGGAGGGCATGAGGTACTCCAGGTACCAGAGCAGAAGTTCCCCTGCAGCCTGTGGAGAGGCCCTTGGTGGAGCAGGCTGTCCCCCTGCAGCCCACGGGTCCCACATGGAGCAGATCTCCACACTGCAGCCCATGGAGAGGAGCCCACGCAGGAGCAGGGGGCCTGGGGGGAACTGCTGCCCGTGGGGGGACCTGTGCTGGAACAGTTTGCTCCTGGGGGATGGACAGAGCCATGTGGGAGCAGTTCTTGAACAGCTGCTGCCTGTGGGCAGCCCCCGCAGGCTCAGTTTGGGAAGGACGGCATCCCATGGGAGGGACCCCACGTGGAGCAGGGACAGAGAGGGACCATGAAGGAGCAGCAGAGACGAAGCATCGAGGACTGACCTCAGCCCCCATTCCCCATTTCCCTGCACCACTCAGAGGAGGATGTAGAAGAGGGTGGGTGGGGGGAAGGTGTTCTTAGTTTGTTCTGAGTTTCTCACTGCTTACTTTTTTACCTATTTATAATTTATTTATAATTTATAATTTATTTCCTATCACTAACTTAGCTGTTAGTGATAGGTAATAAATTATATTAATCTCCCTATGCTGAGTCTGTTTTGCCCATGATAATAATTGTTGAGTGATTTCCCGTCTTTATCTCAACTCTTGAGCCCTTTACATCGTATTTTCTCCCCCATTCGCTTTGAGGAGCAGGAGTGAGAGAGCAGTTGTGGTAGAGTTCAGCCGCCCAGCTGGGTAAAAACATCTCCAGGAATCAGTGCACCCTCAGTAAGCTTGCAGACACCAAGTTAGGCAGGAATGCTGACCTGCTTGAGGGTAGGAGGAATCTGCAGAGGCACCTGGATAGGCTGGAATGATGGGCTGAGGCCAACAGTATGAGGTTCAATAAGGCCAAGTGCCAGGACCTGCACTTGAGGCACAACAACCCCGTGCAACACTACAGGCTGGGAGAAGAGTGGATGGAAAGCTGTCTGGTCGAAAGGGACCCAGGGGTATTGGTTGATAGCCAGCTGAATATGAGCCAGCAGTGTGCTCAGGTGGCCAAGAAGGCCAACAGCATCCTGGCTTGTAGCAGAAATTGTGTGGCCACCAGGACTAGGTAAGTGACTGTCCCCCATACTTTTCTCTGGTGAGGCCACATCTCAAATACTGTGTTTAGTTTTGGGCCCCTCCCTAAAAGAAGGACTTTGAGATACTGGATCATGTCCAAAGAAGGGCAAAGAAGCTGGTGAAGGGTCTAGAGAACAAGTTTTATGAGAACTAGCTGAGGGAACTGGGGTTATTTAGCCTAGAGAAAAAGGAGGCTCAGGGGAGACCTTATCACTCTACAATTACCTCAAAGCAGGTTGTAGCAAGGTAGTGATTGGTCTCTTCTCCCAAGCAAGAAGTGATAGGACAAGAAGAAATGGACTCAAGTTGCACCGCGGGAGGTTTAGCTTAGATATTAGGAAAAAAAAAAAAAAAAAAAAAAAAAAACAATAACTACAAGCCAGTCACCCTCACCTCAATTCCTGGAAAGCTGATGAAACAGCTAATCCTGGAAACCATTTTCAGGCACATGAAGGAGAAGAAAAACATCAGGAGTAGTGAACATGGATTCACAAAGGGGTAGTCGTGCCTGACCAACCTGATAAGCTTCTGTAATGAAATGACCAGCCTGACGTATGATGGAAGAGCAGTGGATATTGTCTATCTAGACTTTAGGAAGGCCTTTCACACTCCTCCATTAGATCCTCAAGTGTCTATGTTGATGTATGGGCTGGAAGGACAGACAACGAGGTGGGTTGAAAACTGGCTGACTGGCCAGGCACCAAAGGTAGTGATCAGTCGCACAAAGTCTAGCTGGTGGCCAGTAACTACCAGTGCACCCCCAGGGGTCCATACTGGGTCCAGTCGTTTGGTATCTTCATTAACAGTCTCAGTAATGGAAGAGAGTGTACCCTCAGCAAATTTACAGATGACACTGAACTGTGAGGAGTGGTCGATACACCAGAGTACCATGCTGCCATTCAGAGGGACCTGGCCAGGCTGGAGAAATGGGTGACAGGAACCTCCTGCAGTTCAGCAAGGAGAAGCACAGAGTCCTGCCCTGCGGAGGAACAAACCCAGGCCCCAGGACAGGCTGGAGCACCCAGCTGGAAAGCAGCCTGGCAGAGAAGGCCTGGAGAGTCCTGGTGGGCACCAAGCTGACCGCAATCCAGCAGCGTGCTCTTGGGCAAAGAAGGCTGATGGTGTCCTGGGCTGTACTAGCCAAAGTGCTGCCAGCAGGTCAAGGGAGGTGATCCTTCCACTCCACTCAATGTTGCACCTAGAGACCTGTGTCCAGTTCTGAGTCCCCCAGGACAAGTGAGACGTGGAACTACTGGAGAGAGTCCTGTGAAGGGCCACAAAAATAATAAAGGGACTAAATCACCCGTGCTATAAGGAGAGACTGAGAGAGCTGGGACTGCGCAGCCTGGAGAAGAGCAGGCTCAGGGGGACCTCATCAGTGTCCATAAATACTTGAAGGGAGGGTGCAAAGAGGACAGAGCCAGGCTCCTTTCAGTGATGCCCAGTGCCAGGACAAGAGGCAATGTGCACAAACTGGAACACAAAAGGTTCCGTTCCCTCTGAGCATCAGGAAACACTTTATTCTGCGAGTGATCAAGCACTGGCACAGGCTGCCCAGAGAAGTTGTGGAGTCTCCCTCCTTGGAGATCTTCAAAAAGCACATGGTCCTGTGCAACCTGCTTTGGGTGGCAGACCCAGGTTGGACCAAATGATTTCCTGAGGTTCCTTCCAGCCTCAACCAGCCTGTGATTCCATTTCCTGAAGCCTGGAATTCAAGAGCTGTTAATCTGGGCTCCTGCACCTCCTTCCTGCAGCAGCCAGAGCTGGGCCCTCATGCCCCAGGCTCGGCAGGCACAAGTTGCCTGCACAGTCAGCCTGGGACATGGTGAAAGTCACCAGAACAGGAATGGGTGAATCCATTTAGATTTTGATGGAGCTGGGCAAGATTAAGCTGAGGATGAGCACCTAGAGCTCACTCTTGCTTTGACTTGAATGCTTTGACCTGCGCTGCTGCTTTGCTGTAAAAATACACCATTGTGCTAAAAGTATGGACCCAGAGAGCAAGATCTACAGCCTGCTGCCTGCACATGCTCTGGCTTCCGGGCAAGCCTTTACCCAACTTGACTTGGTGAGAGCCCAGAAGCCCCCACACAAGGTAATGCCTTTTGCAACAAGCAGTATCCAGCTTCTTCCCTAAGTTTTTCCACTTTCAGAATTCAATAGTTTGCTCTTGCATCAGGGAGCAGAGGTCTGTGCAAACATCCTCCACTCCACACAAAAATACATTGGTGTTCCCAGCACTGTGCAGGTGGTCACAGCTCCCCATGGAGCCAGGTGCACCCAAGCCTTCACAGCCAAAGAGCGTGCCAAAAAGCATCAGGCCCTGCTCCATGTGACACAAGACAATCCTGATAGCACCAAGGGGCACATGGTGCCAAGCATGGAGCTGGGGCTCCCTGGGGACACTCCCAGGGTTGCTACCAAGCTGAGGCCAGGGCCAGGGCCAGGGCCACACTTTCTGCCTCAGATTTGGCTGACACACAGGACCTGTTTGGTTTCAACGATGGAGGGCAGCTGCCCTCCTCCCGACCCATCAGCAGCACCACTTGTGCAAATTCCTCTGAATTCCTCATGCGGTTGCCAAGAAAGCCCCAGCACAGGATTGGCTTGCCGGAGAAGCTGGCCCAGCTCCCTTGGAGGTGAGGGAAGAAGGCTCAAGCAGCAGTGCAGCATGGGGGCTATGTCCAGCAGCAACCATGCAGCCCTGGGTCCAGGTGCAGGATTTGGGCATGGGCTCTACGATACCCCAATGCCACCAAGCAGCCAGACCACAACCACCTACACTGAGCACCTCTGAGCGGGATTGGCACCAGCATCCTCTCCTCCCTCCAGCCCTCTGCTATTGCTGCTCCAACCTCACCCCAAACCCTCATTTGTAAACTAAAGGGTACCACACTCAAGCTTCCCAGCTCCATCACCATTGTTCCTCCATTATTCATTCGACGTTCCAAGCAAGGCCAGCACAGCCCTTGCAGCTGTACGCCAAGGTCTGCAGACCTGCTGCAGCCCTGGGACCTCAGCCTCAGCTAGCCCCTGCCTTGCCACTGCTTGAAAACCAAAAATGAAAAAATGCAAACAGAAAGATAAATACATTTTTCTTTTTCAAATACCATCCACGCCCAGCGGCAGCCTCTCAAGAGCCCTTCTACCTCCATGCACTGTGCAGTCACCTCCTCCCCAGTGACATGCACCCAGAACAATGGCTACATTTGCTCCATTGCTCCCTGAGATGCGCAGTCGTTTCCCTGGTCTCACAGCAACCCTGTGAGCTGGCAGGTACCACCTGCACTCAGGCTCCCCACACATGAGTAGGAGGGCTCACAACTGAGGAGGTTAAAAAGCATTCTCTCCTAAAGCTACCAAAATCCTTTGGATCCATGTTTGCATTTTGGTTTACACATGACTAGAAATCCTGCTTGGTTTGTGCCATGCTTCATTTTCAGCATCGACTGTCTGACTTTAATTAAGACAGACTGCACCGCCAGCACAGCCAGCTGCTGGGGGAATCCAGAGCCCAACACACAGGCAGTGGCAGTCTCATACCCTTTACTCCTACACAGACCAAGGGTCAGCTTGTCAGAAGATCTGCACCTGGGCACACAAAAATGAGTGCATTTTCTGCCTTCTTTGTGCTGGTGCTATCCTAAGCAGCGCAAATGGTCATAAGCTCCCATCTACGCTCTCCCCAGGGATCTCAGAAATACAAAATGCAACCAGATCCAGGGGACACAAGCACCAAGTGGCAGAAAACACACCCCTGGTCAGGAAGCCCAGCCTCCAGTGCCCACACTGCCCCAGGCTCGTGGCAGTCTCCTTCCCACCACGCTGCCCAGACTCTCCTGCCAGCAAGGTCATCTCTGTTGGTCACGGTAGCCAGCAGCAATACGGTCTCAGCACAGAGGATTTCACGTAGGGAGTTTCTTCCTCATTAACTCAGTGCAGTTGTTATGCTGATGGACAGTGTTTTGTGGAGCTTTCTCACAGTAAATACGGTTGTTACTCCAGTTAACCTCCTGCACCATTCAGCCCCTTCCTTCCCCAGTCCTACCACTCCTTTTCTGTGCTCTTTCCAGCTGGGCTGGGTCTTTCCACCTCCATGCCACAAAGCACCCAGCTGCTTTTTACCATGGGGATGGCTCATCCCTGCACCTCCCAGTGCAGTCTGCTGGCCCTCCGCACCATGATGTGCCACCATCACAGTTAGTTGTCCAGCCTGGAGATTTCCCTCACAGCATGGGGGTCACATGCTGCAGCCCAGATTCAGTGCACATCACCCAAAGGCTCCACATACTAGGCAGCTTTGTCAGATGCCATGTGTCCTGTCCACATGCCACTTCCAAGCATACCCAATGCACCCACCACCCGCCCAGAGCACCCACCCTTCCAGGGCCATTGGGACATATCTGTTGGGAAGCAGGAGTAAGCTTCTACAGTCCCGCACATGGAAATCCATCTCCATCACAGCTTCTTCTGAACCCTTCCACATTTTTTGTTTTCATTCCAAGAGTATCTTAATTTTCAGGACTTTTTAGCCCTTTACTGAAGCCCATGAGGAAACCATTCCCTATCATTAATTTTAAATGCAGACTTTCCACGTGACCACACAGGCTACAGGGTACTAACAGAGCAGGAAGCACTGAAGGTTAACATGCCTGCTGCCTAAATGCCCATTTCCTCATTGCCGCTAGCCCATCTCTTCCATGTCTGGAATGGTCCTGGCTCATTGCACACAGGAGGCCATGTCCCAGCCTGTTCTCATCACACCCTGCTGATCATCAGATCCTGCCATTTGTTAGGCCCATAAATCCTGGATGAAAGCAACACACAACCCAAACAGAGGGCTTGTGGCAAAGCCACGCAAAGCCTTGTTAAAGGCCCTTCTATTTTCAAAACACCTTCTCCCCTCCTGCACCACAGCGTTAATGCATAGGCAGCATGATGGTGGTTATTTAGGCCAGGTGCTGCCCTACTGTGCACATGGAAAGCAGCACAAAAGGCCGGCTGGGGGCCCTGCGAAGAGGAAATTACAAGGATGGAGCCTGATGGCAGGAAAGGCATGTGTCACTACTGTGAAGTCACTGCAGGCTGGGTAAGGGCACCATCTGTCCAAACACATCACTGGAAATACCCTCAGTGCTACACCACATCTAATACATGATGTCCAGCTGTTTGCCTGCCCCACTGCCTCCAGCCCAAAACAGAACCAAAGAAACTTCCCCATAGAAACCTATGTATCCATGCAGATGACAGCATTTTGGTTTCTTACCAAAAGGTGCCACAAACAGACCCCCTAGTGCAGACATCCCAGATTCTCAAAGCCATGGCCAGTAACCCGGAAAGCTCTGGTCTAGGTCAAAGCTACCTGCAGGCTGCACTCACCACCAGCAACAAACAATTCATTGCCTTAAAAAGCCCAGTCTTGCCAGCTTCAAGCAAAGAACACATGCTCCCAAAGCCACACAAGTGCTCTGTGCATTCCACTGCTGCTTTGCCCTGCTGTAACGACCACCCACCCAACTCCATGCCTGCCCAGCTCAGGACACATTTGCAGCACCCAGTGACAGAAGCCACCCTGCCTCTGAGAGCCACAAAAGCCTGGCTGCCGCTGCACCACTGCAGGGCAGAGCTGTTGCAGGCAGCACAGGGTTACTTCTGCAGACACCACTTATCCCAACCGAGAGCTTCTCCTGACCTGGCTCCGTGCTGCAGGCAGGCAGCCAGCACGTGGTCACCTCAGCTCTGCAGTGGCTTACAGAGAGAGAGGAAGAGGAGCCATAATGAAGCACAGTGAGCCTAAGTGCCTTACAGTGAGGGCAGCTCTAAAATCAGCTGACAGAAGACAATGAGCCAAGGGAATTGATATAGTTAGCCAAACAGTTAGCCTGCAAGCCAAACTCTTCCTAGGAAATGCCTGCACCAGGCAGCACATGGGAGGCAGCCACACCATTCCCTGAGTCCTGCCACCACATGTCCTGCGTGACTGGGGGGTCCCATGTCATGTGCTGCCTCGTGTCCACCAGAGATAATGCAAGCTTCACAAAGGAAGGAAAAAAAAATGCCACAACAGCTGCTGCCCCCTTCTACAGAATCATAGAATGTGCGGGGTTTGAAGGCACATCTGAAGATCATCTGGTCCAACCCCCTGCTGAGCAGGATCACCTAGAGCACCTTGCACAGGATGGCATCCAGGTGGGTTTTGAGTATCTCCAGAGGAGGAGACTCCACAACCTCCCTGGGCAACCTGTCCCAGTGCTCTGTCACCCTCCCAGTAAAGATGTGCCCCCTCACATCGAGCCGGAACCTCCTGTGCTTCAGTTTGTGCCTGTTGCCTCTCCTGTCACTGGGCACAACTGAGAAGAGACTGGCTCTATCCACTTGACACCCTCCCCTCAGATATTTATACACATTGATAAGGTCTCTCCTCAGTCTTCTCTTTTCCAGACTAAACAGGCCCAGTTCTCTCAGCCTGTCCTCGTATGACAGATGCTCCAGTTCTCTCTCTGATCACCTTCATAGCCCTCCTCTGGACTCGCTCCAGTAGTTAAATGTCCCTCTGGTATCAGGGAGCCCAGAACAGGGCACGATACTCCACCTGTGCCTCACCAGGGCCAAGCAGCTGGGGAGGATCACCTCCCTCGACCTGCTGTCAACACTGTTCTGAATGTACACCAGGATACCATTGGCCTTTTTGGCCGCATGGGCACACTGCTGCTTCCCCGTCTGCCTGCTGTCCACCAGGACTCCCAGGTCCCTCTCTGCAGAGCTGCTCTCCAGCAGGTTACCCCCTAGCCTGTACTGGTGCTTGGGTTTATTTCTCCCTAGGTGCAGGGCCCTGCACTTGCCTTTGTTGAACTTCATGAGATTCCTCTCAGCCCAACTCTCCAGCCCATAGAGGTACTTCAGAATGGCAGCACAGCCCTCTGGGGTATCACACGCTCCTCCCAGCCTTCTGTTATCAGCAAACTTGCTGAGGGTGTACTCTGTTCCTTCGTCCAAGTCATTGATGAATAAGTTCCATAAGAGACTTTATAGACTTTAAGATAACCAAAAAAAAAGGGCTCATCCCTAAGAGATGCAGGCTGCTGATCTCCATCCTCTCTTCTTCGTGCTTCACAAATTTAATTTCCTTTTATGATAAGATCACCAATCTAGTTGATCAAGGGAAACCAGCTGATGTGATCTTTCTGGGTTTCAGTAAAGCTTTTGACAGTTTCCCATAGGATCCTACTGGACAAAATGTCCAGCATACAACTAAACAAAAACATCATACGACGGGTGAGCAATTGGCTGATGGGCAAGGCTCAAAGGGTTGTGGTAAATGGAGCCACATCAGGCTGGAGGATGGTCACTAGTGGGGTCCCTCAAGGCTCCATTTTAGGGCCAGTCCTCTTCAATAAATGATTTGGATGTAGGACTAGAAGGTGTTTTGAGCAAATTTGCCAATGACGTTAAACTTGGAGGAGTTGTGGTCTCTGTTGAGGGTGGAAAGGCCTTGCAGAGAGATCTGGACAGACTGGAGAGCTGGGCGATCACCAACCGCAAGAAGTTTAACAAAAGCAAGTGCCAGGTCCTGCACCCGGGACAGGACAACCCTGGCTATACATATGGACTGGGCAACGAGACGCTGGAGAGCAGCCCCACAGAGAAGGATCTGGGGGTTGTGGTTGATAACAAGATGAAAATGAGCCAGCAGTGTGCCCTGGCAGCCAGGAGGGCTGACCGTATCCTGGGGTGCATCAAGCACGGCATCGCTAGTCGGTCGAGGGAAGTGATTGTCCCACTCTACTCTGCGCTGGTGCGGCCTCACCTCGAGCACTGTGTGCAGTTCTGGGGAACACAGTACAAAAAGGACGTGAAACTGTTGGAGTGTCCAGAGAAGGGCAACTAGGATGGTGAAGGGCCTAGAGGGGAAGACGTCTGAGGAGGGGCTGAGGTCACTTGGCCTGTTCAGCCTGGAAAAGAGGAGGCTGAGAGGAGACCTCATTGCGGTCTATAGCTTCCTCACGAGGGGGAGTGGAGGGGCAGGCACCAGACTATTCTCTTTAGTGACCAGTGATAGGACCCAAGGGAATGTTGCCAAGCTGCGGCTGGGAAGGTTCAGGCTGGATATCAAGAAGAGGCTCTTTGCTGTGAGGGTTGTCACACACTGGAACAGGCTCCCCAGGGATGTAGACACGGCACCAAGCCTGTCGGAGTTTAAAAAGTGTTTGGATTGTGCACTTAGACATATGGTCTAAACTCTGATTTTTGGGTAGACCTGTGTGGACCCAGGAGTTGGACTCGATGATCCTTGTGGGTCCCTTCCAACTTGGGATATTCTATGATTCTTCTAGGGCCTACCTATTTTCATCAACAGGATACCTCTGCACTGATCTGCCCAGACTAAGAAATTTCAGCCATCTGGGCTATACTTGCTTTATAAAGCAGATGCATTTCCTGTACCAAAACCAGAGCATCTTTCATGATGCACAACACAGCATGCTTTCTCTCTACTCTTTGGAGGGAAGTCTGACCAAAAAGAAGCCTGGAACGCACTGCCATATGGACCAGTGAGTTGCATGCGCATGTCTAAAAATCACATGACTTTTCCATATAACTATTGAGAACAAGTGTCAGACATAATAAAGGTGCCACAAGTCCTGCACACGCCAGGAGCTGAGCACACTGAACTCCTTCTGTAGTTTCAGGACACGAACAGCACTATGATTTACTGGAAAGGCATCCATGCCTTTACGTATTCGCAATCATGGCTAAAGAGTAATTTGGGTGAAAAACAGCAGAAAGTCTTAACTCAGCTGAAATTAATTTTTTAACATCCTGCCCCAGTGAAGGTCTTAAAGCACCCTATTATGCTACATGGGATTATTTCACTAAGAGAATGCTGCAATAATGACTTCCTGACCCTGAATTAATAATGCCACAAAGAAAGGCTTAAGAAAATCCCTAATGATGTAGCTACTAAAAATTCAGAGGAGGGACTCAGTCATGGCATGAACATGCTTTCAGTTCCCCACATCAGACACAGGTGTAATGAGCTCAGCCAGCACAGAGGTGCTTTCTGTCCCAAGGACTTTCACTCTGCACAGGGATCCTCCCTCAGGCACAGATTTATTCTCAAGTACTAGAGAAAGGGGAAACTTCACCTTCTGTTTTTCCCTTGTTTACTCAGGGATGCGACTATCTAGAACAATCAGGTTTCTCTGCTGAGCACTGGCTGACTGCTCCCCATACACTAAAGTCCAGTTACTGACCCTAATGAATTATACCCACTTTTTCCAGACTGACACCATGTCTGCAACTGCTTTTTGAAAAGAAATCCCCTTTGAAAGCAGTGGGGACAAACTCAAACCAGATGTGCCAATGCCCTGGGAAAACACGCATCTTACCTGGGGGACGAGAGGCTGGAGATCAGCCCTATGCAAAGGGATCTGGGGGTTATGGTCAACGACAAGTGGAACCTGAGTCAGCAGTGTGCCCTGGCAGCCAAAAGGGCCAAGTGTATCCTGGGCTGCGGTAAGCACAGCAGAGCTAACTGGTCAAGGGGAGTGCTTGTCCCGCTCCACTCTGCACTGGTGCAGCCTCACCTTGAGGACTGTGTGCCACTTGAGGAGCCACAAGAGAAGAAGGACATCAACCTCTTAGAGAGGTCCCAAAGAATCACAAAATGTTAGGGATTGGAAGGGACCTTGAAATATCATCTAGTCCAATCCCAGGCACCAGAGACTGCGAAAGGCCCAGAGGGCACGGCGTAGGAAGAGAGTTTAATGTGGCTTGGTTTGTTCAGCTTAAAAAAGAGAAGGCAGAGGGGTGACCTCATGGCGGCCTACATCTTCCTCACCAGGGGGAGCGGAGGAGCAGGCACTGATCTCTTCTCTCTGGTGCCCAGTGAGAGGACCTGGGGGAACAGCAGGAAGCTGCCTCAGGGCAGGCTCAGACAGGAGCTGTCAGGAAAAGGTTCTTCACCAGGAGGCTTGTCAGGCACTGAAACAGGCTCTCCAGGAAAGTGGTCATGGCACCAAAGCTGCCGGAGGTCCAGAAGCGCTTGCACAAGGCTCTCAGACATATGGCTTAATTTTCAGGTAGTTCTGTGTGGAGCCAGGGCTGGACCTGCAACCAGGAGCTGCAGGTGAAGCAAGAAACAAAGCCTCTGGAAGAAGCAGCGATGCAGCTGGCAGTGTAGCCCCCTTGGTTCATTTCACCAGGAGAGATGAGAAAATTAGTGCAGTTCATAAAACCCACAACTGTCAAATGAGACAGGTTATAAAAATGGTAATGGATTTCTTTGGTGCCTTTGTCTAGATTGTAAAGGAAGCTTAAGCACCATCCAGGAGAGACACCAGTCCTCCCAGAAGGCAAAGATGAAATGTCTTCTGGAAAAATGAAATGAACATTTGTTTAGTACATCACATACTGCATGTCTGACAGGACTTGATGGAAGATCTGAAAATAAAAGCAGACAAAAAGGAGGATTTAATACTAGAGAATTTCTAACAGACGTCACAGCAGGATGGGAAATGCCTGAGGCTAACAGTGAACATTGGAAAACTCACACAACCTGGACAGAAGATATTTTTTTTTTTAAAGTTAGTTCTTATGAAAATAAACTTGAGCCTGTAAACATCCACTAAAAACTGAGCCACTGCACTATGCAGAAAGCTTATTTCTGCCCTGCAGCAGATTTTGACATGACACAGCCTTGGTGGTCTGTTCTCTTGTGCCAAACGGTGGCAGCAAAGACAGCCCAATGGCTTCTGCACAGAATGCGTCAGGGAGGAGAAACCTCTCCCAGTTACGGGAAAACACTGGTGTAGGAACAAATTAGCATTAAACTCCTCACAAATAATTCTGGGCAGGAAATTAGGAATTCACAACCCAGTCAGAACTGTAGTGATGCAACAACAGTCCAATAGCAGCAAAGCCAAACCACATCATTTGTGGTTTTGAAAAAGGTCAGTGAGGTCACAGGCAGTGGCACAGCCTTGATGTGCCCATGTGTGTACGGAGACAGCCTCAGGGAACGCGCTGAGGTGCCTTGGAGAGCTGTGCAGGCCAACGGACAGGGTCAGCACGTGGGATGGCAAAAATGACCAGAAGAGCTGGTTCCGAGATAAAATGGACTGTCACACCCAGCTCAGTGTCTTCATTACTGTCACAAGTTTGGTTCAAAGGCAAGAGTAGCCTGGGTTGCCGTTCACAAACATTTTCACAGGGCTTCTCCTCTCCCAGATTTGCTGTGCTGCCATCCCTGCACCCAGCAGCAGAGAGGGCACAGGCTTCCAGGATGAGGGGACAGCCTGTTGCCTTATGGAAGACCTGGGAAACCCAGACGTGGACTTGGTAACTCCCTGAGCTAGGTGGCTTCACTCATCCATGTGGCGAATTGTCTCTAAAAATGTAACACACTCTCAGGTTTGACAGGAGATCAGGGAGGACCTCATCGATGTCCATAAATACCTGACGGGAGGATGCAAAGAGGATAGAGACAGGCTCCTTTCAGAGGTGCCCAGTGCCAGGACCAGAGGCAGAATAGGCTGTCTGACCATCAGGAAGTACTTGTGTGCTGTGTGAATGACCGAACACTGGCACAGGCTGCCAAAAGAGGTTGTGGATCTCATCCTTGGAGATCTTCAAAAGCCACCTAGATGTGGTCCTTGATAATGTGCTCTGGGTGGCCCTGCTTGAGCAGGGTTGGACCAGAAGTACCCAGAGGTCCCTGCCAACCTCAGCCATTCTGTGACCTCTGCCACACAAGTCACCTCAAGCTACTGCTGAAGCCACTTCACCAGAAATGCATCAGCTTTAATACACTCTCTACAAATCTAACCTCCAATGCAGAGGTTTGTCACCAACTTCTGGTTTACATAAAGAACCTGGACAAGTTTGTCCTTCCTCCACTGGCAGTGCCAGTACCATAATACTGCAGCTTGGCGACTGAGATCCGACACCCAAAGGAAGATGTTTGCCTAAAAATACACCATACCCAATCAGCTAAATCAGCTTCCCTGCACAGCAGCACACAGCTTTCCCAGAAGATAATGTCAAGATTCGCACTACTCAGTGACCTACTCAGCAGGCAACCCAATCACAGTGAGGCCAAGCCACCCCAGCTGGAGTTGACTGGGATGACAGTGCAGGTATTCGGAATGAGGCAGGACAATGTGGGCTCCTCTCAAGGCTGCCCAGATCACTCAGCACCTCACAGAGAAAAGCATTGCAGGAAAGCCAAAATGTTTTTTGAACTTTGGCTGGTGCTGCGAGGAAGGCAGAGCTTGCTGTGCTGCTGTTCTGTTTTGCAAAAGAAGCAAATAATATTTATTTATAACATTCCTAATGGACAACACAGTTACACAGTTCAAGATGGGTGCCAAAACTAAAGTGAACCACAACAAACCCACTCATCACAGACCAAACCCCAAAGATGCCACTGGACGCTTCACCACTGAAGCCTGTCACCTGAAGCACTGTGCACAGGGACAGTGTCAGTCCTGCAAATTTGAGGCCTCAAAGAAGCTTTCTTCCCAATGTGACTTGCTGGCTTTCACAATCAGTAGCACAGAGAAGGTGCATAGAAGAAAGGCAGCACCTGCTACAGGAGTGGTAGATGGTGCCTGGGGATTCACACCTGCACTACCCAGATGCCACAATGAGATGTGCCACATGCCCATCCTCAGCTGTCAGCAAACACACTGGTCCCCACCTGGGGGAAAGTGCCCACCCTTCAGATAGCACCACCTGCAGCGAGCTAGAAGAGCCCAACATCAGCTCGCTGCCACCACTCTGCTCCAGGCTCCCACCCCAGGCAAAGCCAGCAGCCCTTGCTTGGCCGTAGGCTCATCCCCTGTCACACAGTGCCACCCCCAGGGGCTCACCCTTTGCAGCCACAGCCAGCCATTCTGCTCGCTGATGGCACATGCACAGGCTGTTTGCAGCACGTTGCCCCTGCTGCTCTGAAAGCCATTCCAACCCTTGCCCTTCCAGAGTTGCCTCTTTATATTTCTTCTACATAAAAACGCTCTCATTGGCTTTATGCCAAGTATGATATTTACACCACATTGCTCTGTTTCCCGAGCCACCCACTCCCCATGTATTTGGCTTAAGTATGATAATGCAGACTCAGCAGTTGGAGGACATCCAAATGACCACTCAGGTGACCACCATGGCCATCTGAAGCCAGGGCAGCATGGCACACTCATTCTTCTTGGGTCCTGCACTTATGCTTACTCTCCTCCTTTTTCCTAATATACATAATTTTATGGAAGTAGCAATTTATCATAGTACTTAGCTTAATGAGCCTTACCGTACATGTTCTGCCTGTAGTGGTAATTTTGCATATTTCCTGAGAAATCTTGTTAACTGGGAGATACATAGCAAAACAAACATTTGTATAGCTTCCGAGTAGCTCACATAAAGGCAAAGACACTTGCAATTAAAACAATGAGAACAAGTCTAAACCCCTTTGACTCAAACCATTTTAGACCTCCACTGTACGGCAAATCGATGATCTGGACAAGGGGATCGAATGCACCCTCAGCAAGTTTGCAGACGACACCAAGTTAGGTGCGTGTGTCGATCTGCTCAAGGGTAGGAAGGCTCTGCAGGAGGATCTGGATACGCTGGACTGATGGGCCGAGGCCAACTGTATGAAGTTCAACAAGGCCAAGTGCCGGGTCCTGCACCTGGGGCACAACAACTCCAAACAGAGCTACAGGCTGGGAGATGAGTGGTTAGAAAGCTGCCTGGCAGAGAAGGACCTGGGAGTAGTGGTTGATAGTCGGCTGAATATGAGCCAGCAGTGTGCTCAGGTGGCCGAGAAGGCCAGCAGCATCCTGGCTTGCATAAGAAACAGCGTGGCCAGCAGGTCCAGGGAAGTGATTGTCCCCCTGTACTCGGCTCTGGTGAGGCCGCACCTCAAGTACTGCATTCAGTTTTGGGCCCCTCGCCACAAGAGGACATGGAGGTGCTTGAGCAAGTCCAGAGAAGGGCTACGAAGCTGGTGAAGGGTCTGGAGAAAGTCTTACAAGGAGCGGCTGAGGGAGCTGGGACTGTTCAGCCTGGAGAAGAGGAGGCTCAGGGGTGACCTTATTGCACTCTACAGGTACCTTAAAGGAGGCTGTAGCGAGATGGCGGTTGGTCTATTCTCCCACATGCCTGGTGACAGGACAAGGGGGAATGGGCTAAATTTGTGCCAGGGGAGGTTTAGGTTGCATGTTAGGAAGAACTTCTTTACTGAAAGGGTTGTTAGTCACTGGAATAGGCTGCCCAGGGAAGTGGTGGAGTCACCATCCCTGGAGGTCTTTAAAAGACATTTAGATGTAGAGCTTAGGGATACGGTTTAGTGGAAGATTTGTTAGTGTTAGGTCAGAGGTTGGACTTGGTGATCTTGGAGGTCTCTTCCAACCTAGACTATTCTGTGAAATATATATGGCTTGCAAACGCAAGGCCTCATTTTCTTAGAATCATAGAATATCCCAAGTTGGAAAGGACCCACAAGGATCATCGAGTCCAACTCCTGGGTCCACACAGGTCTACCCAAAAATCAGAGTTTAGACCATATGTCTAAGTGCACAATCCAAACACTTTTTAAACTCCGACAGGCTTGGTGCCGTGTCTACATCCCTGGGGAGCCTGTTCCAGTGTGTGACAACCCTCACAGCAAAGAGCCTCTTCTTGATATCCAGCCTGAACCTTCCCAGCCGCAGCTTGGCAACATTCCCTTGGGTCCTATCACTGGTCACTAAAGAGAATAGACTGGCACCTGCCCCTCCACTCCCCCTCGTGAGGAAGCTATAGACCGCAATGAGGTCTCCTCTCAGCCTCCTCTTTTCCAGGCTGAACAGGCCAAGTGACCTCAGCCCCTCCTCAGACGTCTTCCCCTCTAGGCCCTTCACCATCCTAGTTGCCCTTCTCTGGACACTCCAACAGTTTCACGTCCTTTTTGTACTGTGTTCCCCAGAACTGCACACAGTGCTCGAGGTGAGGCCGCACCAGCGCAGAGTAGAGTGGGACAATCACTTCCCTCGACCGACTAGCGATGCCGTGCTTGATGCACCCCAGGATACGGTCAGCCCTCCTGGCTGCCAGGGCACACTGCTGGCTCATTTTCATCTTGTTATCAACCACAACCCCCAGATCCTTCTCTGTGGGGCTGCTCTCCAGCGTCTCGTTGCCCAGTCCATATGTATAGCCAGGGTTGTCCTGTCCCGGGTGCAGGACCTGGCACTTGCTTTTGTTAAACTTCTTGCGGTTGGTGATCGCCCAGCTCTCCAGTCTGTCCAGATCTCTCTGCAAGGCCTTTCCACCCTCAACAGAGACCACAACTCCTCCAAGTTTAACGTCATTGGCAAATTTGCTCAAAACACCTTCTAGTCCTACATCCAAATCATTTATTGAAGAGGACTGGCCCTAAAATGGAGCCTTGAGGGACCCCACTAGTGACCATCCTCCAGCCTGATGTGGCTCCATTTACCACAACCCTTTGAGCCTTGCCCATCAGCCAATTGCTCACCCGTCGTATGATGTTTTTGTTTAGTTGTATGCTGGACATTTTGTCCAGTAGGATCCTATGGGAAACTGTCAAAAGCTTTACTGAAACCCAGAAAGATCACATCACATTCCCATTGTGGCACCAAGTTTCAAGTGGCAAGGAACACTTCTGACCTCTGGCTGACTTCAGCAGAACCACCAAGCCCCCAGAGTCTCAACCAGAGCTTTCAAGCAGACACCCTCCCCCAGGACCTGGGGCTCATCATCCTGCTTTTCCAGCCCCTCCAAGGATGGTGACAGCAGAGGCTGAGACAGGGAAAAAGGCATCCTCTCTGCCACGGGACACCCCAAGGACAGTGCCAGTTGCTGCAGTATGAGCTGGCTGTGCTGTGCCTCCCACCAGGACAGGGCACAGACAGGTCCCGTGAGGCCTCCATACCCCCCCCCACCCATGCCTCTATCCTTCTTCCTGTGCCCCCACTTCTCTGCAGACCTCCAAGGAAGGAGGCATGAAACATTGTCCAGAGATGACCCAGAGACTGGGGTCTCAACAGGAGCTTTGCATACTAGAGCATGGAAGGCATGTCAGAGGGTCTTCTTGATTTCAGGTGTTCCTTGGCTTGCCCTAAGCAGGGCTGTCGCAGCAGCAGAGACATGCTTGCATGTGGGATCCCACAGCTGCTGGGGAGCAGAAGCATGCTCCAAAACGACAGCACGCAAGTCCGGTGGCGCACACACTGCTGCGGGCTCGCTCATGTCACATCAGTCATTTCTCAGCACATCCTGCTCATACAGACAGTAGACCCCAAGGAACAATGACTACCCATGCTTCACCTCCTCCTGTTCTGCAGAACCCACGAGCAAGCCAATGTAGTAGCTGCCCTGCTGCAGACTCAGCAGCACAGCAGGGACACGGCAGGGCCAGGCATGGCCCAAAGGTGGTTAGTACACACCCTTCCTGAGCAGCTTTCTTCCCTTCAGGTCCCACAGAAGGACCACCACCTGCCTCCCCAGCTGCACCACAACGCTGCAGCCAGTTGCTGAGCTGCTGTTTCTAGCTGCTGCAGAAGATAAGACCATGGATCTGCAGAGCCAGACCTGAAGCTGGCCTCGCTTTCTGCTTTTATTTTAACGTACTCCTCCCCACAGCTTCCACATTGCAACATTGACAGGAATTAGGTGCTTCCATCCTGGATGCTATCATACAAATGCATGGACATCTCCTGAGAAAGGCAAACCCAGTTCTATGGAACAGAAATGTGTACAAGCGGGCCATATCCCCACATCTCTCCCACTGACATGGAAGCCCACAGAGATGTGCTATCCCCAGCCACACAAAGTCCCACTGCTGCCACTGCCAGCAGGCTGGGCATGAGGGCTGCACTCCCTCCACTGCCAGCCAGTGCCAGGGAAGTGACTGCCACAGTTTGGGACATGCCTTGGCTCTGAAATGAGGCATGATGGGAAATGAGTGCTAGACGTTAAAGAGCAACTCTTCTACCTCCCACGGGGTTGTTCTCAATGAATGTCACTTGAGGAAGGTAGGTCTTCAGACCCAATCAGAAGATCACCAGAAACTTTACACTCACTTCATGTACTGATGTAGGCTACAAGCAACCACTGAGGCTTTGGCCCTACAAACCTCTGCATGTGCACCCAATTCCAAATAGACACAGTCCCACCAGCAGGTAAACAACATGTGCATGAGGTCCATACCTCTGCCTCTGGGGTGAGGGCTCAGCCAGGCACAGGCTGCTCTTCTCCCCTGATGATGCGCCAGAGAAGGTCTTTGTCACACTGGTGAAGCTTCTGCTGGCATGGAAACACAACAAGCCTGGACAACATCCCACAAGCACTGTCTCCCTGCCAAACCTCTCCCCAGTCAGCACCTGAACATGCTCTTTGAGCAGCATCCACTTCAGCATCTCAAGGACCACTTTCTCAAGCTACTGCATAATAAGACATCAGTCAAGCACCTTCTGGTAGCAAACAGGGAAAGGATCTGTCAACTGACAAATGGTCCTTCCCAGCCCCATTAGAGACTAACAACTAACATGGTCATCAAAGATCTATAAATGTTAGAAATCCTAATTGTCTGCATGAAAAGCTGAAAGTTGAGTCCTGTCCTCCTGAAATCACCTAGACACACATTTCTTAACTGCACGTAGTGCCAAGTACATGGCATTCATCCAGAGACAGGGACCCCCACCCAACCAGGTCTGCGCCGCCACCTCTCCACTTCAACAGGTGGGGAAGGGAAGCAAGCCACACTCAGCAAGAAACAGGGCACTCAGGGACCAGGAATTCCCAAACACCACCTTTATGGCCTGATGCTTGCTATCCCTCACCTCCTCCTGCTCTCTCTCAAAATACTGCTCATATTCATTTTACCATTTGGACCCATCTTGCACCCCAGAGATCGCAAAGCCTTGTACCCTAGTAGACCCATAGCCTCCCTGGTGAGATGGTGCACCACGGGACTCTTGAAGCCCTGCAAACACATGCCAGCCCTGGTCTCATGGCCCCACAGCACCCCTGATGTTGAGCCCTGCTGACGGCAGAGCTTTGTGTGTTTAGCACAGACATGCTGTGCGGCAGTGACAGGCCATCCTGGCATGCTGGCATTATCCCCCTGAACAACCACTGCTCAGGCTCACATCGGTGGCATCTGAAGGCTCCTTCTCACCCCCCGCAGCAGCAGCCTGGACCCACCACAGGAAGCTGCTCCCCACCCCAGCAGCGGGGGATCCCCAACAAACACCGCTGCATAGAAGATGCAGTTCTGTAGCTGGGAGGATGTGCCTCCTGCAGGAGGCCAGAGTGTCTTTAGGGCTAACCTAGATGTCACGTTGAATCTCTTCATGCAGCAAGGCAAGGCGCGTTTCTTCCTGCCCAGTAACACAGGGACAAATCCCAGTTACAAGGCAACAGCACGACAAGAGGACCTGGCTTGCCAAACAGCCCCAAAAACACCCAATAAAGCAGCACAGTGCTGGCACAGCACAGGCTGGGAGGTACTCAGGAGATAGGGTTGTGCCATCAGCCACCGAGGACAGCCCACATGCCAGGGCTTCAACACACTACTGGAGGACACACAGGGCAGATGTTAACCTGCACTTGTCAAGCAGAGGGACAAATCCAGGCTCAGGGCAAACAGATTTGCTCCTGTTGGCCTCAATGGCACGTGGCAATCACCTACAAAGGACACAGAGCTCTGCCGGTTATCTTCCACAATCAGGTCTGCAGGTTGTTCCTCCTCCATAGCAAGGTACACTTTGCAAATATAAGTTTCCCTGTTCCAAGGCAGTTCAGAGCAGGCCTGGGAGTGCTGCCACCCTCAAGCAGCAGATATGCTAAAATGAGTTTGAAAACAATCAGGGTCCAAAGGTTCAGAAAAGACACAGATCAGCATGTTGAGTGTCAAGCATCATTTTAAAAATCCCATTAAGATAGGAAAGTCATGTTCTGCACAGCAGCAAAAGCCCTGCATCCTCTCCTGAACTCCAAAAAAAGACAGCTTTCTTCTTCTTTTAAATCATCTCCCTGGCAGAATTTAGATGCTGTATTAAAACAGGAAGGAACTGACTGAGGCTGTTAAGAAGGCTGGCTACAGGCACCAGATCCTTAGCACAAAGTGGGCCCCAACATCCCATACAGGAGCACACCCCTCCTGCCAGCACGGCCCTAAACCAGAGCTTCTCAAGTGCTGCCCTGCTCGGCTCTGTACCAGCCACAGCATACACCCCCACTCAGCCCCAGGACATCTACGCACCCCGAGCCGAGCACTGTACCCAGCAGCCCCATGTGGACCCTTCTGAGTGCATGGGCACAGGCAGTGTCTCCCCCTCCCCCCCACCCCAGCAGGTGCCAGAAACAGCCCCAGGAAAGCTCCTGCACGTGGGGGCTGCAGACCCTTCAGTGTTACGGCTGGAGGTACTTCATGCTACCACTGAATAAGGATCATCTGCAGGAGAGATGCAAAAAGCGGCATGTGCTTTTTTGTTGGTTTTTGTTTGTTTGTTTGTTTTGGTTTTGTTTGTTTTTTTAGATATTTATAGGAATTGAGAGATTTTAAAATACTCTACAGCATCACTTCTCAGGTAGCACTGGCTGCCAAGAGGACACTCATGGAGCTGGGTTTCACTATTCACTATTAAAAAGCCTATTTTCCAATTCTGTTTCCACAACCTGCGCTGTTCGTGGAGAAAGAACCCCTTGTTTGGGTGCTTTCCAAGCACTCAGGCTGAGCAGGAAGGGTACAGATTTTCTTTTTATAGTGCCTTTCTCCTCAAGCATTACCAGTCACCCCCTCTTCCCCTCACTGGCGTCACCACTAGGAGAGCTCTGTATTCCTGGTGCCTTCCAGACAAAGCCAGACTCCCATTTCAGGTGGCCTCAGCTAGGTCTCTCCAGACAACACTCAGCCCCAACATGCATCTTTGTCTGGAGCTACGAGACCTGCCAGCCTGAGCAAAACCCCTGGTTTATGGCACAGGACACAACCTGAAGCAGCCAAGCTGGGAAAGGTTATTTTTTGAGCATAGGACGTGCCAGGTGAATGCTTGCTGAAGCTCCTGGTGCATTTCTGATACTGTTTCAAGTCACCCTCATGCAGTGGCACAGCCGCATCACCCATCTCATTCCCTCCCCTCTCACAAAGCATCCCGCAGTGCCTGTCCACAGGGGATGAGCACCCATTCCATGATAAGGGTGCTGGCTCATGTCACCCACCCGCGTGGCCACACCTGAACAGCTGCGCAGCTCCAGGCTCTTCCCAGGCCAGATGACATCAGCAGAGCGAGAGGGATGAAAAAGCAAAATGCGCGAGGAAAGCAGAGGCCACTGCCTGCAGGGGCCGTGGGACAACCCCCGCACCCTGCACCCCGCATTGCCTACACCCAGTCCAGGTGGAAGCGAGCCGTTTTTCGGCTGCGGAAGCTCGCCAGGCCTCCCGAAAAGCTGGCACACGGGGCAGGACCACGAGGCGAACCGCCGTCCCGCAGCGGCCGCGACAGCCGAAAGCGTTCGGCAAGCAGCGGGGCCGCAGGTGCGGCGGCGGGCGCTGGACGAGCACCTCGAACGAGTACCGGGCACCGATGCCTGAAACGAGGGGAAGCCGGCAGCGGGGGACAGAGGCGCCGCGGGAGCCCTCGGAGAATGGCCGCACCGCCCGGCCCGCGGGGGCCGCTCCACGCCCCGCAACCCCGGCACCCGGCTCGCGTGGGGCCAGAGCCCCCCGCCGGTGCAGAGACACGGCCCAGGGCGGGGGCATCGCGGCCGCGCTCCGCAGGCCCCAGGAGCCCAGGACGCTCCCAGCGCCTCAGCTCGGTACCGAGGGCGAGGCGATCCCCGTCCCGCCGCGTGCCCCCCACTCACAGCGCGCAGCTCCCCGGTCCTGTCCTTCATCGCGCCCCGCCGCCGCTCAGCCCGGCCGCCGCTCGGGGGAGGGTCGGGCGCGGCACATGCGCGCAGCCCGGCGGAGCGGAGCGGCCCCGCGGGACGCTGGGAGCGGCAGGGGCGGGGGCGCAGCTCGGGGGGAGTCTCGCGGGAGGGGTGGCGCGCTGCGGGGTGACACGCGTGGGGATACGCTGGGAGCGGGGCACACCGGTAGGGGCCGTACCGGGGGGTGCAGCAGACCCTGTAGCCCGGGGGGCACCCGCAGGAGGGGCTTGGCAGCCCGGGGGGGCTGGGGCAGCAGCGGGGCAGGGTCCCCGGGGGCCCTGGAGCTGGCCTCTCGAGGAACCGTTAGGCGACCCAGGCCCAAAGCAACGGCGCCAGGTGGCTGCTGGGGGGGGGGGAGCTTGCCACTGTCAGGAGGCTCCCCTGTGCCCACCGCCCACCTCACTCTGCCAGCAGGGCACAACGGGAGGCCCTGGGGCAGCCTGAGGGGGGACGGAGCTCCCCTGGGATGAGCAGAGTGCTGGGGTACACCCGGTGAGGATGCTTGGATCTGCTCCTGCCTGCAGTCCTTCACCAGGGAAAAACTCCAGAGGCACTCAGGCAAAAGGCAACGCTACAGGAACAGCCTCTGTGTGTTGCAGCAGCCATATGTCAGCCAGGCATTATTGTCCCAGCAAAACTGTGCTCCTGTTCCCTGGGAAATGTCCACTCATCACAAGTCAGTGCCATGACAGAGACCTCACACAGACAGTCCCTGAACTGCACTATTCCCCCTTCTCAGTGAGGAAGGGGGAGAAATTAAGGTTATAAAACTGGGAGCTTGTGATACGTATGTGAAGATTGCTCACTACCATGACTGGGCTTGGGGAAGATGGACTTCCCCAACCACACTCCTGACTCTTCGACCTCCCTCCCCCAAGCAGTGCAGGGGAATGGGGGTGACAGTCAGCTCATTACCCTTTGTCTCCACTGCCCCTTCTTCCTTCAGCTCTCCCCCTGCTCCAGCACGAGTTCTCTCCATGGGCCTGCTCCTGTGGTGGCTCTTCGGGGGCTGCAGCCTTCTTCAGGCAAGAGCCATGTGCCATGAAGGTGCTCAGGGGACACAGAAGGCACAGAAGGGGTCCCCTGGAGTGCTCCCACCACCCCAACAGGGGCACATCACTGCCCACTGCCCACTAGCTTGTGTCCCGTGCAGCCATTTCGAGCTTTTTTTTTTTTTTTTTTCTGCTGCTGCACCACAGCTTTTTTTGTCAGGTGAATTCGGTCTTGCTGGATTCTTGCGGTTCTTCCCTGCCGCCCGCTTCCGCTCAGCACTGCCCTCAGCTCCGACAAGGGGACGTGCCTCCGACAGCCCCGGAGCCCTGCGCGCGTCCTTGCGACTGCCCCGTCCCGCGGCGGCAGCGCGAGGGTCCGCTTGGGGTGCTCGGGGGCGGCGGCGGGGCCGAGCCAGGCCGAGCCCCCCGAGGCAGTGCTGGGACGCGGCGCCCTCTGGCGGCCGCCACGAAACCCTGCGGAGGCGCCGAGCGGGGCCCGTCCGGCCACGGGCCGCCGGGCTCAGCCCCCGGGCCGCGCAGCTCGGTGCCTGTCCCCCGGCCTGTCCCCCTTCACGTCTCGGAGCGGGGCGCCTCCGGAGCAGGGACATGAGCGGCAGGGCCCAGCCCCTAGCAGCGGGCTCTGTGACGAGGCAAAGGGCCCTTTGCACGGGGCCCTCTCACGAGCAGCCAGGATATGAGGCCATCTGCTCCACACAGCTGCATCCAGAGCCTGCAAGGCTTCTCCTGCAGATGTGTAGAGAGCAGGGTGCTCAGGAGCCCATGGCAGGGCTTGGCCAGCAGCCCTTCTCCTGCCAGCTTTGTCCCAGCTTTGGTAAGGGCCTGGGAAAACCCTCAGCCCTGTCACCCAAGACTTGGGAGCTCAGCAGGGCAGAAGAGGTGCTTGGTTTCTGGCTACATCCCTCCTGACACTTTGCTGGGACATTAGCAGGAGGGCTTTGCCCATCCTGGTATTGTGGATTTCAGTCTGTTGCCAGTTCGGCAGTTCAACCAGGGGCATGAGATAAATAACAGGGAGAACGGAGCCAGTGTTGGGCAGGAATCTGTGCCAGAGAAACAGTGATTGTTGATTTAGGAAAATGGTAATTTTGACCAGACAAGATATACAGTGGGCCTCCATATTGCTCTGTCAGGTGAGCCATCTCACTCCACCCTACTCCCAGTCCCAAACACAGCTCCATGCCTGAAGCAAGACAGAGCAGGCTGTCCCAGGACTTGTCTGTTCTGCAAGTCTCTAGGGACACTCAGAGCCCTGACCATGGGGTAGGGGCACAGGTGAAGGCTTGACTGACCCAGGAAGAGAAGTGACAGGAGAAAGCAGGTGTTAGGGAGCTAGGCTGGATCCAGCATCTGCTGGTGGTGAGGCTGCTGCAGCTCCATGCCTCTGTTCTAGCCAGCAGTGAGGCTGAGCATGCATTCCTGCTGAGCACACACATGGATGGTACATACATACATGCATGGCTGGCCAAACACACCTGACACACAGCTGGTCCCCCGGAGACAGTTCTCACACTTACCTTCACCATCAGCCCCTGCTTCAGGGCCATCTCACCCATCACCCAAGTCCACCCACATCGCCACAGGTGTTCACAGGCACACATGCCCCAGGGGCTGCACTGCCAACACACCAGCCCTCCCCACTGCATCTGACCCTGGCTGCTGCGTTCACACCCCATACACATATGTGTATGCAGAACAGAGAGCCCTCACCCAAAACAAAGTTAGAAATGGAGTTTTATTAAACAGACTGTGGGGATTGCTGGCACAGAACACAGCCAGACAAGCATTCTGACCAGCAAACTGTCCACATGCAACCAGCCTTTTTTGCCCCCGTATTCTACTTTCCCCTTCTTGGTCTTCTCCACATCATCCAGATCCACCCCTTTCACCACCTTTGGTTCCTCTCTTAAACATCATATAACATGTTCTGTGAGATGTCCACATGCTCTTCCCCTGTATTCCATGCCCCCAGGCAGAAATAACACTTTGTGCTTTCATGCCCTAGCCCTGGGGCCGAGGGCTCTGGAGGCAGGGCCTGGAGAGAGTAGCCCTTCCTGAGTCCCTAGTTTGGGCTCCTGCCTGCCTTTGTGTCACTGTGCTCCTCCGGCTTCCTGGAGATAGACTCTGATGGGATGGCAGCCCCTCTGAAGGGCCTGGGAGTAGCTCTGCAGGGTGTTACTTGGGGTCCCCACCTGCCATTGTCTCCTCTGTGGGTGTGCAGGGGAGCTTTATCACACAACCTACCAGCAGGGAGAGTTCTCTTCAACAGGAACAAAGCTGAATTTAATCAAGTAACAAGAGCACTGTGCATTTCTGAAAGAGAAATCGCCCCCTCTGCCATCACCCCTGTGAGCCCTCCCCATGGCCAGAGCTGTGGAGCCCACCTTCTTGTTCTTTTGTCTTCTCTCTCTGCCACCCCCAAGCTGCGCCTAGGGAGGCTGGGCAGGCCCGTCAAGGAGCTGTCTCTACTGACAGCAGCTCCCCCTGAAGAGCAATGCTAATTTAGTCCCCAGGCTCACACTTGCCCACACAAGCTCCCTTCTCATCTGGGAGGAACTGCAGCAGTGAGTGCAGACCCACTCACTCATCCACCAACTGCACATGAAACAGGTTCAATGTGAGGAAAATCTGTGCAGCTTGGCTGCTTCACTTTCACCTGGGCTCTAAGTATGCATGCACCCAGCTGAAAGCACTCCTGGTGCAATTACCTCAGTGCTCCATCCTCAGGACTTTCTCCAGCCACCCCAAGGATTCCCGCTTACAGCTTTGAGCATGGTGTGCACGCTGTGACACACTGCTGGTGCCTTCTCACATCCCCCAGAGCCCATTATGCCAGGGGCAGCCTTCTCCCCTCCATAGGCAGATCTGCTCCATGCATACTGGGGCCCTGATCACTCCAAGAGAGGACCAGTGTCATTCAGAGTGTGCTGCAGCCCATTGGTTTCTGTGGAGAGCTGGGACAGTCTTGGTCAAGGTGTTCCTGCAGGTAAAGGGACCAGTTTTTCTCTCAGAGGATTTGAAGCTCTTGCTCCCATCACATACACCTACCAGCTCCAAAAACAGTTCTTTAGTCAATTAGAAAGAAGTGCAACATGCATCTGGGTCTGTCTTTGGGTCAGCAGACATCCATGTACCTTTCAAGAGCTCTAAAATCAAGGAAAAATCTTAAGACACCTCAGCTGGGAGCACAGAAACAAGGATCTCACTGAAAGGAAAGGTCATACTGGTGGAGTTTAAGTGTTGGGCTTAACTATATGTGTTACCTTGTACCAATCATCTGTTACAGTACCTCTCAAATTTTTGTACTGCACTGATTTGCTGCAGCTTGTTAGGGCAGGGTCTCACTTCACTGTGTGTTCATGCACTGGTGGCACAAAAGGCCTAGTTGCTGCCAATCGCTCTAACATGAAGGATGGTCTCACCCACTGTTGGAAGGACACACAAAGCCAGCATAATGCAGCAAAGAAAGCCAAGCCAATGCTGGCTCACGCAGACTCTGCTGGCCTAGCCCTGCCTGCTGTCCTTGCACACTGTGGCAGCTCAGCTCTCATCTGCCCAACACAAGGCTTCACACCTCCCTGTCCCTACCCCCACCACTGCTAGCAGCTCATTGCCTCCTGGTGTAGAACAACTCCGCATGCCCTGTGCTCACTCCTCAAAAGCCTTCCAGACCCAGCTCCCAATCCTCACCTCTCACAATAGCCAGGATGCCATGCTCTGCTTGTCCCAGCTGAGATCATGGATTGGTCTGACCATGCTTTTGTGTGTCATCACACTGCAGAGTCCTTTTCCCTGCTAGAGCTAATGCTGAACAGCTCATTTTGCCTGTCACCTCATGGCACTGTGGTGGCTGCATGGCTCAGCCCTCTCCATTTTGCTGCTGCCTGGAAGATCTCCAGTACCAGCTTCAAGATGTCAGAGCAGGGACCCCTGCTAGCAAGACAGCTCAGCATCTTCTTCCACAACAGCCTTTGAGCTTCCATATGAAGCACCAATTTTAACTAAGTTTCATCAAGAGGATCCCACATAAACATTTCTCTCCTCTCTGAAGCTCCGCAGAGAATCATAGAAGCTAATATTCTCACTCTGTAACCAAGTCCCTTCCCGTCTCCTACACATCCTTTCCCATGTGCAGCCCAGCGGGGGCTCCCTCCACTAAAAACTGCAGATCCCTCTCCCAGCCAGCTGCTGACCATGCACCCTCCCTCTAGTGCAACATGCCACCACAGGTGCAGAGCTCTCTCTCATCTGTGGCACTAGAGAATGCTACAGGAACTTGTTCTGTTGAGCAGCGAGAACTGGAACTGAGACTACAGAACAAACTCCTTTCAAATAACCTCTCAGAGCAGCATCTGACCCCAGGAATTCAGACTCAGATGTGGTGGGGACTGGATTCCCAAGAGCCCTGGAGACACAAAGATTAAATGGAAGAAGCTCAAACAGCACTTCATTTGTACAAGCAACAGGGACGACAATAAAGGAAGTCAGACACCCCCTTAATTCTAACAGTGCATACTTCTGCAGCACTTGATGTATTTAAGAGCTTTCAGGTGAGTCAGGCAGCTGACAGCAACTGAAAATGCAGCACAGAAACCCAAGGAAGCTCATATACCCCTCATGTATGAAAAATTACTACGGTATTTTGAGCAGAGATTGCAGGATGATGGCTGCTGAAGTATGCAACTGATCTAAGACTGATCTTGCTGTTTCTGAGGACTTGTATCCATAGAGAGAGACTGGATTGTGACTGCAAATAGAGTGATGAGCTTGGATGTGCACAACAAGGTGGTGCAGAATAAATTCTCGCCAAAGCACGCAGACATGCAGAGGAAAGGAAGCTACTGGCCTTGAGCAAGGCTGAAGGTGCAGACAAGACTGAAATCCAGAGTCTGCATGACAGAAGCAGGGGCTTGCAGGACTTGCAGCTTGGCTGAGACTTAGAAAGCAGCTGAAGCTGTTCATTCTTCTTGCAGTCACTGCTGCCACTTCAGGGGAACTACCTGTCTTCAGAGGCAAAGGACAGAAGTCCTGCAACAGCTGCCAGTAGTATGTCAAGGAATATACTGGAAAGCTGTTCAGTGAGGGTAAAGACTGAAGCCACTGAGCACAGCAGTGCTGATGGAGCCAACTAAACTCACTTAGTGCCAAGAACGCAGGCCAAGAGCAGGCAGGAGGTGATTAAGATAGGCCACTCTGCACCACCTGCTGCCCCATGCACGGTAAGCTTCACACCAGTGCCCTGCTGCCTGTGTGTGCCCATGCCAGCACAGACATCCTGGGGAGGAGCAGTGCAGAGAAGGGCATACATGACTGCAGTCACAAGTGGATCCAGCCAATGAGCTACAGTTTCCCACTCACCATGCTAGGAGAGCAGAGATTATTTGAACAGAGATTACACCAAATGCTTGTCTCCATGCCAACAGTCATTAAAAAGTTGCATTTGAAAAGCTAATATTGTCTACTGTCTCATATGCCCAAGCAACAGGAAGATGTTTTGTCATCCTCTTTTATGATAGCAAGATTCCTGTCTCAACACTGCCTTTGGGGCAAGAGTGCAGCCCAGCCTGGCAGGAGGGGGGGAGTTCAGCAACAACAGAGAGGAGGTAAGGAGGGGAGAGAATCTGTGCTAAGACTTGCAGAGGTTGAGGGAAGGTTTATGTGATTATCTGTTGTGCCAGATATGAGAAGAGCTATGCCCCTGAGGGATCCCTCTCCAGGCTGCTGTTTTGCCTAGCGCATGCTGGTAAGGCATCCCAGATCCACATCACCTGGCTGTTCTGCACTCGTTGCACTGTCTCAGTGTTTCTGCACAATCCACAACGCTAGGCAAGGCAAGGAACCACAGGAAGGCGTGGATGGCAGAGGCTGGTGTCATGGTATGGTGTCATGGTGAGAGCAGCTCAGTGCTGCTCTCACAGGGTGGAAATGCTTCAGTGGTGCAAAAGAAGGGGTCAGAGTGGCTTTTCTGCTAATAATCAGGGCAAGGGTTGGTACCTGGGAGAAAAGACAAAGCAGAGCCAAACCTTCATAGAATCACAGAATGGTTTGGGTTAGAATGGACCTTAAAGACCGTTCCAGTACCAATCCCCTGCCATGGGCAGGGACACCTGCCACTAGACCAGGTAGCCAAAAGCCCTGTCCAGCCTGGTCTTGAGCACTTCCAGGGATGGGGCATCCACGGCTTCTCTGGGCAACCTGTTCCAGTGCCTCACCACCCTCAGAGTAAAGATTTTTTTCCTTACGTGTAATCTAAATCTTTCCTCTTTTAGTTTAAAGCCATTACTCATTCCAGAAAGGAATAAACACAGGTATCCATGTACATGGTACCGGAGAAGAGAAAGGATGGAAGATAGGTGACCAAGGAATGTGGAGGGAATCCAGCCCTTGCAGGTATAGCTAAGGTGGAAAATGTTGTGAACAGAACTAGAAAGAATCCAGCAAGCCAGACTCAGTGTGCTTGCAGCAGCAGCAAGAAAAATGGCCATTTACTTTTGTCAACAGCTTGCCTGATCTCAGACTCACAATGCCATTTTCAGAGCCATGAGAGGGCACCACAGTCCTCACAAGATTTACAGCAGAGAGAACAATGTATCACAGACTCATTGGCAACCTGGGCTGGGAACACCCCAGAGAAACAATAACCACTGAGTAGGAATCACACACTCCCTCCTCTGCACACCTCCACCAGCAGCTTTACAACAGGCTTTGCTCAGCTCATCCACAAGCTGACACCATCAATTGTTATGCACCAGAAAATTCACAAGAAAAAAAAAAAAAACAAAACAAAAAATCTGTGAGGGATGATCAATAGTCTCCATCATCTCCATCTTCATTTAAAGAATAGGTAGGACAAACATCTCAGGCTGATATTAAATTAAGGTGATCTTGCCTGGACTAGATCTCAGTGTCCAATTTGACCTTTCTTTCTAAGGTCAGAACGAATCATAAAAAATCCACCTTTCCCACCTGCTCAAAAGGCTGGTCCTCACATTCTCAAAGACCTGGAAAGCATAAAAGAACACAAATAAAAGTTTCTCTTTCACACACTACAGACATCCTCACAACTGTTTTGGAAGTCTTCTTTTTTTTTTTTTTTTTTTTTAAACATTTAAGGAATTGTGAATGAATTATAGGACTGATAAAATCACAGACTTTCTGATTTTCTGTGTTACTTTAGAACAAGATCTTGACATATGAGAGAAAGGGAAGTACCTGTGGTCTACGCAGCGCTACAGTTCACTTAAAAAAACTGCTTGAAACAAAGCAGTAAAAGAAATTCATTCCAACTAAAGCAATGACTTCAATACAGGAAGATGAGTATACAGACACTTATTTTTGATTGATCTAATGAAGTGTGATTTTGTACTCTTTTGTACTCTCAGCTGCACTCTTGCATTGAAATGTTGATATTGACTTTAGACAATACAGGCTGTACCTTGAGAAGACAAACATAATAAAGAGGTAACTGGGGGGTAGAAGGCAGAGCAGCCCACTCCTTCACCTCACTGCCAGGAGAGGGCTCGCAGCAAGCTTTCATCTGATACCTTAAGCCCCCAGCTAAAATGAAAACATACTGAGACAACAAGCAACAACCAGTCATTTAATAAAGATCACATTAAGTCCCACAGTGCAGATAAAAAATACTTCTCCCTCCCCACGTACCATGCAATGACAAGACAAATCCCTGTAGGATGTGTCTGCTTCAGCTTCTTCTTCCTCAAAACCAGCGACAGCACTTCACATGCCAACCCACTAACCTTCCGAAACGCACCTCTGAGGTGCACATCCACTGCCTGCCAGCACATTCCCCTCCCTGCTGCAGTGCTCCTTGTTACTACTGGGCTTGCAGCTGAACAGTGCGGGAAGGCGGGCAGCACAGCCCACCCACCAAGCCACACCAGAAGATTTTGGTAGCCCCTGGTCCACCACAAGCAGTTGGTCAGGGCTGAGACAAAGGGGTGTTTGAGGTTTGCTGGCAAGGCTGTAGTTTGAAGTTATAAGTCTTCTTCAGTTGAGTGAAACCCCTTTCTGGGGTCTGACTTTTGTGCAAAGCTGCTCCTCCAGTCACACAAATGACTAATTTCTACATGTTCCTTTTCTGTTCTATTTACACTGCAATTTTGAATTTTCTAAGGGCTACTGATGTGCATCCTGCAAGCTCTGCAACTGCTGGCAGCCTTTACTTCCACTGAGCAAACATTTCTTCAATTACCCTTTTTTTGCATAGTTTATTTAATGAAAAGCCTGGAAGACCCCCAGGGGCTTTCAGCATGGCTCCTGCCCCCACACAGACCATATCACTGCTAAGGCTGCAGGATTCAGCCTCCAACAGGTGCCCACGAGGAAGTTTGGCTGGTGCTGAACATTACAACTCTAGTCTGTCCTGTAGACAGAAGACATTGATGCTCAAGAGATACCAGCTGCAGCAGATGTGACCAGATCTGGGGACCACTGGCCATGCACCACAGACCGTACAGACCTGTCTCACTGCTAGACACAGAGGTCACCTGCAGAGACCACAGCATTGCCCAGCCTGTGTCAGCTGCTCCGCCTGCCCTCCAGCCTCTATCTTCAGTCCACAGCACCCTGCAGCCTGCCAGGCTCTCCTGCCATGAGTGCCTGGGGCAGTCCCACTAACCATGCTACCCTGTTGCCCCAAGCTCTTGTGTGCCCACAACTTCCCCTCTCTTCTCCTGTTGAGTTTCAACTCAATGTCACTGCAGAGGTGTCCCTGCATTGAAAACCCTAGGGAGACTCCTCTGAGAAAATCTTCACCATTGGAGGAAAAACACTGACCTCCCCTTCTTCCCATCTATCCCCATTTACTATCTGTTATTTAGTCCATGCATACCTGGTGTATGCACAACCCCCATTCCAACTGGCCAGGCATCTCGGCAAGCTTTTTTACAAGCATCAGTCAGTTTGTTCTGTCAGGCCAAGGAGGCCACAAGTATGAAGGTGAAACACTGCTAACCATGTGTTGCTTCAGAAGAATATTTCTTTGGTTATAACTGATCTTTATTATTAAATTTTGCTCGAGTTTCTGTAAAATTTTATACTAGTCAGAGTTTCAACTATCAAAACTAGTATCATTATGTACACCTTACTGTATCTTTGTGTAACCGTAACATTCAACACACCAAATCCTGCCATATAAACACTCTGAGCAACAAGCACAAGCTTGGGAAATGGTCACCTAATTAGAAAAGCCCATTCTCTCAGGATCAGCCTTCAGCATCATCTCACTCAAATAAGTGTTTTATTACTTTACTGCTAAAATGCATATTCTCTTACCTTGTAACTCAATCCTGAAACATGCTTCAGATACAAGAGATGCAGCTGTTAGTGATAAGCACAATAGAAACACCCTAAAGGAAATTAAGTATTGCTTATAAACATGCAATAAACATACGGAGTCATGAAGTGAACTGTGATTTAAAAAAAAAAAAAAAAGAGAGAAAGAAAAAGAAGGTAAGCAGCTACAAATGCCTTGAACACTTTTCATCCTGGGCACTGAGTGAATCAATCTCTGTGAAATGTGACCATATCATTGAAGACTGTGATAGCGCATACATCCAGACAAGCCTTGATTCTGCTATTACAGAACTGGGTGTTTGCCTTCACAACTATAATGCCTGATCTGCCACATCACACCAAAAAGCGTAAATGGAGATCTGACTCATGCACAAAATGCATCAGCCAGCTCTAGGCCAAGAACACTGCTCTGCTTAACAGGCCAAGCTATGTAATACGTTCTGGCAGTTTCTTCCATAAAAAAGCAGGGGTAGCAGGCAATGTAGATGAGCAAAAGTCCTCTTTTGTAAGTGAAATTACCAGGTACATTTCAAGTTGCCAGACGATTCTGCCAGGAATTATGACAAAGACCAAAGACGAACAAACCGGGGAGTTTGGTTTTCCTAGAGAAGGCTGATACAAGATCAAAATAGAAAGCATGAGGTGAGGATACCAATGTAGAATGGGGAAGGAGTGGGATGTTCTAATAGTCACACACATGGCTGCAACCATGAGTCTCACATCCCCTGCTAGTGAGGAACATGCAGAGGAAAGCCAGTTCCTATTTCTTACTCTGCCTGTGAATTCTAGCTTTACAGATACATCCATGATCTCAGCCTGAGATTTTTCTTCCTATCCCTTCTGTTGAGAGCAGAGTAGAAGAACATGTGAAGATGTGACTCGTGTACAAATCTATACAGCACTGTCAGTCTGCAGGTAGCTTTGCTCCCATGGATTTGAGAGAGGAACAAAAATAGGAGAATAAAATAGGCTGAGAAAAGAACAGGAGAAGAACCTGGGTAAAAACAAGCAAAGCAATGAATTGCAAGTAGAGATGATACAATGAACCACGGCTAAAAAGAATAGCTTGAACAGTTCAAAGTTCAGCTCTTGTGCAAACATTACAATCTGCTCTCATTGTCTGCAAACTGTCCAGCTCCAGCCAAAGTACTGCTATGAACTAGAGGGAATGTGTGTTGTCTGTTGTACTCTCAAAGTCCTTCTGCTAATTGATACAGAGACGCAAGAGCCAGAAATTTCAGACACAAAGAAATACAGAATGTAACCCTTTCCTCCAGTTCTGAATCTGTCATACATCACTTTGCTTTGATTTCATACATTACAGGTGGCAGACACCTCTCTCTCTAAGAATAAATAAATCTTAAAAATTCAGTTAGACAGATCCATTTTACTGAAGATTGACCTATAGCTACAAGTGCTGACGACAATTATCAGCATTTCTCAAGAAGTCAACTGTTCATTTAATTAAATACCAAACAATATTCATGCCTTGACCTTCAACAGTAACCTCTTCTTTAAGAAGAAAAGTAAATTTACCAAGGCAAGTAGATTTGAAATGTTTTCTAATCACTTACTATTCAATACTTGAAAAGGTGTTAAAGGTTTCATGGGTCTCATGTCCCAGTTTAGCCTGCTCATCAGAAATGTGAACAATTGGCTATACCGTTAGGGCCTGGTAACAAAATGCCTTGAAAAAACAGGGTTCCTTCCACAGATACCTATGAAAACAAAGACTCTGGATCTAGATGTGAGGCAGACTCCTGCCCCCATCCAGAGGAAGCTGCAAAAGAAGGCATTCAAAAAGCTTGCAGGCACTGGCCTTGGGACTCCTCCTGAACAAGGGAAGCTGGTATCAGTGAGAGGATCCAAAGTGCTCATAGGCTAGAGGCAGTGGAGGTGGTCAATCACGGTTCTTGTGTCTGGTGTACAGTGGAGACAGAGGTGCTGATGAGGTCTTGGGGAAGGCTCTCACGTGCTTCTTGCATCCGGCGCCGTGCCCTCTGGAAAGCCTCTGCAACACAGCAGGTGACAGCAAGTCAGAATACATCAGACAGCCTCAGAGAAGAGGAAGGATGAGTCCACCCAGTGAACATAATTTCCCTCAGAACAGGAGTCTCACTAAGTACTACCAACAAAGCACCTGGATCTTGCTGCTCTCTTCACTTCCAGCCCTGTCTTCACTCTGTGCATAATGGAATTGTAGACAGAGCCTGTGCACCACAGCCACAAGTTTGTGCCAGGAAAAGACCAGGCAACACAGGTTTTGCCCTCATGAAGTGACTATCCCTTCTACCTGCTGAGGGGTGATGCCTCCTCAAGTTTCCAGAGATTTCAGGTCAGAACATTTAACCTCTGCTATGGACTCAGACTCAAGAGAGCTCACAGTGGGGGACAATCAACCCCACAGCAACGGATTCTCCCTGCCCATTCTGTAAAAAGGGGGCAAAAGTGTGCCCGAGGCTCCCCAGGCAGAATGAGACTAAAAGCCCTACCCAAAACATTGTAGACAGAGCTCTGCTGGCTGAAGCCTCCAAGCCGGTCCAGTATACTCTGCACGCGATGCCTCGAGGCACTGGTTTCCAGAAAGGCTCTGCACATAAGTACAGTTTCAAGTCAGGGCTGGAAGAACACTGTTGTCAGGATAGAGCTTGCAATTACTGCAGCACTCACTTAGATTGCTGCAGGCAGTAAAGCCGGAATGTGACATTCCCTGTTGTCTCTGTGCGAAAACCAAAGCGGCTCAGACGTTCTCCCTGCAAAGATAGCAAAAGTTCTTGTAACAACAGCCTGCAACCTGTTGCAGCAGGCTGACCCTGGCAAAAATGAGCATACCCCACCAGAAGCATGCACTCCTGCAGGCACGGTCTCCTCCAGTCCTGCTGCACACAGCAAGTGAGGTAGGAGAGAAGGGCAGATTGTACCAGGCTGTGCTGAGAGTAGGATGTAATCACTAGCAAGCTGATAGTGCAGTGCTGAAGGAAGGTTTCAGCTGCTTATTCTCACTCAAAGCCACTTAAGACTAACTTGCTCATTACACCAGCAAGCACCTCTGCAGCTTTCTTAAGAATGTGGAACTTCAGCCTGCTTCACACCCATCAGCTTATCACTGCAGGCAACTCACTTCCAGGTGCAGTACAGCCCATGTTCCTTACAAAAACACATGAAGATGTCTATACTTGGTAAAAAAAAAAAAAAAAAAAATGGTGACCTGACATACACTTTTCAGAAAAGGACAGCACAAGCAGGGGCAAGGCAAGACTTTGGTCTACCTACAACCACTTCTCTAGGTTACACGCACCTCAAAAGGCAGAAAGCTCTATCTCAGGGTTTGCCCATTCTTGTCTTGCTCACATGTATAAAAGGGGATCCATTTCTTTAGTCAGAGGGACACGACCACCAGATTATTTGTTCAAGTCCAGTCCAAACTGTCCACAGACATCTGAAGTCAAGAGACGCCAGATTCTGTACCTGGGATGGGGCAGCCTTGGATATATGTACAGACTGTGAATGAGAGGCTGGAGATCAGCCCTATGCAAAGGGATCTGGGGGTTATGGTCAACGACAAGTGGAACCTGAGTCAGCAGTGTGCCCTGGCAGCCAAAAGGGCCAAGTGTATCCTGGGCTGCGGTAAGCACAGCAGAGCTAACTGGTCAAGGGGAGTGCTTGTCCCGCTCCACTCTGCACTGGTGCAGCCTCACCTTGAGGACTGTGTGCCACTTGAGGAGCCACAAGAGAAGAAGGACATCAACCTCTTAGAGAGGTCCCAAAGAATCACAAAATGTTAGGGATTGGAAGGGACCTTGAAATATCATCTAGTCCAATCCCAGGCACCAGAGACTGCGAAAGGCCCAGAGGGCACGGCGTAGGAAGAGAGTTTAATGTGGCTTGGTTTGTTCAGCTTAAAAAAGAGAAGGCAGAGGGGTGACCTCATGGCGGCCTACATCTTCCTCACCAGGGGGAGCGGAGGAGCAGGCACTGATCTCTTCTCTCTGGTGCCCAGTGAGAGGACCTGGGGGAACAGCAGGAAGCTGCCTCAGGGCAGGCTCAGACAGGAGCTGTCAGGAAAAGGTTCTTCACCAGGAGGCTTGTCAGGCACTGAAACAGGCTCTCCAGGAGAGCCTGTTTCATGGTCATGGCACCAAAGCTGCCGGAGGTCCAGAAGCGCTTGCACAAGGCTCTCAGACATATGGCTTAATTTTCAGGTAGTTCTGTGTGGAGCCAGGAGTTGGACTCAGTGATCCTCATGGGTCCCTTATGCAGTTCCAATAGCATAATCCACCTTTTCCCAGCAAGAGCAATGTCCTACAGTTGAGCCTACCTTGAAGGTTGCTGGTATCCTAACATAGGTCATGTCCTCTAATTCAGAAGATCCACCAATGAAAAACCTCCTCAGTTCAGCAACAGTCCCCAGCTCCACAGGGCGCCAGGTAGGGATGGTGAGTATGTGGAGACCTGACCACAGGACAGGACAATTTAGACAACAATTTAGCAGCTATGACCAACAACGTAAAGTCACAGAGGTCATCACAGTAGATGGATAGCTACTGATTCCCAGTGTTTTCCCAATAAGCAAGCTCCAGTCATACAGACAGCATCGAAACTACCCTTGTCTATGAGGAGCATCTACTTATTACTACATGAGAATGTCAGACTAATTGTGAGCCTCAAATTCCATCTGGGACAAAGGGGGCCTATTGCTAGTATAAAGATGGACATGCAGCACTACACAAAAGCATTGTAACATGCAATTTTGCAATGGAACTACTGAAGGAGAAAGGACAGCAACACATGATGCTTCTCAACAAGGCATAACAGTACACGATACATCAAATCTCTCTTTGCAGCCTCACAGACAGCTAGCTATTCCCTTCAGTATGCAAAGGTGAAGCAACACCAGGATGGGATGCATCCATTCCCAGGAGAACCATTCAACTCTCATTTCCCTGGACACTTAACATAATATCCCAAGGATGTTTTACCTGGAGATGCTGGCAGCACCAAGGAACCATACCCTTCAACACGGTATCTTTGCCAGAAATCAAGGGACAGAACCTCAAAGTAGATAACAGGCCATTGAGGGAGACAGTCTGCAAGGAAATGGGGTAGATTGCAACTTTTTAAAAGCTGTAGAGGGAGATTATCACAGAAGGGAAAAAAAATACTAAATGACTAACTCCGCTAGAAAGGAGCCTTTTCTGTATTTCTCCTAAAATGACAGATCTAGATGTATGGGTGATTATCTTTCCCTATAAAAGCTGAACCCTCAGACTTGAGAATGAAAACATAATTATTGGTAAGATGCTAAAAATTTGGGAAAAAAAATTTGGGAAAATTGTTTTGATGAGTCTCTGACAGCAAGTCCAAACTGGTTTCTCTATCATTTGGACAGACAAGACACTCCTCTGCAAATAATTGATGCAAAACATGGGAACCTTTTTATCTCTGACCTTTCTCATCACTGTTGAGGGATTATTAACTTGGATTGTCCTACAGGCCTCCAAGCATTCATTTATTTTCTCTACAGTGAAACAAACTCGTAAAATTTATTCTAGGCTGAAAGTTTGTTAATGTTGAATACTCCAATCCGAAGTGTTGGTTGAATACTCAAATCCAATGCATACACTGGATTCAAGTGGCAGGCATGCTGTAAAGCTGTCCCTGGTGACTGCAAAACAAAGACCAAAGGGGTTGGTGAGGAAATAGTAGCAACGCAGTGAAGCAGTAGGAAAAGGCAGCAGAGAGATCCAGCTTAAAATAGAGATGAAAATTTCAGAGTGACATAGACAATACAAAGATTATATAGGTCACTGAGTGTGTCTACTAACTTAAGATTCAATACGTAGTTTTGGCTGTGTACAAAAATAGGCCCATTTCTTCCACTGCTCTATGCAGTACAACATGCACAGCAATGCAGACCAGCATGCCAGACATTTTGAGACAGACAAGTAGTTTTGCACGGATGAAGCTGACTGTAACCTGGAAGCAGAGCAACTTCAATGAATACATTGAATACAATGAATACAATGAATACATACAAATACTAACGCGTTGCTGGGGAGGGCAAATTTAGTGTGTCCCGAGGTTATGCGGTGATAGGGTGAATGTCTTCTGATTGAGCAACATTTCCCTGAAGTGGTCATGGCACCAAGCCTGCTGGAGTTCAAGAAGCATTTGGACAATGCTATCAGAAATATAGTCTGATTTTGGGGTGGTCCTGTGTGGAGTTGGACAATACAATCCTTGTGGGCCACTTCCAGATAGGGATATTCTGTGATTCTATAGTTTTATGATTCTGTGATTCCCTTTGTTTACAGCTGTCCTTTCACCTTGGCAAAGGACCATCAACACACCAAACAGCATGATGCCTACACTGCAACCAAGAGATGTCAGAGCTTTACATTTAAGAGAAACAAGGAGACATACCTTCTGATTCATTTTCTTGGGAGAAAAACATCTCCAAAGTGAAGGGGTAGCAGAAGTACGCCACATTATCCTAGAAAAAGAATGGGACAGAGATCAGATTCCTGGAGAAGAGAGTTCCATCACTGGTATCACAGAGGGTACAGAAAGCAGGGAGAAAAGAAATAATGGTAGAGAACTAATGATGTCCAGACAAGATCAATCACAGCACACTAAGAAACACTTGACTGCACGACGGATCTGCACACAATCCCACTGCCATGTAGACAGAACAGGCTAAAATAAAAAAATAATGAAAATAATGAAAAAGAGCAAAACACCTCAAATGATCATTCAGCCATTTGCATAACTATTACAGAATGCCACAGTCTATATAGGAGCCAAGCAAAATACCTCAAACAACAGTCCTACCAAAATGCTGTATGATAATGATTTTAATATGCAAATCAGTTCACCTAAAATACATTTAAATACATTTAAAATGATTGATTACATTAAGACATTAAAAGTTTATAAAATTCAGATTTTACTGTCTCTCAGAGAGGAGTTGGAAGAAAGGTTGATTCTGAGAAATCAGTTTTGAGACTGTTTGCACTCCAGTCTCAGGCAAGCCAGAACAATTCTCCATTAACTCTGAGCATTTGAGAACACAAAATTCAAAGATCCAAAGGCAATCAGCCAGAAGGAAGGAAAAAGTAAGGTTCCAGAAACTGCTCTGCTGTTTTATTTGAACACAGTGGAACCAGGAAAAATGTCAAGTATAACAACAATGAGGAGGATTCCAAATATGCTCTGCTTTTGAAAGGAGCTATCATGCCAGAATCTTTGTTGAATAAATCTGTAACTTGTTATACATTTCACTTCAGAGAATGACTGGTCAAACTCTGCTCTGCAGGTCTGAAAGCATCCTTACCCAGCCCACTGCCTTGGTGGCGCAGGTCTGTGTCACTCCTGATAGCTGCTGGAATGCGGGGCTTGACCAGTCTGGGAGAAGAGAACGTGAGCACAGGGGTGAATACTCTGGGTGTTGAGAGCAATGATTCATATACCAGAGCCAGCTCAAAAGAGAAATTCAGACCCAGATGTTCCCCCACACTGAATTTCCCTAGGTGCAACCTGCTCCATCTTGTTCCAGGTGCTCTTCAGCACACCCTGGATGTATGAAAGCACCAACTCCACCTTTGGAATATGGTAGAACCTTATCGAAACGTACATAGAAGCAAAAGCAGCATCTCCTCAGGCAAACATCAAGGTATAACCACAAGGGAGCCAGGGCCATAGCTTCAGGGGGATTAAACACATAGCAGGATGTGCATGTTAGTGTTGGGAACCTTATGTATTCAGTTTTGACTGATAAATTAGTGTCAACACAAAACATGAAAACACAGTGCTGGTCAGTGAAATCAGACAAGGTCATTGCTGAGGCAGAAAAGACAGGAAGACTGTTCTCTGCAGTATCAGGAATGAACCTGGGGTAGTTTGCTGGACACGATCACCTCTGGTTAAGAAGTCTGTGGACCAAATCCAGTCAAATTTGGAATGGACAAGAGGGAAGATGCTAACATAAACATGTCAGTTTAGTTCAAGCCACCAAGTTCTGCACTTTTAGCTCTGAAGACTTCTATTTAGATCTCAGACCCTACCTGTAACCTAAAAGGTAACTTTTACTAACTTTTAGGAGAACTGATCTGACTGACCGTTCTTTAAATCATTGTGATATGGCTGGAAGCATGAATACTCACGGTCAGGCAGCTCCAGGAAGAAATGAACATAGAGGTTGTCATACTCATAGCCTTGAGCTGAAACTGAGAAGAGAGAATGAATTTCAGCAGCTCACTTCCACACTAACTCCTCCATTATGCTCTGTAGACTTTTGGGAGAGGTATCACAAATAACCTCAGCACAACCAATTACTGCTAGAAGATGGAAAAAGGCAGGGTCTTCGAAGTAAAAGATAAGACCTCAGAGAAGACTTTCTCAAGACTAGCCTATCCTCATATAACTAACCAGATTAGAGAGGTCACAAATTTAACTGCCTTCTTTGCTAGACATTAGTCTATTAGTTCCCCTATCTGTTGTCCTTTATTCAGAACTCTTGTCTTCCTAGAAAAGCTGCAGTATTTATAAACCTCCAATCAGTAAATGCCACTTGAGGGGTTAGTCTGCAAAAGCAGTGGAAAAGAGGGAGTAAGTAAAGAATTTTAGGGAGAGAATCACCTACTCTAGACCAGGTTGTGAACCAATAATCTTTAGACCTTTATAGCCTCAGCCATCACAGCACACCCAGATTTGCCCCTACAGTTACTGTTCATAATGAGGACTCACCTACTTCTCCATTCACGAAAAGACGCAATGTACCAGGAAGAGTCTGTAGAAACAAGCAGATAAAGGGCTCAGCGACCACTGATGGAACCTCATTCAGTTTCCCCCTAGCAGGGTCTCACATGGATAACCTACAGACATTTGTACATGAATGCTTCACTTTGCTGGTCAGGGAGAAATCATCACTTCTTGTATCAACCTGTCATCCTTTCCAGAAGTCAGCAGTCCCTTTGGATAGAGGCTCTCTACTAAGACCAAATTCCTGTACTGCAGGAATTCACTACTCTGTAAAGCAGATCTTCTACAGATTTCTAGATGGATATAAAAATGTAGTGAGAAGTCATAGTCCTGTTTCTCCTGTAGCGTTCTTGCATTTGCTCAAGAGTATGAAAAAAAATAAAACAACAACAACCAAAACAACAAAGCCAAAAATCCATAGGACAAACTGAAACACACTTAGCTTAACTAACTGCAGGAAAGAGTAAAACTTTCCCACTTTGGCAAACAAGACTTTAGGGAAAAAAAAAATGCAGCCTAGGTAACTTAGTGAGCAGGAAAACTGTGCATGAGAAAAGAAAAAATTGGTAAGTTTGAAGGCTGGGAAAGGCTGTTTACTTGAACAAAGTGGAACATAGATACATTTGATATTCAAGAAGTTAACAGCAATCTCTATCCCAAAACATATAAATCCTCTTTCTGTCTTATTACAGTCAAAGACCTTCAAACAATGGATGCAGTCTCACTGAGACTGTAGCGTTCAGCATGCTCTGCTACAGGTTTGACAGATGCATGTTGGACCTTCGCAGGCCCCATATCCATTGCAATCATACCCTTTCAACCCAATTTTCAGTAGGAGGCCCTGAGGTAAAAGCTGCCAACACACCCCCAGAATGACACAATCTTTGGAGACTGGTACAGATGGCAGCCATGTGAACCAGGTAAACAGCCTGCAAAGGCTGCAGGGCTCCAGGTCCCTGCTGAGTGCCACCGGTACTCACCATCTCAAATTCTGAGCCAACAAGACCACTGAGGTACTCCTTGTGTCGACTGTACAGCTGAAAACACAGAACAAGTAGATTAGAGTGTCTTTTTGATTATAGGTTTCTACTTATATTACTGCAAAAATTGTAATGGATATGTAATTTAAAACCAACTTAAACTGTTGACAGGCTCAGCTAACAGTTTTTTTGCTTTTCTAGTAGATACAGAGAATATAAGAATTTAATAGAACAAAAGATGCATAACTGCTAACACTGCATGAAACTCCAGCTTCAGAAGAAACCTCATCAAAGGTCAATTATGTGGTAAAAAGAAGCTCCAAAGAATCAGCAGTTCTTAACTGACATAATGGGAGATTAGTGTATCTAGATCAGGGTTTCCTAATTGGCCACAAAACCAATAAGGAACCGTACAAATTAAAATTAAAAATGAGAACAGACTAAGTATCTTTATAGACTGCCACAGGCAAAAAGACAATTAAAAAAAAGAACAAGGCACAAAATGAGTATCTCAAGTATCCTGGAACATTATGGGTAATGAGTAATCATTCAGGAAGTATACAGGCATCATGAGGAAACCCAATGAAAGGGTTTGCACACTGCTTGAAAGGGAAGGAAAACCACTGGCAGGTGACACTATTGGTGGTTTCTTGCATCAGCTCTTACTACATATATCAACTATAATCAATAGCCAACACAAGTTTACCAATGGCAAACAGACAAGGCCCTCAACCTAGTTTAAGGAATTAAGCAGTCAGGGAGTATTTATTGGAGTTCTTATATCACTGAACATGACGAAACTCACTGCCAGTGACATTCATTCTGTAGCAGTAATGATTATGTCTACATGGAGGTCTTTATTCCCTTGGTCAAATTGGGACAACTAGCCAATATAATCAGTAGAGGCCAGCCCTTACATCTCTGAACACACGCTGCTCACGTTCCTCCTCCTCTTGCTGCACTTGGACAGATGCATTCTCAATGGTGTATTTCCACAGCTCTCGCTTCTGTCTATCCAGCTCAATCCTGCAGAACCCCATTATGCAGAAAACAGACCCGGCAATATCAGCTATGCCATCATAACACACCAATTCCCCCATCAAGGCCTGAACAGAAAAAAAATGTCACTGACAGTCCTCTCCTCATTCCTGAGTGCCTGACAGCATCAGTAACTCAGAGAAACTTGCTTTTGTTCATTGTACACATAACCTGTATCCCTAGGGACTGGCTCCAAAGCCCCACACATCAAATGCACAGTGACACCAAGCACAAGGAAACAATAGCCTTGTCTCAGAAGCCTTTGGAATAAACCTAAATAATAGCCCTCAATTTAAGTGCAGACTCACTGCCTAAGGGGTAATCAGGAGACAGCAATTTCAGCCCTCCATACCAGCCCCAAATGTGGTACCAGCCCTGTCCCGCTCACCAGTAGGCTTCTTTGGTGCCAGTAAAGTCAGGCTTCACTGTGATCACCCCATTGCCGTCCACCTTGATTGTACAAAGAACATGTTCGTATTTCCTTTGACCAAGCCTAATGGAAGACATCAAGAAACACAAAGACGGTCTAAATAGAGCACATGGACACTTTCTTGCTCCAGAACAACAGAGCTGGTAAAGGCACATGGAGGTACAGAAGGGAATAAATATACCAGTACTTCCCTACATTAGTTTAAGAAGCCTTTTGGAGGGATACATTCCATACCTCCCAAGAAGCTGAGAGAAAATAGCAGCTTGAGTTACTGAGCTCTTTGAATTCCCTCCCCTTAACTACTGAAAGAAACAGATTTGAGTAAGGAGATGAGATGGGTTTGTTTCTGGGAAATTAAGATCATTTGGGGATTTTACTTACTTCCCATAAGGTCCCAAGTCCCCCATGATGTACATGGTCTGAACAGGTGTGTTAATCACATGATTGTTCTTTATAAATTCTTCTGAGGGCTCCCAGGTGATGATTTTTGACTTCAGGGAATTCGCTTCTCTGTCAACAACATGAGTACAACTTACTGTCAACAGAACTCACTGCGGTAGCCAGCAATGAACTCTCCCACGATGAGGAGTCAAAAAGCCAGATTCTGAGTGCAACACAGCTCAAGTCACCAACTTCCACAGACCAGGCTGCTCTGGAAACCTGCATTAGCAAGCTCCAACCCCAGTTTGCACTCACATTGGCTTACGGTCTTGTCTTCTTCTTCTCACATTGGCCATCCTCTCTGCCAGATACGATGGCACCTCATGATCTGAGTCAGTTACCTTCTGGCAGTGCTGGAGGAGAGAAACAGACCAGAACCAGCTTAAATACAACAGGACTTCTTTCTCAAACACATCTCCACTCCTGGAGAACAGAGCAGGTATTTACACACACACATGCATGGACAAACCGCTAAAAGACTGTAGAGTTGATTCACTGCTCTTGTGGAAAAGCAGAGCTGAACTCCATCCAGCAAGTTACGTACAGATGTGATGAAAGTTTCCCTCCCTAACTATTTTACTGACTGGTCCTTGTAATAGGAATGTGTGTTAACTTTGTTGGTATCCATACGGTGCATATGTATATCTATTAGTTTGCATTTTATGCTCATGAGTGGAATTCCTTGTTCATACTAAAGCAAACTAAAGCAAACTAAAAGACACCTGCTCATCACAAGGTTCAGAGACAGCCCAACCTTGGGGATAAGTACTTTGCTATTCTGCTACTTGGATGATCAAAGGAGCAGAACTGCAGACAACCAAGATCCTAGCACCCTAAGTCCCTCTAAAATATGCTTGAAACCTCGCACCCCACATTTGGGGTCAAACCTATTACAAGATCAATCCAGGAATGACTGGATCAGAAGCTGTTTCAAGTTTCACTCCGCTACATTACAAATCATCCATATAAATGTCCCCAGTTTTCCAGGCATGGTCATGCTGCCCCTCACAATTTCCTACCAGTGAGGCTGAACAGTAAACAGGATAAAGGGGTCTCTTCCCATCCTTGGGCCATCAAGACAACATGAATCAAGACTGCTAGAAAGCATTGTGTGTGAGTCACCCCATACACATGAATAAACCTGTGCCTTGTAATTCTGTATTGTGTCCAGACTTCTCACTTTGGTTGGTAACAAGCCAGTTGCAAATTTTTCAAACAGAGCAACTCAACAATGCCAAGTCCCTCCAACCTGTCCCTGCCCATTGCACTGGAACAGGAAGACCTCATCCTGGGTCTGGGATGCCAGGTAAAACTGCCTGCAGAAGCAGTATGTTCTCTTGCTCCCAAGATATGTGGCTTGCTTCTCCATGGCCAAGAAACGACAAACATTCCCTCTGCAGTGGGCCTAGTGTTCTTGACAGATACTGCTGTACAGATTATGCAAAACAAAAAGCCCATACCTCCTCTAGGTTGGTGAATCGGTCATGATCAGTGTAGGTGAAGATGCGGTAGTTCTTCCGACCCCCAACCTTCTCCAGTTTCAGAATCTCCTCGTGGTATTGTCGGTCCAGGTGAGTTTGACAGGCTGACTCATTTTGATAAAGATCGACCTCAAACTGAGAGCACCACAGGTAAAATATAAAAGCTGCATTTCAACAGCAAGCTCAGGGACAAAGTTTTTCAGCTGAGATTTCTGGAGACACCAAAGTGCTGCACTTGGGTCACAACAACCCAATGCAGCGATACAGGCTTGGAGAAGGATGGCTGCAAAGCTGCCCACCAGAAAAGGACCTTGGAGTGCTGGCTGTGTGCCTAGGCGGCCAAGAGGGTTAACAGCCTGGCCTGCATCAGAAACACCATAACCAGCATAACTAGGTTGAAAAAACCTTCAAGATCACCAAGTTGAACAAGGGGGTAGTCCCCTATACTGGTAAAACTACTACAAGAAGGATACTGGGTTGCTGGAACACATCCAGAGAAGAGCAACAGAGCTTGCAAAGGGACTAGAAAACAGGACGTATGAGTAGCTTAGGGAACTGGGGCCGTTTAGTCTGGAGAAGAAGAGGCTGAATAGAGACCTTATCACTCTCTACATCTGCCTGAAAGTTGTCCCCCTGCTGGGGCCCTGCTCGCCCCGACACAGAGGCGGCAGCGGCAGAGGGACGCAGGGGAGCTGTCGGTCGGTACAGCGAGGTGAAACCGCCGCCGCACACCCACCTGGCTGAAGAGCTTCTCCTGCCACCCCACCTCGGCCTCTTCTTCCTCGTCCGGGCGCCGCCGGGCACCTGCGGTAGGGGGTCGGTCACCACCGGCAGCGCCCGGGAGCGCCGCCCCGCGGGGCTCCCCACTTACCGGGCGAGGCGCGGGCGGCCAGCGCCAGCAGCTCGGGGCCGCACGGTGTGGAGAGCGGCGGCGGCGAGGCCTGCGCCGGGAGGGGCCCAGTGGCCGTGACCCGCTGGATGCGGACCCTGCGGGGGGACAGGGAGGAAGAGTGAGAGGGAGCAACCCCGGGGGCGGGGCCGGGTCGGGCCGGACCGGACCGGACCGGGCGCTCACCGGAGGCGCAGGTTGCGCACGGGGTCGCGGGAGCGGTACACGGCGCCGCCCGCCTCAGCGCTCCACAGCGGCTCCGCCATGGCCCCTCACCATGGACACGGGGCGGTGGCGGCGGCCGCAGCGCCTCCCCCCGGCCGGAGGGCGCCGAGCGGCCGTGGCTCCTTCCGAGCCGGGTGGCGGCAGGGCCCGTTCCCCCGCGGGCCCCCGGCTCGGCTTCGGGGCGCTCTTGCGGCCCGGCTGCGGCAGAGCGCCTCCCGCAGGCGCGGTGTCCGTAGCCCACGTGTGAGGGGGGGTCCCCGCGGCCCTCCAGAGCGAAGCCCCACAGCCGCCTGCTGGCGATGCTGGCAGAGAAGACGGGCTGCATGCTGCGGAGCCTGATACGCGGAGCTGAAGGCTGAGAGCTGTGAGGAGCCGACTGCGAACCTTTACCTCTTGCTGCTTGTTTCCCTGCTCCTACCCACCACTTTCCTAAGGAGCGGACATCTCCAAGAGGACACCACTGCTGTCAGCTAGGGCCTCACTGACACGTAGCAGCGGGCCTCTCTCTTGATGTGAGCTGGTGCTGCGCCCTGCTGCCAGCACACCAAGAGTCACTGCCATTTCACAGCCACCCACCCAGTGCCACCCACCCTAGCCTCCTGCCTGCCCTGTCTGCGTGGCTTGTGGTGGGATCTGGTGAAAACGTCATGGAAACCCACCTGGTCTTTGGCAACCAGGTCTGCCCTTTTCTCAGGGCTCTGGGCAGTGTGCGTACAGCATACAAGGAGTTAATAGCTAAATGACCCCCTTTTAGCAGCACCTGTTATACAAATTTCACTTTATGTAGTTCCACTTTCTGAAGAGGAGCAGTGCAGAGGGGGATGTGGGACTGTGTTGCTCCTGCAAGAAGGCAGGGGCCAAGCACGCTGTGGGCGCTGGCAGTGTGATGTCCCCCTTTGCAAAGTAGCCACCTTCTTTCACAGCTCCATGCCTAGCTGGACATGAGACATTGCTCAGGCTTTTATAAAAGGTCAGGCTTTTATAAAAGGTCAGTGTTTGCAGCACAGTCCAATGCAACTTTGCTCAAACTGCCCTCACTGTGCCTTGGGATTTCAACTGGTGGGGCTGTACTGCTCACTGACATGCTCACACTGATAGTCTGATTTTACTTCAAATACTTTCTGACATGCAACATCATGCTGCGCAGCACAGCCAGCTGTGGTCACGCATCTCCCTGGTCCTTGTTCCTCCACCACATCTCCAACAGACCTGGCATGTCAGTATATTTGCAGCAACTTGTGTCCAGGTGCCTGACTCCTTTCCTAGACTGCCTGGCACCCTGTAGAAGTTGCACACCACCACTTCAGGTCTCTCTGCATCTTGTTGAAGTCTTCCTTTGATTTATTTTTTATTTCTCATAGGACTGCTGCCACTCCTTGTCCTACCACAAGGCAGCTACTGTGGCCTCACCTGAATCGCAGCCTCTTGCCCCGCTGCCACCTTTCCCCATCCTATGATTTAACCAGACGCCCACTCACTGGGTCTCTCATGCTTCACTCCCATTTTTAAAAAAGGTAGAAAAGAGAAACCGGGGAACTACAGACCAGTGAGCCTCACCTCTGTGCCTGATAAGATCATGGAAAATGTCAAGGCACATGCAAGACAAAGAGGTGATCCGAGACAGCCAGCATAGCTTCAACAAGGGTAAATTGTGCCTGACCAATCTAGTGGTTTTCTATGATGGAATGACTGCATCAGTTGACAAAGGAAGACCGATAAATGTCATCTACTTGGACTTCTGCAAGGCCTTTGACACGGTCCCACATAACATCCTGGTCTCCAAATTGGAGAGAGATGGATTTGGTGGGAGAACCATTCAGTGGATAAGGAAGGTCGCTTGAAGGTCGCACCCAGAGAGTGGTGGTCAATGGTTCTATGTCCAAGCAGAGGCTGGTGAAAAATGGTGTCTCTCAGGGGTCTGTCCTTGGACCAGTGCTGTTCAGTACCTTTATCAACGATATAGACAGTGGGATCGAGTGCACCCTCAGCAAAGTTGCAGATGACACCAAACCGAGTGGTACAGTTGATACAATAGAAGGAAGGGATGCCATCCAAAGGGACCTGGACAGGCTAGAGAAGTGGGCCCACGTGAACCTAATAAGGTTCAACAAGTCTAAATGCAGGGTGCTGCACCTGGGACAGGGCAATCCTGGACAGGAGTAACAGGCTAGGAGAAGAACTCACTGAGAGCAGCCCTACAGAGAAGAACCTGGGGGTTCTGATGGATGAAAAGCTCAGCATGAGCCAGCAGCGCATGCTTGCAGCCCAGAAGGCCAACTGCATCCTGGGCTGCATTGAAAGAGAAGTGGGCAGCAGATCAAGAGAGGGGATTGCGTCTCTCTACCCTGCACCTGTGAGGACCCACTTGGAGTACTGCATCCAGGTCTAGAGCCCCCAGCACAAGAAGGATATGGGGCTGTTTGAGTGGGTCCAGGGGAGGGCCACAAAGATGATAAAGGGGCTGGAGCATCTCTCCTATGAGGAAAGGCAGAGAGAGCTGTGGCTGTTCAGCCTACAGAAGATAAGGCTCCGGGGGTGACCTCACTGCAGCTTTTCAGTACTTAAAGGTGTCTTATAAAAAGGATGGAGAAGGACTCTTTACTCAGGTAGATAATGACAGGACAAGGGGGAATGGTTTTAAACTAAAAGAGGGGAGATTTAGATTAGAGGTTAGAAGGAAATTTTTCACTCAGAGGGTGGTGAGGCACTGGAACAGGCTGCCCAGAGAGGTTGTGGATGCCCCATCTCTGGAGGTGTTCAAGGCCAGGTTAGATGAGGCAACCAGGGTGGCATCTCTGCCTATGGCAGGGGGGTCAGAACTAGGTGATCTTTGAGGTCCCTTCCAAAACAAGCCATTCAATGATTCTATGATTCTTCAGATATGTCTCTCCCTCCAGCCTGGCATGCCTGAGCGTGGGGCCCAGCTCAGCAACCCTCCTCTGCCAGCCAGGACCTCACTTCTGAGGGGTTCCCCTGTACAGGCCTGCAGGGGTAGGAGTTGCTCCCCACTGCTACTCTTGGGATGTTTTGGTCAAGGCAAGTTTAAATACTGCAGGAAGGCATATTTGCTTAAATGTGCTGCAATGCTGACATGATACGTGCCACATCAAACTGGCACACTGTACCGGGTCTGGCTGGGATGGAGTTAACTTTCCCTGCAGCAGCCCACACAGTGCTGTGCTCTTCACTTGTAGCTAGAACAGCACTGGTATCACACCAGTGTTGTGTCTACTGATGAGCAGTGCTGGCACAGCAACAGGACTCCCTCTAACCTCCTGAGAACCAGCAGGCTGGGGGTGGGCAAGAGGTGAGGAAGGAACACCACCAGGGCAGCTGACCTAAGTCACCCTAAGGGATATTCCATACCATATGATGTCAGACTCAGTAATAAAAGGTGGAAAAAGGAAGAGGGGAGGGGTGGGCTCCTGTTGTGAAAATGTCTGTCCTCTCAAACAATGGCTAAGTGTGTTGAGTCCCTGCTTTAAGGATGTCAAGCATTGCTCATTTGTGGGAAGTAGAGAGTAATTTATTTCCCCTGAACTTCTACACAGCCTTTGCTTGTTGTTGTTTTTTTCCCCTTTTCCCCTTTCCCTTGTTTCCCTTTAGTTAAATTATTTAATAATAATTTTTCCTTAATAATTATTTTTTTTCCTTTAATTAAAATATCCTTATCTCAACACGTGAGTTGTTTCTTTCCTTTTCTTCTTCCCCTCCTCTTCTGAGGAGGGGGAGTGAAAAAGTGGTTGTGGTGGAGTTCAGCGACCTATCAAGGTAAAAGCAACACACACACATAGTTTGAAGTATAAAGCCTGATAGGATTCAGATATCTCAACTTCTCAGACTAGTTGTTACAGCAATTTCTCAGCAGTCCCTATTGTAAGGCCCTTACATTTTCAGATCTGGAATGCTGGCCGTTACAAATACTAGAGAATGCAAAATCAGAAAATATATATGTATATAACAGACACTGATGCAGTTGGATATCCGTGTTTATTTATTTATTTATTTCTGGGCAAATATGACATTATCATGTGACTATTTTTTCAGCTTTTAAAAATCTAATAAAGTAAGTGGTAAACAGGAACTATGTCACAAGAAAAACTTTGGCAAAGCTCTGGCAACTGGTGGCATCTGAGACAAAAAGAAAAGGCATAATTATGTGGAAGATTCTCGACAGGTTTCTGCACAGTTGGAGTTTTAATAGCAATATTGCTTTTGTCAAATTTGACATGACAGTAAGAATTGGGCAATCAATACTGACACAATATTTCAACAGATTGTTAACTTCAATAGTCCCAGTTAGATGGGAAATCTGCATGACTCACTGCAGTCTCTAAACAGCTTGAGTGAGTAGAAATGTGAGCAGGTAACAAGCAAGGAGCATGATGGAGGTGTTGAGCAAAGGACCTGGCCAGGCTGGAGAAATGGGTGACAGGAACCTCCTGCAGTTCAGCAAGGAGAAGCACAGAGCCCTGCCCTGGGGAGGAACAAGCCCAGGCCCCAAGACAGGCTGGGGCACCCAGCTGGAAAGCAGCCTAGCAGAGAAGGCCCAGGGAGTCCTAGTGGTACTGAGTCCAAGTTGAACATCTCTTGTATGAAGAAAGGCTGAGAGAGCCAGACTCATTAAAGTGGTGCCCAATGCCAGGACAAGAGGCAATGGTCACAAACTGGAACACAAGACATTCCCTCTGACCATCAGGAAGCACTTGTGTGCTGTGCCGGTGACAGCACTGGAGCAGGCTGCCAGTTGTGGAAGCTGTGGAGTCTCCTTGGAGATGGTCAAAAGCCATCTGGACAAGGTCTTGGGTCCAGGTGTCCCTGCTTAAGCAGATGTTTGGGCAGGATGACCTCCACAGGTCCCTTCTAACCTAATGATCCTGTGGTGCTTCCTTCCCGAGGAAGTACATTCCTGCTGACTTTCATGCCATCTTGGGCAGGTGAATGATAAGGTGCAGCTGACCAAAACAAACAAAGAAACAAAGAAACAAAAACACCACTAAAAAAATAAAAATAAATAAATAAAAAATGTTCCAAGCTCACTACAACCAAACCTAGAGGTACAGGACTGTACTGTTTGACTTACTCATCAATGACTTGGAGGATGGAACAGAGTTCACCCTCAGCAAAGTATGTGGATGACACAAAACTGAGAGGAGTGGCTGACACACCAGAGGGCTGTGCTGCCATTCAGAGGGACATGGACAGGCTGGAGCATTGTGCAGAGAGGAACCTCATTAGGTTCAACAAGGGCAAATGCAGGCTCCTGCACCTAGGGCAGAATAACCCCATGCACCATTACAGGTTGGGAGCTGACCTACTGGAAAGCAGCCCTGTAGAGGAGGACCTGGGAGTCATGGTGGACAGCAAGTCAACCATGAGCCAGCATTGTGCCCTTGTGGCCAAGAAGGCCAACGATATCCCGAGCTGCATTAGGAAGAGTGTTGACAGCAGGTCAAGGGACTTATAATAGCAATTTTTCTAATAGCCAGGTGGCTGTGGATAGTTTATTTCACTTTGTTTATCTTCATGCGGTGCAACCATGGCTTTATACAGACATTAACAACAAGCAAGTTTTCTGCATCTCATGTGTATCATGAGGTATTTCTGCCTGTACCATAATGGAGTAGGGAAAATTAAGCTCTGGTAGAAAAGCAGATACCTTGAGAAGCAGGATAAAGGATGTGGTGCGGAGCGCAAGTGCAGGATGGCAAGTGATGTGGCACAGGAGATCCCAAGGCCAGAAACAGCTATCAGATTGCCAGATGAAGAAGAGCTGCTTCAGAGCTCAACAAAACTCTTTCTAAGGATAATAAAGAACAAGCATCAAACTTTTGTGAAACACACTGGGCTTACTAAATTCAGATGCAATGGTGAAGTTGCAGACCAGTGAAGAAAGAATAAGGTGTAAAAGTGTCTTAGTAAACAAAGAGCAAGTGACCTCAGGTGGAACCTGGAATGAGGAAAAAGCATGTACTTACTCCTGACAAAAGACTCAACTAATTACTCAACTATGTACTTACTCCTGATGAAAGAACTGTGGATGCTGACAACTTGCAATAACAGCCCCTGGCGGACGGAAGCTGTAACATTAGGACCCCAAGTGGCAGAGGAAGGCTGAGCCTAACACCCGGAGCAGAATTTGATATTAGGAAAAGTGCAGGCAACTATTATTATTGAGAATTTGTGTATTGCCCCTTTATTTATCTGTAATTATTAGATCTAGACTAATAATAATTATTTGATGAGACTGTTGAAATCTCACTTACCAGAAATAAATTATTCTCTCTTTTCTGTTTACATTTTGCCCATGAGAAGATTTCTGAGCATAACAGGTGGCAGCCAGTGCCTAAACCCCTGTGACATTGGGTATATTCTCATAGTTGTGATTATAGTTAGTGGAAAAAATGGGGGAGAAGGGATCGAAACACCTGAAAAATTAGGGAAAAAATCAACATTCTTGGAGCACTTTCACTTTTAAATACCTCAACAGTGTTTTTTTTTTGTTTGTTTGTTTGTTTGTTTGTTGTTTTTTGTTTGTTTGTTTTTGTTTTGTTTTTAAATTCATAAAATCTTAAATTTTATGCAGCATTATCTTCTTAGAAGTTCTGTCAAATGCAATCTTGAATTCCAAAAAATGTCCAGAATAAATGGCATACCAGGAGAGGGGCGTTCTTGTAGTTCAGACACACATTTGATACGTGTTTTTGAATACACATATCTCTCACATGGAGGACCATTTGCCAAGCTCAGTTTATTTGCAAGTTCCTCATGCAGATTTGAAACATCTTGGATGGAAAAATATGTTATATCCATCAACATTCTTCCACATGAACTTTTAAAACACAACACTAAATAACTAAAATTAGTATTTTGAAACCTCCCTTCTCAATCCTGCTCAAGAAAATGCAGCATACATAGTTAAGAATGACAATACTGTGTCAAAGCAACACAATCTTGATTTGCTGTAGAAGAGGGCTCAAAGCATAGACAACAAAGTTCGCTCAAAGCATAGACAACAAAGTTCAAAGGCAAGATCTAGGCCCACATAGGATGAGTTTGTTGAGACTCCAGTGCACAAGTAAGAGACACCTGAAATGCCAGTTCAGCACACCAGCATCCTACAGGAATTACCTGCATGTACCATGAGTTTCTTCAGTAGATATATCTCTCCTAAAGACCTTGCTGTTTTGTTCTCTCATCAGCATCACCCTCTTGGTGTTTTACCTGACCTTTCAACCTCCTTCTCTCAGTGGGCTGGGAGAAGCAAGGACAGAGTTGCTGCCTTTGATAAAAGATATGCCTTTGAATAATCCTGTGCTGGGCTGCGAACAGCGTTCATTGGTCAAAGATCTGCAGCTCTGATCATCACTGCCAGGAAACAACCACCTGCAGAGACAAGATATCTCAGATCTACGTGGAGACCAGGAGTACAGGATAGATTGTGCACAACATGAGAATCTGCCTGGGGTCGGCTGGGGATGGAGGTGCCATCTGGCCAGTGTATTCTCTGCTTGTGCCATTGTTGCCATGAGCACACAAAAGTGGGAGATTCATGTTACAGGGAACCACAGGGAAAGAAGGGCTATTTTTGTCTTAAAATTGAAAAATTCTTATCCAAACCTGTGGACTATCAAATAACAGATTAAGTTCTGTAGGACCTGCCATACAGGTCTTGCTGTGGGGCGATGGAAGAAAATGCAGGACACAGCTCTTGAAAGGGAAAGATTTCAAAATGAAGTGAGACTACATTATTAAAACAAGCAGAGCCTTACATCCCTGCTCATTCAAAACATGGCTCTTAACAATTATGGAGCCACACTGGGTATGCAAAATGAGTTTCAATTGACACCTGAAATGTGTGAGCACCTCAAAAGGGAAAGCAGTTTGCAACCTGCTGTATACTGAGCATTGTACTTGTTGGGCTGTAGATTTAAAAGGACTTTCCTCTACCTCCAGCCATTCTGGAGGTATGAATGAGAATATATATCTGAATATATATATATATTCAGAATATGAATAGAGGACTGAAGAGGCTTTAGTAGCTACTTCAGTGCTGCTGACATCATTACAGATGCCATTAGTACTTGATTTGGAAAAGAAGAAAAGTTGCAGGCAGGTCGTTTGACACAATCATTACAGCTAAAATTACTATTTTGTTTTACAGCTGGCACCAAACAGCTTGTGGCAAGTTGTTGCATCTACACTGACCAAGCCAGGGTATGGAGATTAATCTTCACTGTGCATCAAGCACTGGGAAATTCAATCCATGGAGCTCAGCGCCAGTAAGGACATTTTTATTTTTTTCCAAAATAGATATTTTTAGGCACATAAGGTAGCCAGATTTCCACCAGGAGTTCACTCCCTGCTTATCATCTTACAAAGCTAGTTGCAGAAGTCTTTTGCAATTCTCATTAAGAATTAATGGAAGCTCCTAAGCAATTTTGAATCTGTCAACTTCACTTAAAGGTATATGGAATCCCTAGGAAGTCTTCTTTTGGTTGGGAGTGCTTCAGAAAGTCCTGCTGAGACAGTTCAGAGAGCAGTGCTTCAAAGAATGGTTTGTGGTTAGGGACCATTTAAAATACAGTGACCACTAGTGCATAGAACTGTGCTACACAGCAAAGCCCCTTCTCTAGGTTTGGTGAGAACACAGAACAAAAGAAGTTGGTCTTCACTCCCAAATGTTTACAAACCAAGGCAGAAATTAAGTTGGCACTAACATAAATGCAGACTTCCCACAATTTTTATCTGAATCTGCAGCTGTCATGAGCTCCATCTGTTTTTTTGCTGCTCAGTCTTTCATCTGTGTCACCTGTCACAATCCAGGATTCAGGGTTGTCATGGAAAACAACACAGCAAAATGGTTCAACTCTCATATCCCAAGTGAAGGGACCTACAAGGATCTCTGAGTCAACTCCTGACACCACACAGGTCTACCCAAGTATTCAGACCACATGACTGATTGCACAGTCCAAACGCTGCTTAAACTCCAACAGGCTCAGTGCCGTGACTATGTCCCTGGGGAGCCTGTTCCAGTGCATGACAACCCTCTCAGTGAAGAACCTGTTCCTGATATCCAGCCTGAACCTCCTGTCACAGCTTGACACTATTCCCTTGGGTCACCAGAGAGAATAGACCAGCACCTGCCCCTCCATTCCCCCTCGTGAGGAACCTGTAGACCACGGTGAGGTCTCCCCTCAGCTTCCTCTTCTCCAGGCTGAACAAACCAGTTCTCACAGCACATACGCGGTCCTGTAAGCATTCTTTGTCAAAAATGCTCAGGATATGTCTGAAATGACAGATGGGCATTGATCTCATGATATCAGCTATTTGTTTTTCTAAAGCTTTTTTCTGTATTTTACTATGGCTTTCACTTTTCTGCTGTCACCTGCTCTAAAAAAAAAATGACCACCCTGAGTGTTTACAAAGGCAGAGACATACTGTGGGTGTTTTTTGCTAATATATTCCAAGACATTCTCTACAGAGCTCTTGAATTCAATGGTGTTGTCTCACTGAAATCCAGGTCCTTTCCAATGCATCAGTTTTTCTCTCCTTAAAAACCTGGCAATGGCATCTTGCATGTGGTGCTCCTCAGTGCTCAAAGAGGTCTCCTTTGCTCCCCTATCAAAATTCAGCAGAACTTTCTCAGTGGTTTGCTTGTTCTCATTGGCACAGCTTTCCCTTTGCCTGAGAAGTCTAGCAGCTCTACCTGGAGCAACAGGCAAAATGGAAATGACAGACCTGTGGGACAAACCAGTGCTCATGTTATAGATATGTGGCTTTGTGGATGCACTTTTCTGCTCTGGACCTCAACAGCTCTGCATTTTAGTAACATACAGAAAGTGACTCTGCTGCTGCATCTTCTTGAAGTATTTGCTGTGCACATAACGCACTCCCTGAGGCACTGCTCTATGTCCAGGCCAATACCATGCTATTGGCAACAGTAATTCTCCATCCTCACTCCTCCTTCTCCTGAATTCAGCAATACACACACTGCTTTAGAAAGCTCATCTCTTTGCCTTCTCTGATTGCAAGAAGTCTTCCCTCTGGATCTCTCTCCTAAAACTATTTTCCTAATATCTGTAACTACATCAGAATGGTTTATTTTCAAATCTACCAGCAGCTGCCCTTCTTGTCTAGCCATCAGGATCCAGAAATGAGAAATTATTAAAAACACTTGGCAATCATACAAGGCAGCGTAACAAAAGGAACCATACACCCGTAGTTTAGGCTTATACACTACATTTAATAAATGGAAAATAAAAACCATTATTCGCAATGCACAAAGATCAACGACAGACTGTTGCAAAGATACCCAGGGACATAATGTTAATTAACCTAATTTATTGGGCTCTTTTGCATAAGGTAAGGCTTACGTGGGAAGGCATGACTCTTGAATGTGCCAGTCACCATACAGGTAGAGGTGAGTCTCCTCTGCAAGCCTCTGCACCACAGCACCTTTGGCTGGATGAGACGACACTCCCCAGCTGTGTCCTTGATGAATTATCACAGTCCAGCTGCCCCAGCCCTGTGTGGCCATTTCAGTATATCCATGATCCATCTCATCTCTAAATGTTATCTTAAAGCTGTGTGCAAAACACAGCCCAGCCATTTTGACTATGTACAAGGCTGCTCTAAATGTCCATGTAAAGGATGGGTTTCTCCAGGCTTTCCAAAATTATCTCTAGCACTGTCATAACTAAAGAGCAACCTTGAACCTCTTCCTCATCACCATTTGACATAAACACCACAAGTTCTGTGACACGACTGTGGCAGTATTGTGGGGCCATGCGGGACACCACTGGATTTAGCGCAGCTTGCAGGAACACAGACTGGAGCCTGGTGGTGGAACAGGAGCAGCTCACGAGCTCACTGGAACTGCACGCACCACACAGCGCTGGCAATGGTAAAGCTGAGCTGCCTTCGCACCGAGCCCCTCGGTTGAGCCCCCTGCAGCTGCATGCGAGGGTGGCAACACCACGTGGATGTGCTGGGACCGGGTCTGGGAAGGGCAGGCTCCATGCCCCACTGGGTTTCATGCCCCATGGCCACCATCCCACTTCCTGACAGGGGGCACTGGGCTTGACTAGAAAGACAGGCAATAGGCAGCAGGCCTGCAAGTCGTGGTGTGGGGAGGGGGCACCAGTTTGGTGGAGTGAGGGCTCCACACCAGCTTGTCTCATGAGGCTGGGGGAGAACGCAAATCCCAGTGCTGCCCGCCACCCATTCCCAAGCTCCCACCCCAGCACTCATCTCCCACCTGCCCCCACAGTCACCCAGCACTGTATTTCAAATAGTTTAATTTTAAAAATATTCTATTAAGTGCTAAAATATCTTTTCACTTCCACGCGCGGCCACACCTTCGGCTTCGCCAGGCTTGATCACAGACAGACTCGGCAGGACATGCAGTGGCGGCAGGGAAGACCAGCGCAGTGCTGTGGGCCAGTGTGCTGGTGTGGGGAGCTTAGGGACATGGGCATGGGAGGGCTCCCTGGGGGTTCCTACATCTTGCCTGGACAGGGTATACCTCAGGGGCAGCTCCCCCTGCTCTGCCAGCCACAAGGTGCAAGACAGCAGGAGGGGAGCAGGGTGCAGACCCAGCCAGGACATTGCCACGCTGGCTGCCCCTCTCCCCTGCCAGTCTCTCTGCGCTCCAGCCCCCACCTGCCCTCTGCAGAGGACAGCAGGGGCTCTGTGAGGGCCCGGCAGCAGAGCAGAGGCAGGCTGCACCGATGTGTTCAGTACCTGCCCTCCACAGTGGTAGCGCTCCGCTCTCTTCCAATACTAATGGCTTAAACTAGCAGCTTATTGCACAGCGTCCCAGTGTGGGATCCCTGCCCAGCAGCATGACGGGCTGTTGTCTCTATTCCCAGGGTGCTCTCCCCCCACCCTCCATTGCACTTTACACCTATGGCAGGAACACCCCAGCCTATGGTCACAAGGGAACAGACAAATCACTTCGTGCAGGTGGAACACAGCTCTTTGGTTCCCAGCACGCAGCAGCTGGTGTGGAGGGCAGACATGAGATCCAGAAACAGGCAAACAGCATGTGCCAGTGCCATAGGGGTGATGGGCACTGGGGAGCCCCAAGGATCCCTCCCTCTGTACATGCAGACCACCCACCAGAGACCCCACATCACTCTAGTACAGGTCAGCAGGGAGAGTGGGAGCCAATAAATAGAGGCATATTTGTAGGTACTGGCAGCAGTCCCATCTGGCTGGGGGAACCGTTTGCAGGCTGCCTCTGCAGGGGCTGGCAGGAGGCTCCTGCCCCTGAGGGCAGGGCAGGCTGGATAGCGAGGTGGCAGGAGGGCCCTGTCCCTCAGGAAGGGCAGGCTGGGGGAAGCACCCCGGCCCCCAGGGGAGGGCAGGCGGCTCTGCGAGGGGCTGGCGAAGGCTCTCCCCGGGGACGGGCAGGCTAGCTCTCCGAGGCCGTGTGGCACACAGAGTTCTGATCGGCACAAAATCTCTTCAGAGGCGGCGCACCAGAGTCCTCCTCCTCTTCGGTTACCTGCAAGAGCCAGAGGTCACCGGCAGTGACAGGAGCTCAGTGCGCCCACGAGGCCATGCTGACCTGCTGGACAAGGCTGTCTCTCACCCTGGGGGGACACCCTGAGCTTTCCTCTGTGAGGCAGCCTCAGCAGGAGCCAGACTTTAATGAGCTCCTGGGCATTAGCAGTGAGAATCCACCCCAGCTCTGGAGTCAGCTATAATTATTATTCTACTCTATCTCCACACATTTTCCACAGACAATTTGTGCCCTAAAACCTGAACTAAACCACAGGACTCTGCAGGAAGCCAGGTTTGGGGAGCTCCTGGTGGAAGTTTGGAACTGCAGAGCAAGTCTATACCTGGAATACATCTTGATGTTTCTGCTACAATAGACAACTAATGAAACAGTAAAGGTGCCCTGGGAAGAAAGGGCAAGCTGGGTGCATACACATTTTGACATGATTTCAATCCTCCTTCCCTTACCTGAGTCTCAAGGGGGACCGGTTCTTCCTTTGTGAGAGTGGGAGGCTCATCTGCAACTTCCGAGGAAGGCAGGGATGGCTCTGGAGGGAATAGAAGGGTTAACAACAGTGCAGACCCAGAAGCACAGTGGTACCCAGCCCACTGAGCCAGGAAAGGAGACCTCCAACTGAGGTGCCTCAGTCACCCTCCTTATAAGAAAGGCGCAAGCCCTGTCACAAGGCCCTCCAGAAGTGCCTTCCCCAGGCTTCCTGGCTCAGCTGGCCACCTCCTCTCTTCCCAGCCCAGCAGCCATGCCCAGGTGTCCCAGAGCCCACCTTCCAGAGTCTCCTGCCCCAGTGTGGGTGGTTGCGAGTCGTCCGTGCGGAAGTCAGATGTGTGGGCAGGACTCATGGACTCACTCTGCTGGGGACTGGGGCTGGAGTTGGGGCTGCTGTCCACCTTGAGCTGGTAGACATCCGACAGGGAGCTCTGGTTACTGTTCTCATCTGCAGAAACAGCACCTAGTGAAGAAGAGTACCTTGATCCAGCAGCACAGGCAGCCAAAGGCAGCATTGAGAGCCAGGGCCATGGAGGGCTCATGGAAACTGAAGAACAGTCAGTGGCATTCACACAAACAATTCACAAAGTCACTCATCAACAGTCAGAGTGCCTTGATGCAGCACTCCACACTGGGACACAGCTAGCACCAGATCCACAGTTGCCCCACAGGAGAGAGGGAGCTTCTGCCCAGGGACCAGAGAGGCTGAGCAGGGGAGAGGAAAGCAACTTGGGTCTATTCAGAAAAAAATAATGAGCACAATGTGCAAGGCTGACACAAAGCTCTGCATTGCCAAATCTCATGTCTGCAGCTTGTGGTGGGCACCTGCACCTGGGCATTTGAGGGCAGGAGGCCTCTTGCTTCTGTACCAGAATTTTGTACCTCTTCTGTTTGCAAGGCAGCAAACTAACATCAGAGCAAGACTCCGCATCTGCCCCACAAGGGAAGGCAATCCTGTTTTTCCAGGTAAAGCGGTTCCACGGGGGCTAAACTGTAGACCTGCGGTGCTAACTTGTTAACTGCATCTACTGGAAACACCAACACAATGCCCGACGTCCCTTAGCCACAATGAGGGTTGATTGTGTTGGCTGGGGACAGGCATACACTCTATTCCAGCAGTGGGCTCGTGGGCTGCTCAGCACCATCAGAGATTGCTCATGGCTGCTGCAGCGCTTTTGGATCACAAGCCGTGACCCACAGGAGAGAGAGACTGCTCCAAAGGCAAAGGTCTGAGCAGGCCTGATGGCAAAACCCTGCATCCCTACACCAACCATGCCAGAGCACACTAACAGTAGCAGGGAAGAGGAAACAAGCCCATCTTGCCACTGCAGCACATCTGGCAACAAGGGAGGTGTAGCGTTACCTTCACAGAAAACCTCTCCTTTATCATCTTACATTGCCTTCCCTCAGTCTGGCAGCAGCCAAAGATCCTCTGTGCTTTCATCCCAAAGTCCGTGCCAGTCCTCACAGTAAGCATGGGCCTCAGCTGCAGGCAGCCACTCATCTTTCCCTAGCATGGATCGCAAAGTGGGAATAGGAATCCCCACTCCTCCGGTTCCCCCATTAAACTGCTGACAGAAACTCCAGAAGCAACTGATTATGATTCTTTTTGACGGCAAGAATCAGCAGTTTCCGCAGGAACAGTCCAGAAGTGGAACCGCACAACTCTGCGCTGAAGACGTGTGCTGCTCTTCCCAACAGACAGCACGCATAAGCCAGTAACATCCCCCCTTCTGTACGGCCTTAGAGTATTCACCCAGCCCGGTAGGGAAGCGGGCTCCACCAGGCTCACCTTGGAACTCCAGGAGGAGCGAGGAGTTGGCAGAAGTGTCAGCCGGGAAACCATTGGGCTCTCGGGCGGTGCTGCTGCTTGACTTGGATTTCTCTTTCTTGAGGAGAGAAAGAAAACCGCAAGACGAGGCGACGGGGCCGGGCTGCAGGACGCGCCCCGCAGAGGCCGCCCCCCAGGCCAGCTCCCTCCCCATCCCGGGAGCCAGCGGGCCCCCGCCGGGAGCGAGGGGAAGAAGCGAGGCGGGGGGGGGAAGGGGCGGCAGAGCCCGGCTGGGGCGGCTGCTGCGGGGCAAGAAGGGCCGCGGGCAGCGCGGGGGGGGGGGGGGGCCGGGGGCGCACGGCGGCACTCACCTCCTTGCTGTCGGCCACCGGCACCCACTTGAAGATGCGCAGCGAAGTGTCGCCCACCGTCACCCACTTCTTCTCCCTGCGCCACACGACCGTCAGCGCCCCGCCGACCCCTCGTGATTGGTCCCGCGGCCTGCCCATCACCAGCGCTTCTGGTCCAGCCCCCCCACCCCACCGCTCCCGAGCACCCGAGCGCGCTAATTGGTCGCCGCTTCCCTAGCACCGCCCGCTGCCCCGAGCGGCGCTCCGATTGGAGGCTCGCCCCTGGAGCACCTCCGCCGCCAGCCGTGTGGCGCGGCGATTGGCTGCGGGTCGGCAGGCCCCGCCCCCCCCCCCGCGCCCCGCCTCTCACCATCTGCGGACGCGCTCGATGGCCGCCATCACTTTTTTGATGTCATCCTTGGCGCGGCTGCGGGTCTCGGCGCGCACCGAGCGGCCCGACATGGCGCCCGCAGCCCCGGCAGCCCCGGCTCCGCAGCACCGGCCGCCGCACCCCGCGCATGCGCAGGCCCCGCCCCGCCTACGCCCCGCGCGCTGCGTCACCACGTAACGCCGCGCCCGGGGGAAGGGAGGGGGGAAGCCTCAGCATGGCGGCGCGCACTGCGCCTGCGCGGCTCGCCCCGCCCGCCGGCGCGCGAGGAGGAGGCGGTGCGAAGGTGGCGCGAGGCGGCAGCCGCCATCTTGCACTGGGGCCGGCCCGGGGCGGGGCAGCTGCCCGTTGCCCCTGACGGCGGAGCCGTCCCCGCGCCCGGCCCCTGGCGCGGCGAATCGCGCCCCCTCGTCCCCGCCCCGCTGCCGGCATTGGGGTCGGGGAGGCGGCCCGGCGCCGCGCTCCAACCCCGCTGTCGGCACGCGACCCCCTCCGCCTCGCCTCTGGAGCGGAAACAGCCCGCCCCGTGAAGCCGGGGAGACTTCGACGGCCCCCCGGCAGCGCCAGCGACCGCTGGGCTCTGGAGGCTGCGAGAGACCCTTCGAGACCGCCTCTCACACCCCCCAGCAGCCCTGCATCATCCAGCCCTGTATTACCACAGTCAGAAAGCACAGAAGGAAGGCTCTGCTTGAGCAGTCTGAGTGCTCTTTTATTACAAGTTGTTCAGCGTTATTAAAAATCAACCACAGCACACTGCTCCCTGCAACTGTAGGGAATTGGGAGATGCTACTGTGGGCAAAGAGGACTAGTGCTTCCTGCCATAGATTGCTGCCAGTGCTTTCCTGGCACTGGTGATCTGCTGCTCCAGTCTCTCTCGAGTGGCTTTGTTGGCAGTTTTTTTCAGCATGGTCTCCATCTCCTCCACCACCGCCCGGTAGCCAGCAGTGTTGTGGAACACCCGGATGGCCCGGTCTCCACAAGACACTAAGTAGCGGCTGCTAGTATCAAAAGCCAAGTCTGTTATGTACTGTCCGTGAACACCAACAAAACGCTCTTCCTCTTCTCCTCTTCGAGTGTTGTACACAATAATGCTTGTACCACAAGAGATGGCTGCGACATGAGCATCAGGGGATAGGGCAATGTGACATGGTTCTGTTACTTCACACTTCCCTGTCAGAAGCAGGTATGGATCTTGTTGCTTCTTATATTCCACATCTGTGTCCCAGAATTTCCATGTACCATCCTTCGAAACAGTTGCCATCCTACAAGCAGGACATAAACCACATGTGACCGCAAGGAAAAATGGGTAGCACCTATTCCCCTTCCATATCTGCAAAGAAGGAATCCTTTCCTTTGTAGATAGAGCGCTCTTTTGGGCAGTGTGAGCCTGTATGCATGTGTACTTCATCCTCCTTTCTAGAGCAACAGTCTCCCACCAGGAGGAAACCCTTGGGGAAGACGAAGATGGCCCAAGGCAATCCCTGTGCTCCCAGGAGCACACACACAGCAGTTCCTCCACACTGTGCAGGGCTACAGCCTGTTTGGATGAGCTGCTCGGGCACACTGGAAGGGGTGAGCACGTGTCCTGATGGTGCTATTTCAGGCACTGAAATAACACTGACTTACCGCCTCGAGTCATTAGAGAAGGAGAAGTAATGTATGCCAGCAGTGTGGCCTTTCAACTCAAAAGCCCTGGTCACTTCCCGGAAATCTCCACTCTTGCCAAAACACACTTCCCACACCTTTACATCAGGGGTAAAGCCACATGATGCCACAAACCTGGGTAGAAGAAAGCAGTGAGACAGGGTATTTGTTACAAATTTGTTATTTTGGCTGGGCCATGGAGCTCTATAGCCACAGCCACACAGAACTCTCCTCTGGCCTCCTGAGGGAGGCAGAGGCCACTTGCAGTCCTACAGGGTGCCTGTGCAGAGGGGCATGTAAGAAAGGGCTCTGTGAAGTCAATCCTATCTGGACACCTACATTCAGCACTTTGCTTTGGTCTGCTGAAAAAGTTTTCACTGAAAGAAACAGACTAGTAGAGGGAACGCTAAGGAAGGCCACCAGGGACAAGAGCAGCAACTCCAAAACTTAACATTGAGAAACTACTCAGACAAAATAAAAAACCTAAGTGCTCTGATCCCTGAACTCAGTGGGATCAGTGCATACTAACAGTCTTGTTACAGCAACAGATTAGAGACAGAGCTGAGAGCAAGATTTTCCTGATAAACAACCTTTAGGTAATAAAGATTTTAATTCTGTAATTAACATTTAAAAGGTTAAAAACTGTGCACTAGAAATGTTATTTGCTTTGTACACACCATTTACATTGGCCCACCCACTTTGCCACCCAAAGCCAATGCTGTTCTCTCCCTCAGCTCTTCAAGAGATGGCTAACGGGAGCAGCAGTTCCTGAGAAACAATGACAAACCAACAAGTGTCTGAGACCATGCAGGTGGGAGTCAGCACTCCTGGAGGGACTGCTCTTGGGGGCAGGAATATTTTTTTAAAATAAAAATAAAATAATGTGGAACCCTCCGAAAACTGCATTATAGTAACAGCAACCTGCGGATGATCTGATAATTTCCCCTGAGAAAAAGTGAGGTTTTTGTTTATTCTTGTGGCCTCCCACTTCTCAGCAGGAACAGCTTGGAATACCTGCATGCACCTCACCTCCCACAGGGTGACACTGCAGCATAGGCATTGTTCATCTGGTTAGTGTTAATGCTGGCAAGGACTTCACCTTTCAGGTTCCAGATCAGGATGGTAGTATCATTGGAAGCTGTCATGATAAACTTTCCTGGGGAAAAAAGACAGAGGTCAAGAGAGCATCTAGGCCTAAAGATGTCACAGGCTTACCAAAGGACTAGGACAGTCCCTAAGCAGGGCAATCTCTCTCTGCACCAGAACAATCAAGAGAACCAAAAGTAGCACCAGAATTTGAGTGCTGATCTCCTGGCACTGAGTGAAAAGCAGTGTCAGAAGGCTCAGCTCCTGGTTAATACCTTAATGCTCAAACCTGTGGCTTCAGCAGCTGTCAGCTGGCAATGGGCACTCATGAGACCCTGTGTGCTTCTCACCCCAGGACCTTTCAGATCCCATTTGCAGAGCTCAGTACCACACTGGAACCACATGAGAAATGCAGCAGACTTGATTTTCCCCCAAAAAAACACAAGTTGAATAGGTATCTCTAGCTTACAAGTCATGGATTACAGACAGGTAGCTGATCAGAGTCACAGCAGTATTATCCCTGATTACTGGTGTTGTCAACATTTCAGACTTTTGCTTGCAGTGCTTACCCCCCTTGTTCACTTCAGCCTGGGCACAGCTGGAGTTGCACATTAACCTTCAACTTAATTGTTGCAGAGTTTCCATTTTCACTTCTGCAGCTGAACAAGGGCCTCAGTTAATATTTTCTCTGCTCTTCTATTGCAGAGGAGGACGACTTGTATCTACCCACTTTCAACTGCCCATTGTCACATACCTGAAGCATCCTTCAATTCCCTCACTGCTAACAAACTCCCTCCCAGGCTCTGGTCTGAAAAATCCTACAAGTCCAAGATAGATCCTATGCTTCCTAATCTATGAACTTACTAGGGAGATTTCTAACTGGTTAAAGAGACAGGTGAGCCAAAGAACAGAAATGCTCTCAATATTGAGGCCAGACCTCTTTGCAACAGTATACTTGAAAATCTAATTTAAAAGACTGTGCATATCAGGGAGGTAATTCTCTGTTTATGTGAAAATTGTTTCTTCGCAACCTATGTCTTCCAATTTACTTACTAGTAAACAAAGGCTAAAAAATAACATCTAGAAGACTACAGAGAATCAAGTGGGTCTTAATTAAGCCAAAAACCCTAACAGTTTAAACCCAGCAGCCATTGCTTTAAAGGAAAATCAAAGCAGATCTAGAGAGCCTTGACAAGTGAGCAGATTGTCATCACCATACCCGTCTCTGCAATTCCTATATTGATGACAGGAGCTTTGTGTTTCTTTGGGAAGTCCTCAGAAGTCGCAGTGAAGGTGAAGTTGCCATCATCCTTCTTAGTCATTTTGTAGACACGAATAGTCTCGCCATTCGCCAGCCAGACAATGAATGCCCTAAGTGGAAGGACATGTCACTCTGAACCATTAAGAAACAAGTTACCTCAGTTCAGCCTATCTATAACGTAAGTTAATAGGTCATTCAGTGACACCTGGAGAAAGGGATATACAGTGACAGATAAAAAGCTTTGTTTTATGAGGGTACCAAGTTCTCCCTGCCTTAGGTCAATTGCAACACTGAATGGAAAACAACACCTGGAAACCAGATCCTTTCCTCTTTCTAAAGGAGGCCACTTTGCAAAATGCCAAGGCAGGCTTTTTAAGCAACCTCTCCAGGCAGCAAGAGCTCCCTCCCCAGTTCTCCAGAGGCCTAGCAGTTCAAGCTGGTTTGCTGACAGAGACCTTAACAAGCACCTTCCACAGGGGCAGCAAGCTGGACATTGGGATACATGCCCCAAGCACAATACTGAAGTGCCAGCTGCTTTCAGGAGAAGCCAAATATCAGTGGTACTGTCAAGACCTTGCGAGACTTCTTGGAGGGGTACAGCCTCACAGAATTTCACAGAATTTCACAGAATTTCTAGGTTGGAAAAGACCTCAAGATCATCGAGTCCAACCTCTAACCTAACACTAACAGTCCCCACTAAACCATATCCCTAAGCTCTACATCTAAACGTCTTTTGAAGACTTCCAGGGATGGTGACTCCACCACCTCCCTGGGCAGCCTGTTCCAATGTCTCACAACCCTTTCAGTAAAGCAGCTCTTCCTAACATCTAACCTAAAACTCCCCTGGCGCAACTTTAGCCCATTCCCCCTCGTCCTGTCACCAGGCACGTGGGAGAACAGACCAACCCCCACCTCTCTACAGCCTCCTTTAAGGTATCTGTAGAGAGCGATAAGGTCGCCCCTGAGCCTCCTCTTCTCCAGGCTGAATAAGCCCAGCTCCTTCAGCCGCTCCTCGTAGGACTTGTTCTCCAGGCCCCTCACCAGCTTCGTCGCCCTTCTTTGGACCCGCTCAAGCACCTCGATGTCCTTCTTGTAGCGAGGGGCCCAAAACTGAACACAGTACTCGAGGTGCGGCCTCACCAGAGCCGAGTACAGGGGGACGATCACCTCCCTAGCCCTGCTGGTCACACTATTTCTGATACAAGCCAGGATGCCGTTGGCCTTCTTGGCCACCTGAGCACACTGCTGGCTCATATTCAGCTGACTGTCCACTATCACTCCCAGGTCCTTCTCCGCCTGGCAGCTCTCCAACCACTCATCCTTGCAGCCCAGGTGCTATAGCCCTGACTTCAACCAGTGCTCAGGTCGTGTGCCTGGCAGCTCCATCCACGGGGCCTTGGGGTGCAGCAGCACCACACGCAGTCCCTGGGCTGGGCAGGGATGAGGCACAGGGAGGCCCGGCCCCACCTGCAATCTGGGCTGAAGCGGACGAGCTCAGCGTGGTCCAGCTCCACGTTGGCACGCAGACACCGGTGCTCGCGTGCTGTGAAGTCGCGGGTGCTCCACAGGCGGACGGTGCGATCGTCAGCGCACGACGCCAGGTACTTGCCGCTGCTGCTAAAGTCCAGGCAGGACACGGAGCCGCTGTGGCCCTGTGGAGTGCGCACGGTCAGGAGGAGGAGGCGAGCAGGAGAGCACGGGGCGCCCGGCAGCGCCGCTGCGGGGATGGCAGGGTACCTTGAGGGCGGCGACCAGGAGCCGGTGCGTGAAGCTGTGCGGCTGCGGCTTGTCCCTGCGGGCCCGCGCCGGCAGCTTCGCCTTCCTGAGGCCCTCCGGCCTGGCGGCGGCGGCGCTGCTCGCCCCGGGGCCTGGGAGGAGCGGGGATCAGCGGGGAGCGGCTCTGAGGGGGCAGCGCCGCCCAGCCCAGCCCCCCGCGGTACTCACCGGCCGGCGGCGCGGCGGTCGGCCCCCGCGGGGCGGCGCGGCGGAGAGCGGCCGCCAGCAGCGGGACCAGGACCACCAGGACGAGGACCCCCAACGGCCCCCACCCTCCCAGCACCGCCGTCTCCATCCTCCCACCCCACCGCTTGTGGCGGGGCCCAGAACGCCTGCGCCGGACGGCGACAGCGGCTGAGGCACGCCCCGCCCCTTCCCGCCCTGCTGTCTGACCCCGCCCCTTCCCGCCCCTCTGTTTGACTCCGCCCCTTTCCCGCTGCGCTGACTGCCCCCACCCCGCTGGCCGGCCCCGCCCACCACCCGCCCACCACCCTCCCCTCCCCTCCCCTCCCCTCCCCTCCCCTCCCCTCCCTCCTTCCCCTCCGTTCCCCCGCCCCGCGGCAGGAAGAGGCAGGGGCTGTACTGCAGACACTCCTTTATCTCCCCGGCACGCAGACGTCGGCCCCCGCCTGCCATCGGCCCCGCAGCCCCGCCGGGGGCTCCCCGTTGCCGTCGGTGGGCGTTCGTCCGGCCAAGGCGAGCGCCCGGCTCAGGCTGGCCCCGCGCGGCAGCCCCGGGGCGGCTACGAGGAGCTGCCGCGGGGCGGCCCGGTCACCGCCCGCGTCGCCTGCTCGGGGATGCGCGCCGGGTCGCTCAGGATGGAGGTGGAGATGCTCAGCTGCCGCAGGGAACTCAGGACGGCTGCGGGGAGACGCGGGGCCCGTCAGTGCCCGCAGCCGGCAGCGAGCCCCCCGGCTCGGGGCACGCCGCACTCCCGGCGGAGGTGCCGCGCGTGTCGCAGAACCGACCCCGGCGCGCCCCGGCCGCTTTCCCTTCGGTTTTCCCCCAGGAGATGCCGAGCCAGTCGTTGCGGGACACCTGGCCAGCCGGGCCGCTGGGGCGCCAGGCGGGGACGGGGCTACCTACTGGGCCGAAGCGCTGGGAGGGAGCAGTGCTGGTCCAGCCAGGCAAGAGATGTCTGGGTGAGGCTCTCCATGCTGGCTGTGGACACCATGCCGTTGAAAGACTCGAAGAGGGGCCGGATAATGATGCTGAACTGAGGGGAGCGGAGGAGTTAAGGGCCAGCTTGGTCGTGGTCTCCCACCCACCAGCTCCTGGTGTGGGCAGCATCCTCCCACAGGCAGCAGGACGGGCCCTCTGCTGGGGTGACAGGGATGCGTCAGCAGGACTGTTCTGTGGACCAGGACAGGGCCCAGTGCCACCATCCCAACCACCCCGCCAGGCCAAGCGCTGTAGCACCACAGCTCTGGCATGTGGGCGCCCTGGGGAGCCAGGTCCAGCTCCTGGCCTGCACCACACAGCTGAGGGCAGGCAACAGGAGAGCTGCACCATCTGCATCACAGCTGAAGCTGCCAGAATCACAGGACAGCTCTTCCAGACCAAATCAAGGAGTTGGCTCACACTGTGTCCTCTGCAGGTACCTAAAAGCAGAGCATGACACCAGTATGTGTGCTCCCCAAGCTATACCCAGCTTCAGGGAACAACACTGAGGGCTGGTAAATATGTGTGTAGTAATCCACAGCAGGCACCTCCTCCACCATGAGCATGCCTATGTCAGCCTTAGGATCCCTACTGTTGTGCGGAAGAAACTACAAAGCCCTCCCCCAGTCCATGTCAGGAACCACCTCTGCTTTGCCCTAGTTGCTTCTGCTACCTGGGGGTTGGCAGACCTCAGTCTCTGCAGGACTGATGGTCTCAATGTGTCTAATCCCCATTCATTAAGAAGCTGGCCCAGCTCTTTGACCATCCTGTCTGCCACTCCTTGGCCTTTGGCCCCCTTCATCCTTTCCACTGTGTGGAGTCCAGACTTGTGTCCTAGGCATGGGCACACCTTGGCTTCCAGGGTGTGTTATACTGTCCACCAAGGTGAAGTCCTCATGTCACCAGGTTTGTGCCTGGTCCTTTCCTCAGGTCACCAGGAGCTCTTCCCTGCATGGCAACAGTGAGCTCAGCTCCACTGGTGAGTTTCATTTTCCCCAAAGAGGGATCATTTATTCCTACTCTTTTCACTCCCTTGTAACAGAAGCTTCCCCTTAGCCACAGCATCTCAGTGGGCTCCCACCACCATGTGTCATCTCCAGAGCCTCTTGAGCCAGAGCGACACAACAGTGGGCTGAGTGGGCAGACCAGCAGACCCAGTGTTTGGTGGAGGGAGCAGAGCCAGGAACAGGCACCAGCCCCAAAGGATACAATCCAAAACTTCCAGTTCTGCAGTGTGGAGGAGCGGACGTACTCGTCGAACATGCTGCGCATCTGGTCAAAGCGCTGGCGCGTGATGGGCACTCCCGTAGCTGGCAGCTGCTCCTGGCACAGGCTATGGTGCACAAGCAGCAGTGTGAGTCTGCAGTCAGGGGGCTGGGAGTTGTGGCAGCCACCCTGCAGGGAGAGGCTCCAGCAGGCCCTCAGCTCTCAGCAGGCTTCAGTAGCCCTGCATGTTTTGAGCTAGTACTGTCCTGCTCTCAGGGTAGTGGTGGAGCATGTGCCCACACACTGGTCCCACACAGCTATACTTCTTGAGCAAATCCCTCAGGTAGGGTTTGGGACAGGGGGGGGACACACAGACAAATGGAGGTCCATGGAGGTGCTCAGAAGATTTGCTGTGGCTGCTGCCCCATGGCACTGCCACTTGCCCTGCCTGGCTGCCCCCACACAGGTAGCAGCTCCCTCCCACCTCCCCTGGCTGTGCCCCCCTACTTGATTGAGCTGTTGAGCTCCTCGATCTGCTCCCGCAGCCGCTGTGCCTCATCCTGGAGGGCTGCCCGCTCCTGCTGTAGCTTGCAGATGTACTCAGCTGTCTTCTGCAAGGTGGTGGCCTTGCTGACCTGCAGGGGAGCGGGGCTGAGGCAGCAAAAAGCACAAGGTCTTGTGCCAAAGGTCTCACTGCCAAACCTTGGAAGTCTCTGCAACAGGCTGCAGATCCGAGGCTACCTGGGCATGATTCCATGCATGCTGGTGCAGCCTGGGGGCACACCATCCCCAGGAGATGCCCCGTGCCTGTGCGTGCCCAGAGCTGGCCAGCTGGTCTGCTCTGCCCTGCACGCTTACCTTGATGCTGGGCTGGGTGCTCAGCGTGCTCACCAAGCTGTGCAGTGTGTCAAAGCCCAGCTTGATGTTGAAGCGTCTCTTCTGCTCAGCAGAGATGTGTGTGATACGCCGGCTTTCTATCTGTGGGCAAGCACTGTCAGGCACCTTCTGGCAGTGGAGGTGGCCCCGGGCCTCCTGCCACATTGGAGATGGGCTGACCCAAAGCTTGCAGTGAGGGTGAGAGTGAATTTGGTTGGGCAGCAGGGAAGGGGGTGCACATGGAGTTGCTGCCCCCATAGAGAAGGCAGCGCTTGCTCCTGCCATACCTTGCTGGACTCAGGTCTGCCCCTACGGGATGTGGGATGATGCAGGGAGATGCCAGTGCCCAGCCCTGCAGTGGGTCCCGAGGAGGCCTGTCTGGGTTTGGGCCAGTCACTGCCTGGATAATAAAAGAGGATGCTTAGGGAAGATAGGCTGACACTAGGGTCCTGTGCTGGGACGGTCAGTGGGGAGCAATCTGCAGCATTGCCCTGGCTCCAAGGCAGCTGTTTCCCCTCAGCTGTTTCCAACCTCAGTCCAGTTTCCAACCTTTTCTTGTCCTGTCTTTTTCCAAATCACATTCATTTTACAAGTGCTCAGAAAATGGGAATATTTGGTAAGTGATATTTAAAATTCCCAATGTTTCTTTGGGTGGAGTCCTGAGGGGAGTAAGGCTGTGATTTGCAGCACCAAACTGAAACAACATGACATGGGAGCCTGTTTTCCAGCCCCCACTCTGGTTTCTGTGGGTGAAAGCAGGGTGCTTCCCACTCAAAAACCAAGCTCTGGGTTTTCAAAACCACACTCTGACATTTTTCTGCTTTTGTCTTTTCCTCTTTTTTTTTTCCTGGAGAAAGAGCCAGATAAAAAGGTCTGTGCCCTTCCCAGGAGAAAGAAGTCATTCTTACTCAGGTAGGTAACTGCAAACAGCTGGAATCAAAGCAGAAATTAAATTTTGCCAGAAGCAATTTGTGTTTGGTCCAGGCTCCCTGCAGGAAACAGGGTGCCCTGGGGAAGTTCCCAGTGGGGCTCCTTGGGGTGCCCAGACTCACCACAAGATGATGTGGGGGACAGCTGCTCCACCTTGGGGACCAGCAGCGGCCCCGGTGCAGCGCCTGCCAGTATCACTGGCACTGGCACTGCCTGGGAAGGGCTGGAGCCAGGAGACAGCCCTGGGCTCAGCTGGGCCATTCTGGACAGGAAGGCGGCAGGGACGTCAGGGACACTGCTCTGCTGCTGAGAGAAAGTGGAAGGAAGCAGGAGGTTGGGAGCCAGTGCCCTGTGTGTGCCAGGAACCAGACCTCACCCGCAGCACAGAGCCCCTTTGGTTGGTCAGCGCCCCGGCACTAACGGCCAAACACTGCAGGGGGACCTGCAGGGGCCTTGCAAGTGAGATGTTTGCCAGCTCTACCCAGTTTCTTTTACCTGAAAAGATGCTTGGGTGACTCCCACCCAGCACTGCTCCAAGCCTCGCTGGCACCCCAGCTACAGGCCCCATCTGCATCCAGCTCCATTTTGCAATGGGGACCCCGTTAAGCCCCCTTCTCTCCACCTGCTATGTGGTGGCCCTACCCATTCCCAGCAACCAGGAGGGCAATTCTCAACCTGGAGGAGGGAGAGGGGGCAACTGGTAAAGGGGTATGCAAGTGCTTACCGGGGAGACAGGGGATGCAGGCAGGAGTGCAGGACGATGCGCAGGCGAGGTGTCCAGGGCTGGCTCCTGCTTGGCTGCAAGAGAGAGGGGAGCAGAAGGGTGCTTCTGCATCAGGCTGCCAGTGCTTGGGTGACCTTTTGCTGCCCCATGGGGGTGCCAGCCCTTGAGCACCAACATTGCTGCAGCCCTTTCCCTGCCCATCTGCTCCAGGGAAGACTGAAGCAGCCACTGGAGAGAGGTGCTTTTGCTCCCTGCATTGGGGACATCCTATAGAATTATAGAATCATAGAATCATTAAGGTTGGAAAAGACCTTCAATCACCAGATGATTCTGGTCCAACCATTACCCTACAAAAAAGAAGCCTGCAAAGCATCCCAGGGTGTAGCTCGAACCCACAGCCACAACATGCAGCTAAAGGGGAGGCAAGCAGCACAACCACTAGGCTACTGCCAGCCCCTTAAATCCTCATCTGTTGTTAGCCTGGGAGCCTTGGTGCAGTCACATACCCCCAGCAAGCTTTGGCCAAACAAAGGAATGGATGAAACATCCTCCATGGCACCTGTCCCATCACACACATGGGCAGCAGGGTGGGCAGCACACAGCAGGCCCCTCAGCCCTTTCACACCAATTAGGCTGGAGACACCAGGCTGGAGACACGGGGACCAGTGCTGGTGATCAAGCCCTGGAGCTAACTGGCCCCTGTCTCCATCCCAAGAGCAGAGGGCGGGGGGCTCACCCATGTGTCCTTGCCTCTGGGCTTGGCACTGCTTGCCCACTCCCTGCCTCACCATGGGGACAGCCACACACCCAGTTCCACATCCCCAGCATCCAAATCCCTGGGAGGAAGCAGGGCCCCCTCTCCCAACATCCCCAAGCACCCCCACCCACCACTGACTCACCCCAACCCTGTGACCCCCCAGGGTCTCCTGCAGCCCCTCACCTGTGGTCAGCAGCTGGGTCAGGCAGGGGTTGGGCACAGCCAGGTGTGGTACGGAGGGCCCTGGCAGCCTCTTTGCCTTGGTGCTGCTAGTCTTTGCCTTCGACCGCCCACTCCCACCAGGGGATGGCCCTTTTGGGGTGGCAAACCTGGGGCTGCCCAGTGTGGTGTGGGGCAGGTGCTGGGGGGCAGCTGGGCCAGGGTACCCTGGGGGCACCATGTCCACAGCATAGCCCATGTCCGGGGTGTGCTGGGCGAAGCATGGTGTGGAGAGCGGGGACACGGGGTGGGCGAGGAGTGAGGGGCTGGGTGAGGCAGTGTAGGGAAACTTGGAGCGGGGGGTGGAGACGGGGGAAAATGAGGGCTCTGGGCCCAGCAGTGGGGGCCCAGGGGATGGGCTGGGGGGGATGTAGGGGAGGCCGAGCGGCTCCATGCCAACGCACTTGCCAGGGAAGTTGTACTGCAGCAAGGGCTTGTGTTTGAGCTGGGGGCTGAGGCTGCCAGGCACTGCAGCAGGGGGCTCGGGAGCCAGCGGTGGCACGGGTTGCTCGGAGCTGAGGAAAGCACCATGGAGGCTGAGCTGGGAGGCACCGCCAGGCTGCAGGAAATAGGGACATGTCAGGAGGAGTGGCTTGGGCACTGGCAGCCGTGGGCCATGAGCTGGGGGTCACGCTCACCTGGAGGAGGGTGCTGGGAGGGAGCAGGGCATCGGGGCTGGCAGGCATGGCCCCTCCGCCACCATAGAGGGGTTCTGCCGTAGTCACAAAGCAGGGTGGCTCCTGGTAGCCCAGCTGTGTCTGTGCAGGCAATGGCCGATGGCTGATGAAAATATCTGTGGGACAAAGTGGAGAGATGGTGATGGGCAGTGAGGGGCTAGAAGAGTGCTCCTGCTGCTATGAGCTGCTCCTGGAGAGGGGTGACAAGCCCAGGGCACACTGGAGAGAGACTCCATGCCTGGTGCTGGTGGAGATTTGCCTGGTTCACCTTCACCTTGTGGGGGCAGGACAGCTGCTGGCTCCATGGGCAGATTTGGTGCCAGGACAGCTGCTGGCTCCATGGCAGATTTGGTGCCCTTGTTGTGAAACACTGGAGTTTCACATGGTGAGAGGGAAGAGGCAACTCACGCGCCTAGGCCCAGCCTTGCCACAGGCACCGGGACAGGAAAACCCGCCCAAGGACACCATCCAGGGGTGGGGACCCTATCCCCATCCCTGTCCCTGACACCCAGCTGAGAGCTGCGTGCTCCAGCTACTCCCAGGGGGTTTGGGCCCTTCCTACTCCTCCTGAGCCAGCCCTGGTAGCAGGGACCACAGCTGCCCCAGGCTGTGGGGCAGCTGTGGAGCTGGTCTCATAGCCAACACAGCATAACTCAGAGGATCAGGTCACACTGTCTCTGAGCCACGCGACACAGTCCTGCTGGGGTCGGGGCAAGCATTTGCTTCTCTGGTCTGGTGCTGCCTTGCGTGCAGCCTGTGGCTAACCACATCCCATGGCCTTCCCGAAGCCGAGCCCCGTGACCTTGCTGCGACTCCCTCTCCCTTCCTGTCTCCTTCCCACAACCCTGCTTCTTCCGCAGGCCCAGACACCACAGACACAAAGCGCTGGCGTTATGCCTGGGGCAATCACCTCCCCTGTGAAACAAGCTGCATGGGCACATCAGCCCCACGCACACCTCGGCTCTGTGCTGGGGCTACCATTGCCTGTGCCAGCACTGGACCAAACTTGACCAAGGAGGGTTTTTCCCCAGTGAGAATGACTGTGCGGTGTGGATGGGGCTGCTGGATGTACGTTTCCCTGTAAGGTGGAGCAGGAGCACTGGATGGGCTTGCAGGCAGCTGCCTGACAGTCTGTGGCACAGGTTCTGCATCCAAGCAGCTGGTCCAGTACATAAGCACCCATGTCTCTGCTGGGGAGCACCCAGCTGTGCTCTAGCACAGGGCCAAATCCTCAGCTGACATGGGCATCTCTGCCTTCGGGCCCTCATGCTGCTGACAGCAGAGCCAGTTCAAGAACATGCAGGCTGACCCTGCCTGCCCAGCTGTGCCCTGGGCACCAGGAGGCCTGCAATGACTCCTCTGGGCTCTGGCACAGGCTCCAGTGCCTGGAGTGTCCTCACTGGGAGAGGCAAAACCTCTGGGCCTGAGACTCTTTCAAGTTTACACTGGAGGAGGAAATGCCAGCAGAGAGGGATGCTGTGGGAATCCCAGCAGTGCCATACCGCACAGCACACTGCTGGCTGAGGGTAACACTGGTGTGACACAGGGCAGGCACTCTGCTCTCCTTGACTCTGCCTCTTCCCCATGAGCCCTGCAGAGAGGCACTGCAGCCCACGTAACCCAGGCTGAGGACAGCATTTGTCTACATCCCCCTTGCAGGGATTGGCAGCAACATTGACACTACACTTCTTCCCAGCCCACTGCTACAGGTTGTTGCAAGACAAGAGTTGGCTGCTGTCGGCACCAGAGCTCTCATGATGGAAATGGCCTCTGAGGTGCTCGGATCCTTATGGCCCCACTGTCCTCGGAGGCTGCAGCACATCCTCCTCAGCCCGTTCCCAGTCCCACCTGGACTGAGGTAAGGGACATGGCAAGTGCCTAGGAGCATGGCAGAGCCACTCCTTCCCCTCCAGGGCCAGCACTTGGTGTGGGCTGTGGCATGGCCAGGCAAGATCTCAGCATTCCCCAAGGTGCAGCACCCAGCTCCATGCTACCCCTGGCCCTTCTCTGTGCCCATGCCAAGCTGCCCCCTGCCACCAGCACTGCAGCTCTGTGTGTATTTATAGACATTTCTGGTGCCCAGCACTGCAGATTCGATTCCTCTTGTGCTTCTCACTGTGTTGCCAGGATGGATGGTGGATTCTACCCAGCACAGCAGCTGGCAACCTCCTGGGCATTTTGTCCTCCCCTTCTCCTGCCCCTTAACCACCCTGCAGCTCTTGCCCACGCTCCTCTCCACTGTCACATTGACCCAATCTGCTCCCGGGCTGTGCAGTGTAACCAGGGCACACTGCTGCTTGGGGGACAAGAGCCTGTGCAGTCAGCACACTAAGCCTTTGGCATCCTTCTCAGTCCTGGAGCTGCTCTCCAAAGGGATCCAGGTTACAGAGCCTGTTCCCAAATACAGGACCCTCCAGCACTGGCCCTGGGCTCCAGGCGAGCCCTGCAGTGCTGCAGGGTGATGCCACCCCATGAGCTGGACAACCTGGCCCCTGTAACCCAGTGCCCAGAGCGGGTCCTACCTGGAGCGCAGTGCCAGCAGAGCTCGGGCACCGCACCGGGCTGCTCCCTTGCCTCTGCCATCAGGACTTCTCCATCCGCCCCACACCATGCTCCGGCACCCACTGGGGACATGAGGTGGTTCCTCATTTGGGGATTGGCTTGCACTTGCTGAGTGACAGGCACCGAGCTCTATGACAGCCACCAGGCACAGTGACAGCCCTGTGACCCTTCAGGAGTCCTGAGTCCCCATCTCTGCTTTGCTTGCCTTGTTCATGAGATGTGTGGACTCTGGGCACAGCCCCAGTAGGGCTGTTGTGGTGCCGACCCCACACACTTACACCATGCTGCTCTGCACAAGGCTGCCAGGGGATCCCTGCTCTTGAGCCACCATCAGCCATCACACACACTGCAAAAGCAGCCTTGGGTCCTAAGCTGACTGGCAGCTGCTACTCTGGCACCCAGCACCCAGCTTTCAGCATCAGCCTCCCCTTCCTGGAAAAGGACCACCATGGTGGTGGACATGGCCAAAGGACATGGCCCTGTGGTCACTCTTAGGGCCCTGCAGACCTCAGCTGTGCTGTCTAATACAAGTGCAGACTCCCAGCCCAGCCTGAGGTGCGCACTCCTCTGCGCCCACACCTCCACCTGGCACACTCACACATCCTGGTGCAGAGGCTTTCCTGCCATTTAGTGGCTTGCAGTAAGACCCAGCCCATTTGCAGGCAGCACCCTGGAGTAAAATGCAGGCCTCTACCCCAGGAAAAGAAAGACAATTTGACTGCTCATAGAAATACATTGCTTCAGATGGGTACCGTAGTGCCACTTGACAATTCCTGCTGATCACGAGGCTGTGCCGCACTGGGTGCACAACAGCAGCATGGATGACAGTGTGGCCCATGAAAGAGAGGCACTGGAGCTGCTGCCATGACACCACTGCTGCGAGGTGCTGCTTAAAAGGGGTCAGTGCAGCCTTCCAATGTCATGCAGGACCTCCCTGTGGAATGGCAAGTGTTATTTTGACCCCTTCAGAGCTGTCCCACCACCCAGCGACTGGTGCCCACCAGGGGCACCCAGGGACAGGAGGCCAATGGCTAGCAGTGAGGACAGACCCTCTTCCCAGCATGGCTCACCCCAATGGGATGCATGGAGCGAATGCATCTCCCATCTTGGGAGAGTCCTCCCAAGCCATCCACCCCTGGGGCATCCCACCACCTGCCCCAGCACATGAGGGTGCCCACTGCTGCCCCTGATCCCCATCAGCATCTGGTCTTGCATCAGCCCACAGCTGTATGTTGCAAGCCGCTCTGTTTCCTCCAGTGGAAGGAAGTGGGAAATGGAGGCTGGTCAAGGAGCTGCGGGAGTCCCAGCCAGGCTCCACTCACAGGGCACTGAGAGACACACTGTGAGGGGTTCAGAGATGCTGGTGCTGTCTGAGGCTGCCAGCTACATGGGAGGCCTGCAGCCACCAGGCCACATCAGCTGCACCCCCCTAGAAAGTGCTCCCAGGCTACTGGCTTCAGCACGTTCAAGGCCAGAGATGGTCTCTGGTGCAGTGTGTACCAGCAGCACCTGGCCCTCACACGACCCATGGGTACACAGCACAGCACAGATGGGACCAGGACATGTCCCATCTGATGCTCTAGTGCTCACAGACACTGTACTACTACAAAGGAGTGCAGCGTGTCACAGGCAGACCATGACTGGCAGCACTGATGGCAGCCCCATGGGAAGAAGCTGAGATTGCTCACCCATCCTCCTCAGCAGCCCCATTGCCCCAGCGGTCTGGCCTGGACACCAGTGGCAGTTTTGGTTTTTGGGGCCAACTTGGCACTGACAGTGACATGTCTTCAAGGGATGTAGCACAGCCCATCACAGGGGCCCAGCTCCAATGCAGCTCCCAGGCTGCTGTGCCCGGGGCTGGCCAGCAAGAGAGGGGTGAGGAGAGGGATGTGGCAGCACAGAACCTGTTCTGTAGAGGTTTCCTCTTTCTTATGGGGACAATTGTCCTTCCTCTGTCTGCAGCCAAATTCAGGTGCTTTCATACACCTGGCAAGACCCTCTGTTTGTTCACCAGCTCTTGGCCAAGCTTTTCCTCACCTGCTATGGCAGACCAGGGCACCCCAGATGCTCTTGCTGCTCTTTCCATGTTCAGCACTTTCACCCCTCAGCTACTCTTGGTCCTGGCCAGACTTCTTACCTCTACCTTGGGCTGCCATGGTGTGCACAGTGCACCAGGCTGTATGGATATGGTTCCGCATCCAGGCTGGCTCTTACCTGAGATCTCCATGGTATCATCCAGGCTGGGCTGCAGGGGTGCCAAGTCTGGCTGGATCATGTCAGCATTCCCAATATATGCTGGAAGAGCACAGAGATACAGCATTAGGGCACTGCACCCCCAGTCATCCTGTGTCCCCCCTCCCCCAGGGCTGTTCTCGCACCTGACCTATTGCCACCGCCAACACACCATTGTCACCCTGCATTGCTGCACCTCGCCCCACAGCAGAGCAAAGCCAGCCAGATGGGTTCTCTCCCTGCCTCCAGGGCCATCCTATCCCACCACCCTGCCCACCAGCACATCTAGGGCCTCATCCACCCAAAACCCTCCGTGAAAGAGGAGAAAAAACAGCTGATCCAGGTGCAGGAGCTGGTACTGGCTGGTGCTGCAGGAACTGCCTGGAACCGGGCCAGGCAGAGACAATGAGGAGCAGTCCCAGACTGACAGCGCTGCCATGGAGTCTGGTGCAAGGCAAGTCCTGGCCTCCCTGGCAGCCACCTGTGGCACCACAGCCCATCTTGCCATGGAGAGCATGGACTAGCCCACATGCAGCCACTGGGAGCTCTGTGCTTCCAGGGCAGCAGCAGTGTTGGGGCTGTCCAGCACTGGTGGGGGCCCTATCTGCCAAAGGCAGCAGCTCTCTGTTTGAAGCCAAGAGGTAGAGATGTGCCTTGGGCATGCTGTCTGCCTGGACCCCTCCTCTTCCATTTCCAGCATGACTTGGGGCACCTACCATCCTCTGGGAGCGCCTGGTGGGTGCTGGGTGTCTGTGTCATGGTGAAGAGTGTGTCAGAGATGTCTGATAGGAAGGTGTCCAAGTCGAAGTGCTGCCTGCCCCCCAGCTCCTCTTCCTCGTTCCCAAGCAGCATGGGCACCACATTGCAGAAGAGCTGGTTGCACCATTTCTCCGTTGGTCTCCAGGCATCCTCGTCCTGGGTGAGATGGAGCAAAGGAGCTGGTGGGCACCTCCCGCAGGCAGGGCCCATGCCTGCCTCCCTGGCTGCTGCCCTGGCAGTTCCCGGACAACTGCAGCCTCCCTCATCCCAGGGCCTCCAGCCTGGCACGCTGGTGCTTCTGGAGGGTGAATCAGCATCCCAACTGCCTCCCCTCCAGTGGCCACCACAGACATCAGGGACAAGGGGCTTTCAACTGCGCTTTTCCTGAGCTGCCTGGCACAGAGCTCTATATCATGCCCCTCTCCCCACTGTCCATCCTTCCCCAGCAGACTCACCTGCTTTGGGCTGGAGAGCTCTCCCTCCCGGCTGGACTTTCGGAGCTGGAAGGAGAAGAAGGTGACAGCTGGGGTGTGGGCAGATCCAGGGCAGAGCAGAGGGGGCAGCGGGCCCTGCCCCTCAATCACCTCCTGCCAGCCAGCAGGACCAAGCACACTGCCTGCTCTGGGGTCTGGCCCTGGCCACCACCCTTTCACATCTGCCTTTACTGAACAGAGCAGCAGTAGGGCTGGTAGAGAGGTGCGCAGTGGTGTGAGGCTGCCTGCACACTGCCTCCCGCGGCACCCCGGCCTTTTTCAGGCTGAGCGAGTGGCTGGGGAGGAGGCTGGCATCACGCTCCTCCCTGCATGGCGGGCGGCCAAGGCCAGTGCCACCCGGGCCACCGCTAGATTATCCTGCCCGGGAGTGACTCCCAGGGTGACACCGGGCCAGCCGGCCTGCTGGCACGTGCTGCCTGGCTGAGCTGCTGCTGCCAGCGAATCGCAGCCCAGCCGAGGTGATGCAGTGAGCCCCGCTCGTCCCACCCCAGCACGTGCACTGCAGGTGCGCTGCCAAGCCCAGCCCCAGGCCATGCAGCAGGCAAGGCAGAACCAGCTCAGGTCAGACTGCCAGAGTGCGCCACAGCACCACTGGCAGCCAGGGACAGGACCCCGCCAAGTCCCCTCCACCATCACTATGGGGGCAACCATTGGCCAGTTCCCAGGCAGCTACGTCTCTGCACCAGGAACACCGCCATCCTGTCCCACCATTGTCACACTGGGGCAGGGAGCAGCAGGGACAGGGCCACTCACCCGCTTCTTGTAGTAGATCCTCCACTTGTGGTACTCCCTCATTACCACTTCAATGCGACGTTTCCAGTAATTGCCCTCCAGCACGACAGCCTGCGGGAGTGGACAGTACTGGGGCATCACGGCCATGTGGCACCCTGGGGCGCTGATCCCCCAGCCTGGCACCCCACAGCCAGCCCCTGCTTACCCCAGGCACCCCATAGATGGGACTGGTTTCCTTGGGCCACATTGTAAATGCCTTCCCCAGCAAATCTTGCAAAGACAGCAAGCTAGGATGGGGGCTCTACTTCCTGCGATGTCCCCAGCTCCCAGCTGCACACCCCTCCCCCCTGAACCTGCTCCTGGCTACAGGAGCAATGAGGGTCCACACCCTACCTCTGGTTTTCGATGCTCATCAGCCTCTGATCCCTCCAGGGGGGTGATGAAACCACACATGGGGTTCTTCCTCTGCTCCACATCTGCCCAGGGGAAAACAGCCAGCTTTGCCCACAGCCCCCTCCCTGCACAGGGGAGGGAGCCAGTGCACTCGTAGGGCTGGGCGCCTGCTGCGGCTCTGCTGCCCCAACATCAGCCCCATCCCACACAGCATTGCCTGGCACTCGACCTGGGCAGCAGGGTCTGGCCCCGTACTCACACTGGATGTACCACGCTCTCCAGATAGCATTGTTGAGACGGATTTTATCCCGGCAAAGCAGCCGCTGCCCCTTGAAATTCTTCCACTTTGGTGACACCAGCTTCCCACTAAAATGCCAGACAAAAGAGAGGCTGAAGGGGACCATGCTAGAGCCCTCCGATTTTGGGGCCTTACAAGGAGGCCATTCCTTGAGACAGACTGAGGGCTGCCAGCAGGTCCGGGAGCAGGCACAGCCATGTGGCTCAGCTTCACAGATCTGTTGCAGGCTGCTTGCCAGGGGCCCACCAGAGCACCATAGAACAACCTGAGCTCCTGTTCACTGAGAGCAGCACAGACCTAAGCCAGGAGCTCTGCAGACCCACATTAGGCTTCTGGAGCCCTGGGATTAAAGGACAGCATACAGGAGAATTCACTGATTGAGACTCTAAACATTGCTCCAAGGTGGGACCCCACCTTCCCCGAGATGTATTCTATCCCCAGGGGACAGGAAGGGAAGTTGTCCACCCAGTCAAGTCACAGGGAGCATGTGCTACTGTGGCTCTTGCCTCACTGCAGCATTGGGACTGCTATTTTTGAGCCTCTTTTTAACTCCAGGCAAGGTTTGGAAACTGTGCCTTCAGATAGGGCCAGACACGGGCAGCAAGGCAGGCAGGGACAGCTGTCAGTGTGGTTCTGGGGACAGAAGGACATGCAGCCTGAGGACATTACGGGACACTCTCTTCCCTAGGAGGGCAGAGACAGGACCAGCCCTGTCCTCAGCCCTGCACTGCCCTGGGCTCATTTTCCACGCAAGCCTACACCTGGTGCCACCGTGCACCCCCTCACTCTGTCTCCCAGCCCAGCCTGGGCTCCCTCCTTCCCGTGTTTCCAGGCTCCTGGAGGCAGCGGTGTTTGTTGTGCAGCTTTCCATGGTGGTGGTGATGTCCCTCATACAGCCTGCAGTGTGAGAACCTTCCTTTCATGAAGCCAGCACTGCAGCTCATTTCCTTCCAGCTGAGGGACCCATCACCCTCCTGTGCACCCAACTGCACTGCACAAAGGTTCCCAAAGTCATGCTGCCCCATGGGGCCCTGTGGGAGAGGCTGGGGTCTCTTTTCCTTATTGCCTGGCTCTCCTGATCCTCTGGGCAGCCTCTCTATCATCGGTTTGGGATCCTGAATGTTTCCTTTCCTCCTCTTCCTGCTCTCCCGCCTGTCAACACATGGCCCTGGGTGATGACAGCTTCACCCACAGCTTCATGAAGGCTGGGCTGCTCCCCATGGGCAGCATTCACACACGGAGTACAGTGCATGTGGAAGGCCACAGCTGCAGCTCCTCCTGTCCCTCCAGCTAAAAGTTTCTCCCTTGAAAATCTCAATGCTGCTTCAGGTCCCTCTTATCCCCTGTATGTGCAGAGAAGAGGAAAGGTAAAGGCTGGGCTTGGGTGTGTGGGGTCATATTCCCCTGTTGCAGCATCTCCTTGGATGTACCCTGCAGATGATGGGACAGGTGTTCATGGGGAGGTGCTGGGGGAGGAGAGCTGGGCTGCTTTAAGCAGCAGCACACTTCCCATTCAAACTCATGAAACCTCCGTTGTGCACCCTCTAATGAAGACTGGCCAATTCTGCACTAACTGTGCCTTGAAATCTGCTTCCCGTGTCTCAGCTCAACTGGGTCCCATGGCAGAGGCTGTCTCTGTCCTGCCCACAAGGCTCCCTCCCTCTGTGGCTGAGCGACTTGGCAAGGAGGATCTCAGTGCAGTAGAACCGGCAACACAGCCACATTCGCATGGTGCTTCCCTCAAGAGCCACCCACTGCCAGACACGGCGGCCAAGACTCCAGGGTGCTCCTGTCCCTCTGCCCTACAGAGCGAGGTGGCTTTTTGGGCAACAGGGAGACATCACTGCTGTTACATACAGGTGTCCCTGTCAGGCAGCAGTACCTATAGCAAAATGCTCCACGCTGTCCCCAGCTGGCTCTGTGGATGGGAGGTGAACACTGCCTGTGCCTTCTGGCTGGGACTGGGAGAAGATGCAGGAACCCCCGAGGTGCCCCACAACTCCAGAGCCTGATGTAGGAACATGTCTGGGAGCTAGAGCTCTGAGCCACAGGGGTGGAGGGGGACACCCTCCCCCAGGGAGAGCCACGGCTACTGGCCACTCACCCAGCCCTGACCCACGGCCCTAGGGGCTGGAGAAGGACCTACATCCCCATGGCTCTGGACCGCAGAGAGTTAAGGACTTGTCTATGCATTGGCCACTCCACTATCACCAGGGATTTTGAACTTTCCCCGGTGGCACAAGGCAAACAGCGTGGTGGTGCCAAGCAGAGGAGCCAATGGAAAGGACGGGTTTCCTGGGCACGTGGCCAGTTCCTGCTGGTCAAGGCTACCCAGCCACACTCCTTGCTAGTGCTGCCCATGCCACCAGCCAGCTTAAAGGAGCAGCCAGAGACTGTGGCCCCAAGCCCTTGGTCTGCAGCTGGGTGCCTTGTCCACGCATGAGGCCGGTGGGGCCATGGCCACCAAGCACCATGGGACATGGAGGCAGAAAGGAGATGCCTGTGAGCCTCACTACTAACTGCCTTCTTCTTCCATTAACGATCCTTTCAGTTTCGGAGCTTATCACGCTGATCTTTGCTCACTAGTTTGCCTTGAAAGACGCCCCACCCTTTCCTGAAATTATGTCCCAAGGAGATGGATGCAAACACCGCACTGAGCCGTGAGAAAGGTTTGGGATGCCCTGGTGTGCCTTGGCACACTTCACGTGTCCTGCTGCCCTGCAGAGCTCAAGAAATGGGGACCTGGACCCCACAACTGGCAAAGGGGTTTCTGTGTGACAGGGTGAGGTGGGAGTGGAGCTTGCTCTGTGACCAACCCTGGCATTGGCCAGCACCACCTCTGGCTCAGCCAGTAGCACCTGTTTGTTCCACAATTCATTTAGCCTGCCCAGAAATTTAAGCATTGCAGCCCCTACTTTCATGGCAAAATGAGTGTTTTGCTCTCCATCAATGCCAAGAGGAGGGGGAAGGAATGACTTGGTTAGATGCAGAGGTGCATGAAGTGAAATGGGCTGTAGCAGGAGGGGAAAGGCTAAGCTGAAGGTCCTCCTGCAGGCACGAGACTGCTTGACCTTTCCAAGTACACAGAAACAGCGGCCAGAAGCAGGTCCCCATGGGGCCACCAGAACCCCCTTGTTCCACAGGCAGCAGGGACCCCATTGGCCCCATACTGGCTGAAGAATGACAGCCCTTCCTGGAATTCCTAACAGCTCATACTCTTGCAAATGTTTTGCAAATTTTGGTACCACAATCACGGTTGTTTTGTTTGTTTGTTTGTTTTTAACATCAATAATCCAGAATCTGGGAGATAAAAATCTAGCCACAGTTTTCCCAAAAAATGTCCCAAAGCAAAAAGTGATTGTGCTCCAATCAGACAGTCGTGAAAATGCCCCTACTATCTGCATGAGCTTTTTTTTTTTTTTTTTT